>NC_133355.1:30740272-31340272 GCF_030506205.2 Paramisgurnus dabryanus | reverse complement strand
ACTGAACGTACTGTATTACTGCCTGATGAACGCAAGATGAACTCGTTCATTCTGGGGCTTGTGAACGGCACGTTCTCTCACTTTAACGTCATTCAGTCGGGTGCCAGATTTCTATAGTCTTGCAGGCGAAAACCCGTCTAAAACACACTGTAAACAGGCCTTAATGTGTAGCGGAAAAAACACCCAATCTGGCAACACTGCCACCAGGCTGCATACGTCATCAGAACAACACTGACTGGACGCTGCTATCCAAATCCCTGCCGCGCCACTCGCATAGTTTAACATTAAATAACATCATATTTGTCCTAAATCGTTAACGATTAACAAAGGCTGCTTACGCATATTCTGGATCTTGAAATAGACTTTGACTAAGCTCACGCTGTTTAACGTGCACGTGCGGTGTGCAATACCTGCAAGTTGTCATACACGCAACGCCTCGCAGCGCTTCTCGCCCGGAAAACCCCTTGAAGCACCAGGCTAGCCTTTCAAGGTATGTGCAAGCAAATACAAAAAATAAAAGACAGTCAATGCTCGTAAACCCTGGTTGGATAAGGGTTTAAAGTTGGATATGAAGAAGAAATCTGATGCATTTAGCTTCAGTGTTAAAACTGATAAAATAATTACTGTCTGTGGTTCTATATGGGCTATAATGGCAATATTTTAAAAAAAATAATATGGGGAAAAGAACTATAAATTAGTTCATTTTTGGAACTGTGAACTAGTTCAAAATTTGGAAATATGAACTATGAACTGAACTAGTTCATTTTAAAATTTGTGAACTGTGAACTGAACTAGTTCATGTAGAAAGTGAACTTTCCCAACACTGCCGGTTACGTAATGTACAGTAAAAGGCAAATAATAAACGTGAATACTTACAGCCTGTGATCCAGAAGTGCACAGTAATCCAACTTTCAAGAGGAGACGTCGCGCAAATCCAGCTTCGGTTCATGAGAAGCAGTTATTGTGAAAACTCCGTGAACAACTTCTGACTGGATTTTTCCGGAACCGTATTAAACATGAAGTCCATAAAGTGCTATTTTTCCCTCCCATCTAAAGAGACAGCATCTACTCGAGAGATTTAATCGCTTAAACAATGAAACAAGAGTTTGCAAACAGGGTCAAAGCAGGGACTCACAACCTCCGCCATTTTAGCTCTCTTCTGACTCGGCGCTCCCCACCCCAGTCTTTGAGGGCGTACCCAAGCAAAGCAGAGAGGGCTGAACTATGATAATGTTGGTCTTATCTACGTCACTAATCCCAAGAAGTAAACTGTTGCCTACAATCCGAGTGTTTTTTGTAGTCCTCGAACGTTAGAGACGATAACTCGCGTCATCGTTTTCTTTGAGGTATGTACTTTTTGAATATCGTTAGCATGTACTAATGCACACTTACACACAAAAGGATGTTTAAAAACGTGTATCCCATAATAGGTGCTCTTTAAAAACAACACAACAGGGTAAGTTTTGGGACAACACACCAAACGCATTACATTACATTACATTACATATCTTAAAATACATCAGTGCCCTTTGTTTGCCCTAAAAATGCACACAAGTTTTTTTCAAACTAGTTATAGATCCTAATTAAACTAAAGCCTAGGATACACTGCACGATTATTGGCTGTCCCAGACAAAGGTTGCCATCGTGAAACAATCGTCGCGTTTTCTGTGATCGTGGCTCTTTATCGGTGGTCCTATGTCGTACAATGAGAGAGGTTCAAAGACGGCCGTTTTCCCGGTCTTGCGTCCAAAGATAGCCTACGATAGTTTTCTGACAGTGTCAGAAATTCGCATGATCACCGCACAGTGTGTTTGCTGCTACGACCTGCGCGCAGGTATTTGTTTACCACGAGTGCATGGTGACGTTGCGCTAACATGTGACGCAGGCGTCAAAGCTTCCGTGTTATCATCGTACAGTCTCCATGCCTGTTGTACCCAAGTTTAAACGATCCATGTCGCACAGTGTGACAAGGTAAGAGGGTCTTAAAACATCTTATAAGAGGGCAAAAATCTTTGTACACATGTACACATGCTTTCTTAGAGCTGAATCACACGGGATGCGTGGCGTAAGCGTCTCAGCTGCGTGGCGTGTCCGTTTTTATTTAGGCTCCCATGTTAGCAGGTTTGACCATGCACACCGCCTGCATGACACGCACGTCTCAGGCCGCACCGAAAATGCGTGCATGCTAGGAATATGACCAACGTCTATTTTTCACGCCACACGAAACCGTCATGTCAGTTTATCAATAGGAAACATACATGTATACAGAATAGGCTAGCAGCAGCAGCGCCGCATCAGAAACGCTTCTGGTAAGCAATGCCATAGAAAACGCCACGCAGCCGGTGTGAATCCGCCCTTACTGTGGATTCACACCAGCCGCGGAAGAGGCGGCAAGCGCGGATGATTTACATGTTAAGTCAATGCAAACACGCGATTAGGCATCCTGCAGCGCGGTACACGCGGTAGCCGCGGCGCGGATGTCGCGGAACGCGCGAATTGAGCGTTGCCCCGGGAAACGCGCAAGTTCAAAAATCTGAACTTTGGCGGAATTCCGCGCCGCGTTAACCAATCAGGAGCTTGCTGTAGTAGTGACGTGATTACAGGAAGCAAGCGGAGTGGTGTAGTCTCCGCGGAGTCGCAGAAGCCCCTCCCATGACGCGGATTTCCGCGTGAAATTCTAGTCATTCGAGAAATTCACGCGGAAATCCGCGTATTAAGGGAGTAAACTCAAAATGTTCAAGCGGCAAACTGGACGCGGTTCACGCGTTTTTGCCGCCTCTTCCGCGGCTGGTGTGAACCTACAGTTAGAGTTTAGTGATTTTAAAAATATTTAAAACCTGAACAAATTAGTGTGAACATGATGTCACCTGGAGATAAGGATTGATAGGCCAAAGAAGAAGAAAAAAATAGCACAGCACTTTGAAAGATTTTGGTTGCATTTTACACATTTTTTCTATATTTAGTTTATATATATATATATAAATTTTTACTTTAATTACGGTTGCTTAATTGTATGCTGGGTCTGTTAATTTTGCATTAGATATTTTTGGATATCTATGATACAGATGAATAAATTGTGATTTGTTGAATGCTTAACACTTGAGACAACCAAGAACCATTAGACTTCAATCCTTTACAGACTGGTGAAAAGTAGAGTAAATAGAGTAAGACTACTAAGGAGGGCTGTTTGTTAAAACAAGCTGCATGTGCAGTTAATAAAACATTTAGGAAAACACATTGGAGTCTGGATCCCTCCTTTCTTTTATGCAATGTTGTGAATTAATTTATACCATCTGCTTGGCACATAATATTTATTGAATCTCAGAGAAAGTCAGGCTGCAGCATTGATAAGAAAAAAGATTTTTCCTCAGCTCATTTTATTGTATCTTTTCTTCCCACCCATTTCTGTGGGTGCTCAATTTAAATTGTAATGATGAAGTCATTTTCCTGATGAAGAGAGATCTAGTCCTGAAACCAAACATTGAATCTGTAGGAGCAAACACTTTATAAGTCATAAGGGGGTGGTTTCACCAGACAGGGCTTATCCTAGTCCCAGACTAAAATGCATATTTGAGCAGTTTGTAAAGTTTGAAAAAAAAAGACTTAAATTTCCTAATATAGCCAAGGCCTAGTCCTGGATTAATCCAAACCTTGTCTGGGAATCCACCTCTTAGATCTATCAGCTTATAAGCACATAAACAATATAGTAGACTGCTGACATTAATTTAGGGTTTTGAAAATTCTGAGAATTATGCTTTACTTGTAATGCTGCGGCTTCTATCTGGCGGTGTCATTTAACTTTTTTTTAGGTCTGTGGTCCGTTTAATGATGTTGATATAATTTCTGCTTTTTTATAGTAGCATTTTAAACTCTGTCAATCTCATCCTCTGTTTCTTTAAAGGACCATGCAAGATGGAAAGGCATGTCGTTTAATGTGACACCTGTTATTTAGATTAAGTGACCAATAGACTAATGTATACTATTGTTAACCTTTTGAAGGACAAAAAAAGTCCCTATATATTCTACTCTATGCTATATATTTAATAATTTTCCTATTTTCTGTGTTTTTTCCTTCATGTAAAGCCGCTTTGAAACAATGCAACACTGAAAGTGCTCCAATATATAAATTTGACTTGAACTGGTGGACAAAACTTGTTAGTAATGGTTCATCAAGTCAAATTTATATACACTATAGGGCTTTAGTGTTACAGTTTTTCTCATTTGCTAAAACACTAAACCCTATTGGCTGAACCAAATGCTCAGTTGCCTGAACCCACTGATTGAACCAGTCACTCTTTTGGCAAAACCATAAGCACTTTTCACCAGTTTAGACACAACTTGCCAACACATTTTCATTGTGATGCACCCGTGCTGCATAATGGTGAACACAGGTGACAAATCAAACACAATTAAAGCACAAGTGTCACAACTTGAACTCAAAATTGATCACACTTGTGGCTACTGGTATGAGGAAACATACAGTGAACCGGTTCAGAGAGCACTGGTTTGTGAGGCCCTATAAATGGATAGAAATCTGTATGGAAGAGTTTGTGTGAGAGGAGGTCGAGGTGGTCAGCGAAGACAAAGATCAGTAATATCTGATGAAATCAGAGCTACTGTGACCATGTTCTGCATAAGATTTGTTTGGTCTTTTTGTACAAGTGCTAAATGCAGTGTTTGTTTTTGCTTTGCAACATGCATTTAGCCTACAGTAAAAAAATAAAAATTTCTCAAGCTTCAAGGGATAGTTCACCCAAAAATGAAAATTCTGTCATCATTTACTAACTTTCATGTTGTTACAAACCTGTATAATTGTCTTTGTTCTGATGAACAAAGATATTTTGAGAAATGTTTGCAAGCAAACCATGCATGGACCCCATTTACTTACATGGTATACTTTTTCCTACTATGGAAGTAAATAGGGTCCACTAATGGTTTG
Organism: Paramisgurnus dabryanus; assembly: GCF_030506205.2. NCBI lineage: Eukaryota > Metazoa > Chordata > Actinopteri > Cypriniformes > Cobitidae > Paramisgurnus > Paramisgurnus dabryanus. The sequence continues at coordinate 31,335,333 of NC_133355.1, read as the reverse complement.
GTTATAAACATTTCTCAATACATCTTCCCTTTGTGTTCATCAGAACAAAGAAATGTGGGTTTGTAACAAAATGAGGGTGAGCAAATGACAGAATTTTCATTTTTGGGTGAATTATCCCTTTCATGTCCTGAGCATTGCGTTTTCTATTTTTCTACGTAGCGTTTAGTGACTGTTCCGTAGTGTTTTTAATTTTGATTGACTCGGGGCACGATTTGACAACAGTTCAGTTTTGAGGGGAAAGTTTGGTTTTGCAAGAAGAGTCTGAGGTTTTATGAATGTAGCTTGAAAATTGGGTTGTGTGTTCAGTTTAGAGAAAAGGAGAGCAGCATTCAAGAAATGTGTCTTAGCAATCGAGAAAAACTAAATTACACCAGCTAGTTACATTGGTTACTCAGAGGCTCAAAATCCATAAACTCAAGTAAAAGTCCAAAATTGCAAAGAAAAGATAAAATTTATTGCAGTTAGGCAGTACAACACAGATTATCACACTTCCGATGTCATTGGTCCTTCAAGTCCTTATTCATCGAGACTAAAAACAAATGTACAAAAACAAGGATAAGGACAAAGAGCAATTGTATCCATGAATGTTTATGGATTTCATAAATTAAGAAATAGAGACAAACCTTTCCATCAAAACAGGTTTCTGCACAAGGTGATCCGTTGGGCATACACACTTCAGTGGAGCACATGAAGTAAATCTGTTGGAGAGATGATGCAATCAGTAGGCGATTTGGACAGACACTGGACTGACATGCTCACGTGTGTTCATTTTGTTACCTCCTCATTTAGATACTTATTGGTGGACACGTCAATGAACTGGAAAGCTTTAATCTCAAACCGACGCCTGTGCCGACTCTGGGGCAGGTCTTGCGTATAAAGGACAGCGGTGTTGTCAGTGTCAAGAGGATTAGGGCATCTGAAAAATAAGTGCAAAGTCAGATAAGAAACTTAATTTTAAACATTTACTGCTCAAAAGTCTAAGTTATACATTTTTAAATTGGTTGTATAAAATCTCATGAAATAGCTGAAAGTTCAATGTTATTCTTATAGCAGCTTTACAGTACAAGTAAAGATACAGTAGGCTATACAGGATTAGGTCATCTAATTAAATAGGACATTTATTGGGAAAATTACACTAGCCGTTTTAACTGAAGAAATTACTGCTAAAATGTACAAGGTTGTATCACTTAGGGCAGTGTTCTTCACTCCCAACCCTGGAGAGCCGGTGCCCTGCAGAGTTTAGCTTCAACCTTAATCAAACACACCTGCAAGCTAATCAATGTCTTAATGATCACTAGAAAAATCACTGATAGGTGTGTTTGATTAAGGTTGGAGCTAAACTCTGCAGGGCACCGGCTCTCCAGGATTGGGAGTGAAGAACACTGACTTAGGGGATATTTGCAAATGGCCTAAAAAAACCTCAAGTAAACTCTCAGAGCAAACCTCAGGCAACATCACGATCAAGACAAACACACAAGGGGTTTGCATTTAAATGCATTTTAATTTAGAGATTGAGACGTGTGCTTGATCTCCGATGCTAAAACAGTACATATATCTACACTACATGTTCTTACCCATCAAAAAGCAGGACGAGGGCACTCCTAGCAGATCTTGGGTAAGCCACACAGTAATGCACAATGAGAGTAGCTTCAGGTTTGGGAGACTTCAGACGCAATTCCAGATAAACGGATTTCCCCAACAGAACACTCAGGGGCTGATGGCACCGTGGATAAAACTTTGTGAAAGACACATCTACAGGAAAGTGAATCAGCAAAATTATTAGTTAAAAAAATCTCTACAGATGGTGTCTGTAAAGGTTAGCAATGACATAGCTATTGAGCTTTACCCTCAGCAATTAAAAGCTGAACGCCGAACAATCCTTCAGACAGCAGGTATGGAGGAAGACTTGGACTCATAACCATGTATCCTGCACTGGCAAGCACGGGTCTGGTCAGCACAGAAGTGGAAGAATCCTTCGGGTAGCGGCATTCAACTACCAGTCTAAAGAGCACAAACAGTTTGCGTTTTTAGAAGAAAAAAAAAAAAAGTTAATTTACAAATTTAAATAACACATTTTGTAGCACTAACCACCAGAAAGAAAATGAAATAATCTATTCAAGTGCCTGACTTTTGCAAGCAATCAAGCCAATACCATACAAAGCAGTAAAAGGCTGCACTATTTTCAATAAATACAGTTCACAAAACCTGATGGGATTATCCCTGGAGATCATGCCATACTTCAGGTTGCGGACTCTTACGATGCTCTGTACCTCAGCCAGGTAAATGATTGTATCACCTATGACCTGATGAAGAAACAGCATGTGGCCCAAGTATAGTAACTTGGTTACAGTAAGTGATTGTACACAGACACCACAACCGAATACTTACGAAAGAACGTGTTCCACACTCAGTGACCGAAAATTTGAAGACTGCGAAGTCATTGTTGGAAATAACAGGCTTGCAACCAGCATTTCCAGCAACCATCAAACTCATGGGGTTTACTGGGATGTTTGCAAAATCATTCTTTACGGCAAATACAAAGTTCATGTCAGCTGTGCATTCTGAAAAGAAATTTGTACAATGTCAATTTCCAGGCAACTAGTTTCACCAAAAATCCAAATTAAACAGCACTAAACGGGAGCAGGCTATACTGTAAATGCATGCACGCAATAAAAACTACTTAAAGGCCCAGGAAACTCATTTACTCACATATTGCTACAAATCTGTATAAATCTTTCTGGTGAACACTTTAGATCAAGAAATGTTTGTAACCAAGCCATTCATGAGCCTTAGTCACTTTCATAGTATTATTTCTCCCTACTATGGAAGTGAACGGAGCTCATGATCCGTTTCAATCATGAATCCAAAGCGATTCATGATCGACTGTAAAGGTTTGTACATTGGTGTTGGGTGCCTGGAGAAGTGGGTACTCCCATTTATGCCACCATGTTGTAAAAGTGGGTATACCCAATGTTATCAAATAAAGTGGGTATACGCACACCCTGCACTAGACCACTGGGTTTGTAACAGAATTTTCATTTTTGGGTGAACTAGCACTTTAAATGTCTAAATTTAATCAATTTAACTCAAGGTACTGTCTAAGGTCTAAAAACACCAATAAAACAAACGAGTTTTCAAAGTCAGTGGTAGGTTTGCTACCAGAAGAGTCTGCGTAAACATTAAACTGCACTCCCCACATAAATGCTGGGTTTGTTTTTAACTCATGGTTGACTAAATATTGGACAGAATCAACAATTGGGTAACGAATAAACCCATGCTGGGTTATTAACATTGCCTAAATTATATTTGGGAAAATTGTATTTTATCAGATAAAGGTCACAAACTCTAAACATACATTGTGGTTGTGGAAACTTCCAATACAGCGTTTCAGCCATTGTGTTTTAATACACTCATTGTTAAACATGACGAATAAGAACATACCATCCATGGGATAGTAGCAGGAAGAGGTCATCCCATCAAAGCAGCATCCATTGGCCAGACATTCATCTGAAGATATTACTGAGGAGTTACACATCACTCGCTGACCAAAAGAAACACTGCAACCTTCAAAAGAATCACAAAGACAAACTTTAATGAAACTAGACATTTCTAAATGAAGCAACAAATGAGGAACTGCGATGCAAAAACCACGAAATGCCACCCCAGTTAAAAATTAGATTGTTAATAGCATTAGGTCTAATGCTCTCAATTGCGTTGCAAAAGGAAAAAAAGACGGTTTCTGAGAAAACGTCAGACGCACTTTTAAAATCATTAATGGAGAAATACAAAATGTTAATAATTTCAAAATAGTGCGGTTTTTGGGCCGTAGTACTTTTACCTCCTGGTTTGCTGCTCAAAGGTACCATGTTATCGAAGGATGGTGTTTGTTGGGGGAAAGGATCAGCAGCAGGGGGTAGTTTGGCACAGGTTCGTGCCTGATCCGACTGCATACGGAACTGCTTTTGGGAATCTGCAGGACTTATATTGGCATTACATGACAAAGTAGCAACATCCAGCTGTCCAGCTTTATTTGGATAGAGGATCTTCACAGTATAACGGCCATCCTAAAAACAACAAAAAATTCTCTATTGAAGACATAAAAACAATTTAAAAAGACAAGTGCAGTGCAAGACATTATTCTGACCATCAGGTAAGTAAATACATTTGGGTTTGGATTTAGGGTTTCACGCAAAAAAAAAAATGTTCTTGCAACTTCAAAGATACCTTCAAGGTGACGTGACAACCTTTATAGTTGATAAGCAGGACATTGTAGTCTTGGTCTTCTGTTAGAGAATATCCACAGTAATTTGGGGCTTCAAGCACAGAGTCAAGTACTGCATATCCTGCAAACATTAATTAAAATCTTGAATATCTTGATGGTTAAACTTTGAAATAAATCAAATAAATTGTATAAATCACTCACCCAAAACCTTCACCAGACTTGGTGAACCAGAGGGCAAAATCACTTTAAAAGAGTCATTAAGACAGTCAACACTTGGCTTAGACTTCATTGTACCCGCAGTTTCTTGAGGGCTGTCCTGGAACTGTACAGCTTCAATATCACTATCCGAATAATAATCTTCCATGCTTGCAAAATAATCTGAATCAGAGACATGCTTTGAACTCTGTGAAAATCCCAATTCAAAGCAGCACAAAACCAGAATTACAAACGCGTTTGCTAGCTGCGCAGCCATGTGTGCGTCTACACCTGAACGAAACTGGAATAGCAATGGAAGGAACCAGCAGTCCTTAAATTCGTGGAGACCTCATTCACAACACCTGTCTTACAATGATTTTTGCGTAATGAGTTTCAATATTTAATTAGGCCACGTGGAATAATTAGGCTTGTTCGACTTCATACGGCGCTGCAAGAACCGACAGCCGGATGACGTCAAAGTACCGCGAGAACGATTCGAAATTTCATACACAAAGTGTAATTTCGTCTCGCTCTCGCGGTACTTTAACGTTCATTTTGTAATATAGAAGATTAATCTATTTTACACTTGTTTTTTCATTGCCCATATTCATTGTTAAAAAAATGAGAGATTTCGGCGTTGCTGTAGCCCTTCTAGCCACAACTCTTCTCACGTCTTCTCGGCCAATCATCGTGGAGAATGACTCTCTCTATATAATAGTTGTATTTCGCACATTTTACCTTCTATAACTGTACGATAATTTTCTTACAAATACCATAATTTTGAGCTTCTGGTACGATCCTTGGATATTTACGATCTGGCAACACTGGCAGTGGGGCGCCTGTACTGTGGGTGGCGCTATTGAAACGGAAAGAGGGACGAGGCGCTGTTGTTTTTCTCCGTTGAAGAAGCCGATCAATGGCTTCGTAGCAGCACATAACTTATATTCACGCTCTTTGTTAGGAGCATTACAGCATTTGCTGTAAAATAAATTGTTTCTGATTTCTGTCGTATTATAAACCTGGAAATCCTAAAACAGGTCAGTGGGTAATGTAATTAAAAGCAATAATAACTTTTAGTAGGACAATGCTAATCAAAGACTATCAATGAACTGATCATCCGAACAGACGCGTACATAATGTATTTTATGAATAAAGCAATATTGAAATCAATGTTATGATTCGGCATTGCGTGCCTGTTTGCTTTAAATTGCTTAGACATGGTGCAGCAATACGGAGAATATGTTGAAAACTTCATGAGGTGATGCTACCCTTCATGCCATTAACTCTGTGGCATTGACTTAACAACATGATGTACTTCACAAAACAAGATACTTTACACCTGATCTATAGGCAAATGGGTAATTTAGGGTATTATGCAGAAGTATGTCAGTAAGTTAGTAGTAGAAAATATACGCTCTTCCAAAGACTCAAAATAATGTTTAAGTATGCAGCTCATTAGATTTTGAACATGTTTTACTACATGCATCACACAGTTAAATAACACTGTTTAAATAGATGGGCCACAAGTCCCATCATACATACATGAACAGTTATCTGGGCTGCTAAGCATCGGCTGTTTTCAGAGCCTTATTTTCTGTTTTTGGGCAGGTGAGAATGAGTGCTGAGGCTGCAGACCGGGTGGCAGTGAGCGGCAGTCGACCATGCACACCACCACAGACCTCCTGGTTTGAGTTTCTGCTTGATCCATCCTTACTGGAGCAGCACTTACAGGGGCCTCATCCAGGTATCCCATAGCTTTACATAAATTCTCAGAAATAATTGAAAGGTTTTATAATCGTAAGGGTGAGCAATAAAGCAGTAAAGACTTTCTATTTATAATGTTGATTTTCTTAAATCAGCTCTTGAATTTAAAATTGTTTTTCATTTCATTTTTATCTCAGATCCATCTCCTGTTCAACTGATTATTCAGTTTCTTGAGCAAGCCTCTAAACCATCTGTGAATGAACAGAACCAGGTCCAGCCACCGGTAGACAACCGCAGGAACCGTACACTCAAACTGTTGGCCCTCAAAGTGGCTGCTCACCTGAAATGGGACTTGAACATTCTAGAGAAAGGGTGTGTAAAGGTTTATGTGATTTGCTGCATATCCACACTTCTTAGTTAGAAGATTTGATCTAAGTAATCAATTAGCCAGATAATTAATAATTATTATTTCATATGAAGCATCAAGAAGATCCGAGTTTTTGCTCTATTATGTGCAGCATTACTACAACATCCTGGTCATATCTTTGTATACAATTGTAATAATTGTTTATGTCTTTCTGCTTAAATGTGTTTTTCAGTCTGACCATCCCTGTACTAAACATGTTACTAAATGAGCTACTGTGTGCTAGCCGTGTTCCTCCTGGAGTTAAACATGTGGATCTGGATCTAAACGGCCTGCCGCCCACCACAGCAATGGCTGTTCTCATCTACAACAGATGGTCAGTGTGACGCTTAATTTTATGTGGTCAATTATGAATTGGCTTTATAATAAGTAATAAGCCAATAGCAATTAATACATGAATTAATAAATACTCAAGCTCAGTAAAATGAAATGAAAAAAAAAAATATATATATATATATTAGTGATGTTAAACATTACATAATGTATTAGTGTATAGTTTTTGGCCTTAACTATAATTTCTCTGTGTATTTCTTCGGATTTGTAATTTTTATGTGATTGTTATAATGTGTTAACCCTTTGTCTGCACTACGTGTTAATGCTAAGTTGACACAACAAAACTAAACTACTTTTATTATATAAAAAAAAACATTTTTAATCTCTAAAGATTTGCACCTTAGGTTGGACACCCATTTACATTTTGATTAAATTCTAATCATTATGTATTTATAGTCTGTGTAAAGTGATATTAAATATGTGTTCTGAGTTTGTCACACCACAGAAAAATGGGTTATTATCCACCCACCCAAATTTGAATGTTAAAAAAATGCCAACAAAATAAAATAAATGGTCAAAATCTAGGAAAAATAAGCAGCATTCTTTGCTCTCAAACCCTTGGGGGCATGTCGGATTTCAGTGCTAAAAAAACGCAAAGATTCAGCTACAACCTGTATGGATGGTCACAATAATGTAAGGGGCGTGGCCAAGTCTTGGCTACCGTTTTAACCCCACCTAAATAGTTTCTTGCCACATATATATGCAATTGTAACAGTGTGAAATCATTATAATTAAAATAAAGTGAACTATTTTGTTTAGCAAATGATCAAATTGAAGAGAATTACTTTTATACTTTCTGAAGTGCGGCCTCAAAACTGCCAATTGTTAGTTGTTATGGAACATTCAGTACTGAACTAAAACTCTTTTTTATTTTCAATGTCTTGTCTTAACAGGGCTATTCGAACCATTGTGTTAAGCAGTTTTCCTGACAAACAGACCAAACCTGGACCACATCAGCTAAACATGTAAGAAACATTTTTTTTTTTGCCGTCACAAAACATGCATAATTGTACAGTGTGTTTTAGTGATGTTTTTTGTGTGTCTTATAGGATGAACTTGGTCCAGCAGGAAAAGGAACTCACAGAGAACATCCTGAGTGTGGTATGACTGGAATCTGTTTGTAAAATAATTGACCCTTAAAGGTGCCATAGAATGTAAAAGTGTATTTATGTAGGCATAGATGAATAATAAGAGTCCTGTACATGGTAATGACCTATTGTGAATCTCAAACACTATTGTTTCCTCTTTCTTATGTAAAAGACCACTAAAAACAGACCAATCTCAACATAACACCAACTGTGACGTTACACAACATTAACGTTAACGTTTGTAAATTCTTTATATCTTTGCAAATTATTTTAAGAGATTACATTGATTATGTAGGATATCAATACATTTACAGCAATTCAAAGCCTGCTATTTGTACTTCTATGACTGAAAGAAAAAGGCTTTTAAAGATTTTAATACAAAAATAAAAATTTCAATAAAAATAAAAACAAATTTTTTTTTTAACATTATTCTTAAACTAGGGGTCATCTTCCTTCGCTTAGTTTTCCAGTTTACAAAGTCCGTCATCTAAATAGGGAAAAGACATATCGCCAGCGCAACTGGCTTTTAAAGGGAATGAGAGCTGAGACTCTCATTGGTTTATTGCACGTTACACCCAAAACACACCCATTACTCATTAGGAAAATATGAACAATCCTTTTCGACCGTGCGCACAAACCATTTTTCCTGTCATTAAATTAGCAAACGTGGCATCGGACAAGCCCATTCAGACCATGCACTTTAGACAATGGACTTAGATCTTTAAAATAGGGCCCAAGGTCTGTTTGCACACACACAGAGCTACTGAAATTAGCTGCTCCGAGAAACAGCCAATCAAAGCAGAGTCAACATTATTATTCATGACCATTTCAAATAGGTAATAGGTAATAATAGACCATTTGATTCCGGAGACAAATCCTAGGGTTGAAAATGGACATGGAAACTGGATCATTTGGCTACTTTTATGTTTTTTTTGTTTTGTTCTGCTAAACACAAAGGAAAATATTTTGATAATGTTTGTGACGAAGCAGATCTGGGACACCATTCACTTCAATAGAAAGCTATAATGCCCATAAGGCTTCTTTAATATCTGTTTGGTGTTTACCTGCAAATTTACACTTTGTTTCTTAGCTCAGAGAACAGGCAGCAGACTCTATCATGGTGTTAGAAAGAGCTTTGAACATCAAAAAAGATTTCTACATCCACACGCTTCGAACCCTTGACCTGCTGGCAGCTGATCCGAGCTCGGCCAACGGAGAGACAGAGTCCTCGACTGCAGGGTTGCGGATTAGCATCGATGATCTGCAGTGTCAGGTGTGTCACGTGACCTATAGAGAGAATAACACATTTTTAACTAGTTAACTCTGCTTTAGTGTGCTTTAGTTTGTTTGTCAGTAACTCATATGATGATGAAGTAGACTGCTGCTTTTGTATGCTACAAGAAAACGTGTCTATATTGTAAACTATGTCTGTGTCCTAGGTGCATTTTGATTTAGCAGGCATTTACTTTCAACAAGGCTGTTCGGATCATTCAGCATATGAGAAAGCCAGAGAGCACTTCAGAAAAACTCGAGAATTACTTGCAAAGGTGAGACATTTTCCACATAAAGAATAAGTACTCTTATTATGCCGTCATGGTGCCGTTTAAACCAATGAAATAGATGCCTTTATATTAAATATATTTCTTGGTTGCTGATTAGTCCCTTATCAACCAATAAAAATAAAGACATACTATCTTACCTAATCTGAGAGAGCTTAAAACATCACATTATACACATGATATGTTTTGTTATAAATAGAAATGATTTATTGATTGTTTCAGCAGTAACAACATAAACAAGCGGCTTTCGTGGTCATCACGTAACTTCCGGTAAACTCTGCAAAGAATAAATAACAACAAAGTCCTTTTAAAGTAGTTTATTTATTTAACAAGCAAAATCAACAACACATTAATAACATAGGAATCCAAAAAGTTTTTTTTTTCAACAAGGTATTTGTTTAAGAGTTCAGTTTCAGCAACTAGTCAGACCATTAAACAAACAGAAACCAGAAGTAAAGTTCGAACCAGACGCTTATTGCGTCACCGCACGTGCGCCCGATGAAACGGTCTATAGAGGGTATGGCACATGACGTCACCGTCGGCGAGAGGGACTGCGGTTACGCCCACTGAGTGGCAAAAGACAGAGCGGCAGCATTTGAGTACAGTGTGACATCGATCCATGCATTGTATATGATCAAATAAAACAGGTAATTGGGTGAATCATAACAGGTTTCTTGTGTTTGTCAGTTGGATCGTCTGTCTCTCTGTCATTTGGATGAGCAGCGGTTGGCAGGTTACTGGAGCGCCTGCAGAACTCTGATCGGAACCTCAGACCCCAGCGAGGCTCAGCTCAGCCCATATGGCCAGATCAGCAACTTCATGAGGAATGAAAACTATGAGGTCAGCAGAAAATCTTAACCGTCTATGCCATGACTTTTTATTTTTTGGGGAAATAATATTTCACCCCACTTTTTGGGAGCTTGGAGGTCACTGATAAAATATCCATCATACAATTTATCCCCCACTACCCCTGACTCAGAATTTATTTTGTTGCCTCAGGGCAACATTGTGCTACAATGGTACAAAAACACCAAGGTTTTTTATATAAGCAATATATGCATTACAAAAAATACATCAATCACAAATGATTCCAGCCAAACATGCACACTACTAATTGTAACTAACACTGCATGTGCAAATGTTTTCCACATTTGCACAGTCTAAGTATGAAAATAAAAACAAAGAAAGTCTTCAGACAATAAAACATACTTCTTTACATACTGATGCACATAAACATATTTTTTTCTGAAAATTATTTCAATTTAAACATGTTAAAAAATGATATTTATCCTGCCAATCGGTGGCACAGCATCCCATGTGGCTTTGCTTCCAAAAAGCACGGCTCCACCCCCCAAAAAAGGTCACAACCACTTCAGCCCCTCATTTCATTGTAGAGACATGCCAGGTGATATTATACATAAAAAATGTAAAATAATTTTTTTAAGGGGCGTGTGAGGCTCAAAAAGGTGGTTTGTTGCCTGAGAGCAACGCTGTGCTGTAAAGGGTAAATGCATATTTGCAGTAGGCAAGACATTAGGACCAGTTAAACAAAACTCCCTCCTAGACTTTACAATCAAATTCTCGGTTAGATTTTACATCTAATTGTGTCAAAGTTTCTTTGGGGAGTTGATATTTTACCTTAGTTGTGAGCTTGTGGTCTGCAATAAATGTGATTTGATCAAAAAAGTCATATTTTTTATTTTTTTACTAGTAATAAAAGTAAATGGTGAAATTTTAACCCTATTAAATCCACAAAGTTGGTGTATACCCTTACAAAAATTAACCATGGTTTTACTACAGTTAAAACCAAAAAACATGGTTGCTGTAGTAAAGCCATGGTTTTGGTAAGGAATTATTGATGACGGGCCATTGAATTATTAGAAGATAATGCACACCCAAGGTGGTAATGCGGCAAAATGCGAAGCGGATTGAAGTTACACTGTGGGTGTGCATTATTTTCTAATAATTCAAAGGACTGAAGTCAGTTATTCTGCGTATACCACTGTTACCACAAACATTGCTATGGTGTCAGTTTTTAATACATTGGACAGGTTCAGTGTGCAGTTTACGGAAAAATAATCAACACCCATAGAACCCCTACTGTAAAATCCAGCTTAAGCTGGTGAGCTGGTTTTAGCTAGTCTCCCAGCTTGGTTTTAGCTGGTGTAGCAAGCTGGTCTAGCTGCGTTTTGGTCACTTTTTAAGCTGGTCTAGCTTAGCTGTTCATGCTGGAAGATCAGCTGACCCACCAGCTTTGCCATGCTGGGAGGACCAGCTACTGCCACCTTAAACCAGCTACCAGCTTATGCTGGTCTTTGCTGGATTTTTCAGTAGGGACATTTTTCAGAATAAAGCATTCAACAGCCCCGTGGTATAACTAATAGTAATCAATACACCAAAAAACACGGTTACTACATTTTTACCACAAAAAACATGGTTAATTTTCATAAAGGCAGATTGGGAATGTGGACCTGGACCAAGAGGGACACTTCAGTTTTTAAGCATTGGTGACCAGACCTTTAACAGCATAGAACTGAATGTTAGAGGAAAGATCATTTCAAATGACACTTGAACACACAGGGCTGCTGAAAATCTTATAACATTTTAACTCCCTTCTAAAATTCAGATTTTATTTATTTCTCTGTCATACAGGCAATAATTGAGGCTTTTATTAGGGACAATGTCACACTAAATCTACCCAACAGCTTCAGACATTCTGTTCATCTGGAGATACTGCACAAACTTCAACAAGGGTGAGACGCTGATTGATGCTTCATAAACACGTATGGTTTAAATGTAAAAATAAAAAACAGGACATATGTCATAGTTTTAAAGGTCCTGTTCTTTCTGTGTTTTTGAAGTTTTGATTGTGTTTACAGTGTACAATATAACATGTGTTCATGTTTCACAAGTAAAAAACGCGGTATTTTTCACACAATTTACATATCTGTATAGCGCTGTTTTCACCGTTCTCAAAACAGGCTGATGTCTCCCTTGTACTATAAAGTCCCGCCTTCAGAAATATGTCATGAGTTCTGATTGTGTAGTTGTGTTTAGTCGTTTCAGAAAGTTTCAGAACACAAAACATAATGGCGGCCTCCAAAGGTTAAAATGAGTTTTACATGTTTTTTTATTATTAGGAATGTTTTAATATTTAATGTGTTTCTTTCGATTAATTTTTATCGTTAAAGGAAAATATAAGTATTACAGCATACAAGTCTTCATTGTCAGGGTACCTTTTAAGGTGCACTGTTTTGACTGGAGAAGAAGCTTCAAAAAGCCATTTTTCCATTATGTGAATTTTCAATGTTTGTGAAAGAAAGTATAAATAACTTTGTGTGTTATGTGTCAGGGACAGGGTTGTGGAGGAGGTGTGTCATAAACTGTGTGTGTGTAACGCAGTGAGAGACTCGCTGGAAGGTCGAATTCTCAGTGTGTCATTTCATCAGCTGCTTCTGAAACCCAGCAAAAATGACATCAACTTCCTGCTGGAGGTACAGACCAAGCACCCAATCAGTGCTGTGTATTACAGTCATTTTACCATGCGGTACTGGTAAACCTCTTTACTCATTCAATGATGACTCTTGTATAGCTCAGTGGTAAAGGTGTAGAGCTATGTGTTATAAGTGTAAAAAGTTATGGGAATTATTTTTAACCCAGGAAAAAACACGTACTGATTTCCTTAGAAAATCACTTAAGATCAAACATCTGCCATATGCCTAAATGTAAATATCACCTGAAGTGGTTTATTGCTTAATAAACAGTGGCAATATCAATATAATAAAAGACACAATTTTTTAATAAATCATTTATATTATAAGTCAGAACAAATAATATTTCTTTACAATGTTTTAAGTTTATATAGTCAATACTAACAGTTGTGTTGCGTTTGCAGGTGTGTGCGCGGTCGGTACATAACACCTCTGAAACAATCAAAAAGAAAATGGCTTTCTTCATCAAGTAAGCATAATTACAAGGTTTCGCCAGCAGCTTTTGCCTGTTTTTCGTTGTTGTAGATTTAATGTCCTTGTTTGGATTCGCAGGAATGTTTGTGAAAGTCTGGAGGATGTTTCTCTGGCTCTCATGGTGTCGTCTCATCAGCTTCTCACGGAGCTTCTGGGGGATGAGGAGAAGCGGCTCCTGATAGAGCAGATGAGGAGGAGCTCAGCCACAGTCAACCTCAATGCCAAACCTCTGCCTTCCTTCTATGATATTCCCAGTATGTCCTGGATGATATATAATCTGATGGGTGGACAACGTGACTTATAATCACAGGCCTCATGGGGAAAATTCATTTAACTGTATTGTTGTTTGTGTTTTGCTCTGGACAGCGACTGCCAGCGTCAACATCGGTCAGCTTGAACAACAACTCATTCTCTCACTCGATGCTCGACAGATCAGACAAATTGTTATTGAGCTGCATGGGATGGCCGAGCGACCCTTCTGGAGGGTCAGCAGTAAGGTAAAATGTCACAAATTTTACTGCAATAAGTTACAAAATAAAATGAATGCAGTGAATCTCTCAAGTGTGCATCAACTGCATATTTAAAAATATGAAGTTGATGCACACTTGATAATTGACTGCATTAATTTTATTTTGTATTGGTCTTGTATTATTTAATTGGTCACCCAAACTCAGCAGTTGAGCCCTGTATTGCTTTGGCAGACTTATCAGGATGTTTAAATATTTTATTTAAATAGTTACATTTTAATAACAGCACAAAGGTTTTACACTTTTGGAAAATTTGTCTAGCAGTCTTACTAATTGTTTACTGTGCCCTTTAAACTAAGATAAAGTGTTTATATGTTTCCTTAGTGGGAGGTTCCAGCTGATTATGTAAATGTAATACTAGCAATAAAAGACAACCTGACGCGAGACCTGCTGTACATCTTAATGGCAAAGGGTCTGCACTGCATCGATGTAAAGGTATGTATCCAAACAGGACCAACATGATTACAGTTAATATCATGTCAGGATGTGACTTGTGCAGACTTTTGACAACCAAGTTTCCCAGCCAAGTAAAAATACAGTCTAGTTCTTTTGCTCCTGAAATAATAATGTTAAATGTTAAAGATTTTAAAATCTTATTATTACATTGTTTTGGTGGATTTTCTGTGGTTGTTATTTGATGGTCTTTGTTTTGTTGTGTGTGACAGGATTTTGTTCACGCTCGGCAGCTGTTCACAGCATGTCTGGAGGTGGTAACAGAGTTTTCTCCTAAGCTGCGTCAGGTGATGCTCAATGAGATGCTCTTACTGGAGATCAGAGCGCATGAGGCGGGCACTGCCGATGGCAACATGGAGAGACCTCCACCCGATCTGGTCAGCAGGGTACGAGGATACCTGGAGATGAGGATACATGGTATGTGTTTTTACAGAGAACAGTCAAGATATTTCTAACTACTATTTTGACAAATTGTTTTTATTAATGCTGCAGGTTTCTATATCTACTGAACTTTACAGAACTACAAAAATACCCAGTGTCAAGTGTATTTTGTGCTGAGGTCACATGCACAGAGTTGCAAAGCTTGACCACTAGGCGACACTATAACACAATCTCACACAGTTATATCTTCAAATCTGAATGTCATAAAGTACAGGGTTCCCACAGGTCCTTGAAATCTTTAAAAGTTTGTGAATCTGTATAGGGATGTTAATATACATACATAGATACAGGTCATTGAAAGTGCTTGAATCTATTTTATGCAAAAAGTTTTCTGAGAAAAAAATCCATATTCCCTGTAAAGTGTAGGATAATATCATAAAAATGATACCGGTTTCACCGGGTGGGAGGGGCTTATAAATGCACAGAAGTGGCAATTTTACTTTCACTTTTGAATTAGATGCAACTGTTGTTTAAATCCAGTGCTTGCATATGCTGCGTTAAATCGCGTATGAATTTGCGTGCAAATGCGAGTGCAACAGCTGGTTTAAGTGCTTGAGTCAATGTGCGCAGGTACTTCTGACAGAACCCGCCAGTCCCAAGCAGAGCAACCGGCTATTCCTCCATAAAGCGCTGCTTGAATGATGGGTTTATTATTATTCTTAATGAAAAACACAACAACAAAAACGATCTCGCCTATATTAAACATCATATATGTATCTTATAACAAAAACGAGTAAGCATGCGGCTTCTGCCATCGTCTGCTCGCCGCAGTCTGACAGGAATAAATGAAATCTGACACCCGCTGCTCTGTGATGACGCACGTTTAGCTCCGCTGAATTCAGGCATCAGACACATTCAGTTGTAAGTGTTTGCTCTCTCTAACGAAACTAAATGATTTAATTACAAGAAAATATCAAAATGACGGTGAAAGACGGTGTCACGGTGGGCAAGTGATCTCACCGGTGAGAGGCTGAGGAGTTTCAGTTTCACTGAATATCGCAACAAGCCTAACCAAAATGCTTTTTTGCATAGTTGTGTTTGACACGTTTAAAGGTGACATTGATTGATTGAACGGGATATTTAACCTTGTTCTGTGATGTGACATGTAGACAAAATTTTTGTATGTTTGTGAATGCGGGCATTATTCAACAAAGACAAGGTAAAAATGTTTTTTCATTCTCTGTCCCCTTTAACTGTTGTTCCCTAATAAGGGAACGAGACGCTGCGTCTCCCTTGCCATACTTCCTGCATCCCTGTAACGCCGTCTTTGGCAATATTTCAGACAGTGATATACTTCCTGGCTCCCGCGTCACCCTGTCTTTGTCGTTAAGCCTCACCATTGGTTGAATTTGTTATACACATTCAGACGCACTTACCCCTGGAGGCATCCCCAAAGTGTCACCGCAGCGACGCAGCGCGAGTTCCCTCGAAAGGGAACTGTAACAATGTTTCTTAAAAGGTAACACCATGTAACCGTCCTCTCACTTGAAATGTGTCCCCACATTTAGTCCTTGAATTTGAGGGTATTGGACCTGGAAAGTCCTTGAAAGGTCCTTGAATTTGAAGTTAACTAAGGTGTGGGATACTGAAAGTAATTAGGTTGTTTATATGTTTCACACTTACAAGCAGCCTCAGAACATCAAAGTGAATGAGATTAGTAATATACAACCACTGATATACAGACAAAATGTGACAGCGCCCCCTGGATGCCGATTTTTTTATACTTTGAACAGACCTTCAGGGCCAAGCATCAGTTTTCCCAATCATACACCCAGTGTGTAAACCAATGGATACAAGGCACTTGATATTTGGACAAAATATCCATCGCTGTAGTGCCCCCCATTGGCTGATCCTCTGTCATGCTCTTCCCAAATTGAGTTCTACCATTGGGCAAAGTTTCAAGTCTCTAGGCCTTATCGTTTGGTCTGCACAATCAGTTTTAAATACAGCAATATACAGCAAATACACATACTTGAACCCTAAATATTAAATAGTTGACTTAAATTTTACAAATGTAGTTAATAGTAAGACCTCAAGCCCTGTTTTCTTACTTGCAAACTTAGAAATGTTTTCAAGTTGGGGTTCTAAATAAAACAACTGGAAAGATTCATCTCATTGGGTTTGCCCATTTTAAAATGTTTTTGTTAACATTTGGTGACAAAATTGTCTTTAAGTTAAATTTAATGAAGATAATGCCAGTGTATTTAAATGGTCGTTCTACTTGTATACATATCTACTACATAAGCACACTCTCTGGGGTGAGTAAATTACACCTCATCTACCCATGTGTGTAGCACTATGAACACTGCGGATGGCAGTTAGGTTGTTAATGATATGAACAGGTATACTGTATTTTTTTATGTAATATTTCATCCAAATGTTTATTTTCTCAGATATTCCCATGCGTCAGATTGTTGGTGAGGAGTGTGTGGTTTTTATGCTGAACTGGAGAGAGAACGAGTATCTGACCCTGCAGGTTCCACAGTCACTGGTCAACAACAACCCCTATGTCAAGGTGTCTATACCTAACCTGTATGAAACGCCAGCATAATCTTTACCTCTTTAATCTCAGATTGTCATAAATAACATTTATCTGTACTCTCACTGGTGTAGCTGGGGCAGCTGATAGCATCCACCTGTAAAGAGCTGCCGGGCCCTAAAGAGAGCAGACGGACGGCTAAAGAGCTCTGGGAAGTGGTGGTGCAGATCTGTAGTGTTTCCAGCCAGCACAAACGCAGCAATGATGGCAGAGTCAGTCTTCTGAAACAAAGGGAGTCTTCACTCGGCATACTGCCCCGGTGAGACTTACAGCTCAACATGATCTTATGAGCTTATATTTAACTTCATGTATTTTGAAATCATACTGTGCTTATTAGTGTTGCAGGGCCTGCACATTTTTAATTTATTGTTATATTCTTTGTGTGTGTTTTTATTTAAGGAGCAAATTCATGACTTTTATGAAGAAACTACGGGTAAGTGGGACAATTTTCCACATTTACAGTCTGCAAGCACATTGAAATGTGGGATTTAAAACGGGAAACAAAAATGCAAAACCAACAAGTATTATGAAAAATATAGTCTTATTTACTGTTCACAAAATAATTTTTGGACACTAAAATGTTACTTAATGACTACCTCGCTTTAATTAAATCACTATGGGGTGGTTTCCCAGACAAGGATTAGTTTAAAGGTGCAGTGTGTAATTTTTAGAAGGATCTCTTGACAGAAATGCAATATAATCTACAAAACTAAATTATCAGGGGTGTATAAAGACCTTTCAAAGTGAACTGTTATGTGTTTATTACCTTAGAATGAGACGTTTTATCTACATACACCACAGGTCCCCTTACATGGAAGCCGCCATTTTGTGCAGCCATGTTTCTACAGAAGCCCTTAACGGACAAACTTTTTTACTAAGTTGTCTCCAACGATGACAAGGTTGTCTGGTGGCGGCTACCGTAGCTTCTCTATGTGTTTCAAAAGCAAGAGGTGCGCAGTGGACTGAGCCGTTGGTTGCAATTCGCAACCTCACCACTAGATGCCACAAAAATTTACACACTGCACCTTTAACCCTCAAGAGATCCTTAAAGAAAACTTACTTTAGTGTTCCTAACGCCACAAAATGATACCTTCCCAAAAACTGCTCTAAAAATATCATACATCAATATTTTTTTTCCACTTTAAACGATGCAGTCTTTTAGAAATACTTCTGCCTGAAACATACATATCAAATATGAATTAAATTTGTCGAAATTTTAACCCTTTATGTCTGTTTGTTTACATAAACAACAGGAGCGAGAACCAAAATGAAGATTGATTTTGTTTCTTTTCTGGCCTCTCATCGTTTTTATTACTGAATTAGTTTATAACGCAGAATGTGCCCTTCAAAGAGAGAAGAATGTGAATATATTGAATATGCCCCCTGCCCCACTCAACACAGACCCCACCCCGACATCACCCCCAACCCCTTACCACTCAGACACACTTTTTTTTACACACACACCAATTTTCAACATTAAAGGTTTATCTGATTAGTAGCAATGTGGCCCGCAGAAAACAGCCAAAATTTTGACATTTTGATGAATGCATGAAATGGTAAAAAGTAGCGCCACCTGGTGGACAAGTATAAAAATTAAAACTTGAAGGCCAGTAGTTCAAAATGATATATTAACATAAAGGTATGTATTAGTTTATGTTAAGATAAATGGGGGGTCAAAAATGGTAGTTATAATGGTTTTCAATGGGGCATTTTTTGTCCCTTTTTTGTGTTGTTTTTTTGCGTAGCTTAGCCATTTTAAGCTAATTTAAAACTGAAACCAAAATTCTAAAATTTATCAAAAATGATTAACCTCTGGCAAATTTGGGCAATATTCAATCATCACAGTCAAAATGGTTTAAAAATCAAAATGGCACAAAATGTCTCTAGGATCTTTTAAGGGTTAAACCTGAACTAGGCCTTGGTTTAATTAGGAAACATAACTAGTTTTAACAAACATGCCTTACTAAAAAAACATAACTTGTGTGCATTTTGAGGCAAAACAAAGTGCACTTATTTGTTTAATGATATGTCAGTGCAAATTGTTTTTTAGTTTGGACAGCTCTTAAATTTATTTAAATCTAGGAATAGTCTAATCCCTGTCCGGGAAACTGCCCCTTTTGTTTTGTGGAGACCATGCCAGCTTGAGAGTCAGATGTCATAAAGCAAATATTCATTAAAAAATCACTTATTTTATATGTAGGATTATTTTTATGTACATTTATATGCGTTTTCATGAGGGCTCTCCTACTTTTAGGCTCTACTGTTTATATTATATTAAATTATGTAAAATGTTTTCTGTTTTTTATTTTGTTTGTTTTTCTGTTTTAGGAGCCACTGGTTCTGACGACACTCATTTCTTTGTTTGTGAGGCTTCATAGTATCGTACGGGTAATACACCGCTTACTTACAATAATTATTTCTTATATTGTAGCATCACATCAGGGATGACGTTTTAGACTGGAAAGAATTCATTATGTCAATTATTTGCACATTATTTATGCACATTGTGTTTTTTACAGGATGATATAGTGAATGAGGTGACCGCTGAACATCTCTCCATATGGCCTTCGTCTCTGGCCAAGTACGTCGCTATGTGTCAAACGCATGAAACATTATATAAGGCCATAGTGTTTTACGATATACCTGTCTATGTAATGACTGATTAATAATTAGAAGGATGTTTTTTGATGGTACAGTGTTTGTGTCCAATGCTGTAATGACAATGATTTTATTGGATTTGCAGTTTACAGGCAGTTGACGTTGAAGCTGTGGTTGTCACATTAAAGGAGTTGGTGAACTACGCACTCAGCCTGAACCCCAACAATCAGTCTTGGCTCTGCACACAGGCCGACATTTACTTTGGTGGGTAGTAGTCTTATTTGTTAATTCATACTACATTGGAAAATGTAAGCAGCATTATAGGCCTCTTCACACAAGATAAACAAGTTTAACAACACGGGTATAAAACATTAACAGTTGCTAAATTTGTGCTCTCAAAAGTAAACCAAGTCATATTAATTGAACACAGAAATATCACAATCTAAAGGAATTAAATGTTGTCAAGCATGTAAATATAAAAGAGAAAAACAGGTTTAGCTTGAACACATAATTCCTTTAATTCATTTATTGTTTTGGGGGAGGATAAATTTCTTTACATGGCAACTTTTAAAAATTCGAACTCTTAAAGCAGCAGTTTTTAAGTATTAATGTGTTCATTTTTGTTTAACAGTCACCAACCAGTATTCTGCAGCAATGCATTATTACCTACAGGCTGGGGCAGTGTGCTCAGATTACTTTACTAAACCCGTCCCACCGGATGTTTACACGGACCAGGTGCGAAAGTTTAAAATAACCTGCAGTTTACACACTTCTCTGTTGATTTATCTGATGACATGTAATTGATCGGAAACCTTGCATACAGGTTTTAAAGAGAATGATCAAGTGTTGCTCGCTGTTGAACTGTCACACTCAGGTACCGCACTGCATCTTTGTCACAAATCCCGCTATCCCAGATGATTGTTGATAAACTCATGCAGTCATTGTCTGCAGGTGGCTGTTCTCTGCCAGTTCCTGAGAGAAGTCGATTACATGACGGCATTCAAAGCCCTTCAAGAGCAGAGCAGGTGAACTCGTGCAGCATGCTGTGTAGATACTCGCCTTAAAAAATGAGTCAAGTTTTAAGTATTGGTTTTATTGTTCAATCCAGCAGTCATGACTCCATGGACTCGTTCTATGACTACATCTGGGATGTGACCATTCTGGAATATCTTACATGTATCCTTTAGACTTCAGCCATTGTGACTGTATCTTATGGTTTTATTTGTTTTTTAAAGAGTAACTAAACCCTAAACCAATTTTTTTAGTTAATGATCTGGGGTTTTATTAGTGCTGTTAATCGATTTAAATAACTTTTTTGACGTTTGGGTATAAAGTGTTTCAATGCTACAATATATGGTGTAAAAACGTCTGAGTGCCGCCCTCTTCAGGTTAAACGGTGGCTACTGCAGTTGAATTTTCCTGAATATTCTGTTCTTTTTATTATATATTTATTACTTTTAAATGTTTCTTATCCCTTAATGTTAAGCTGTGTTAAAACACTGCTGTAAAATTCTGTATGAATAAAATTGAATTGAATAGATTTGATCGAACCATGATCAGATCAGTGTTTGTGGAATTAGAGGCAGCTGAGACCGCTTCAATCCATAAGAACTATGGCAAACATCAAGTTTTTTGGAACAAGCCACCTAAAAACTGCAGTAATGTAAAAAGTTCAGGCACTTGAAATAAACTCTGAAATGAGGATGTTTTTAAGAATAATGACATGGAAATGCTTTATTAATTAAATCAATCAAATCATATTTAATGTCATCACTCTTTTTTGCCCCTTGATCAACGTGATCAACATTTTTTTAATGGAGCTTTGCAGGTAGTTTGTCCCAAGCATTTCGGGTATCTTATAACAGTTGTTCAGTATTATGATAATGAGATTTTTGTATACTCATTGTTTATATAAAAATCTCACTTGATTAGTGCAGCATGTTTGGAAATCTTTATGGATACTCTTTAGCCAATTTCTAGTTATAAGTCAAGATTTAGTCTAATATGTCATCATCTATCAAAGTGAAAGCGCTTTTGACTTGTTGTTAGTTAATCCATAACCTTTGTGCCTCAGCCATTCATCACAAACGAGGAGAGAGCGACAAACGACAAGTTGCGGTAAGCATTGAAGAATCACGCTGTAAGACACAGTTGAGCTTTGTTAAAGGTCCCGTTCTTTCTTTCACTGACCTCAAACCGGGCTGATGGCTTTCTTGTCTTTGAAAACTTTGTCCAGCAGTTATTGCCACTGAAACACATTTTTATAGATTTGGACATCTAGTTAATAGAAATAGCTCAACTAACTAAATTAATTGAAGAAAATCAAGCCAACTAATTTTCAAATGTAACAATTTAGACAAAGGAAATCTCTAAAGGCAAGATTTCAGACTTTTGGCCAGATTTTGATGTTGTTGCAGACAGATTTTTAAAGTCTGTTTAAAGTCAATCTTGAAAATTGTTTATAAACAAATTATAATTTTAGAAATGTATAGCAAAAAGACTGTAAACTATGTAGTACTGAATTGCAAAATAAAAAAGTTTTTCACCATTGTGTTCAGGATAATTTAGGCAGGGTTAAATTGGCTCATTGATGCCCTTGAGCCACCGTGCATGGCCCCACCCCAACACAATCACGAGCATCCAATCAGGTTGTAGCAGTTTTTAAAGATGAGAGAGACAGCAGCTTTCCCATGAGTGGGGGTGGTTTCAGCAACCAACAGCGGACACGCCCCCACCACTTGAGAGCAGAGAATCCTGCAGTTTTTCCAAGAATTTGATAACTTATTTTAGTTACTTAGCCTTTTTCAGCATTCAAATTTGGTTGGGTGGTTAATAACACATTTTTCTGTGGTGTGACAAACTCAAGAACACATTTAATATTTGCCTTAACAGGCATTTTGCGGTCTGCAACCAAACCCCTGCATTGCGGCTGAATCGGTGCTTATTGCGGTCGTTGAAGTTTGTTATAAGTTTGTGCAGGTCAGCAACATGATATGAGCCTGAATCCGCTGTAAAAAAAAAAATGCTGCCCGACCCCTACCCGATAGTTGCATAACGTTTTACTGTGATTCACAGTGTTTGGTCCAATAACATGGTAATGTATTATTTTAAAGGCGGAGTCCATGATGTTTGAAAGCCAATGTTTATATTTGAAATCACCTAAACAAACACGCCCCTACCCCAATAGAATCTGGACCTTCTGATGATAGACCCGCCCCACACATACGCAACCCGGCATTTGATTTGATTTGATTGGCTATAAGTGTGTTTTGGTAGTCGGCCCGTCTCCTTTTCCAAACCGTTTTTCAAACATCGTGGACTCCGCCTTTAAATAAACGTTTATTTAAAAGCAGCATACTTCAAAGTTCTTATTTTAGAGAATGTAGATGATATTTCAATCAATTGTGATTTATTGCACCCACCCACAAGTTATCAGATTGTTATTTTTATCCCTGGGCTCTCTCGACCACAAATTATCTGCAGCTATAACTGCAATCTGCGTATCATTGGTGTACAGGTATAAACAGAAATGTTGGCCAAGTTCTCAAGTGAATTTATGTAAGAAATTTTTTTTTTGCTGTCTGTCATAGCTACAACAAGATGACAGATCTTGTGTTTAGTGTGAGCACTACAGCAATCAAGTAATCTCACTTTCCAGTAGTGTGAGTTTGCCTTAAGTGTTCATTTCATGTCCATGATACTGATGATGTTTAATGCATTTTAACAGATTAAAGCCATTGGGCAGACAGAGTTGAACTCCAGTAATCCAGAGGAAGTCTTGCAGCTTGCAGCTCAGAAAAGGAAGAAAAGATTCCTGCAGGCCATGGCTAAACTTTACTTCTAGATCAACTTCAAGAGTGTGCATAAAAAAATAAATATATTTTTAACTGAATTTGATTCAAATTAAAATGTGTGTCACCTAATGTCTTTAATGCATTCATACATCATTTTGAGTGTTCAAACTAATTGTCATATTTCACAGTTGTTTATGAAATTATCATACATATGCAATTGAATGCTTTTGGCAAAGGTGAAATGTGTAAATAAAGTGTACATTTATATACCATGAACCATACATACTGTACAAGGAGCAAGAATTAGATTTTTTTTTTTAAATCACAAGGTCATAGTGATATTGTAGTGCCGAGTAAAGGGTCTTAAAACCGATGTAAATGTGATCTTTAAGTTTTTTCAAAATAAATGTACAGCCATTTCTAAAATTCAGTTTTCACTTTGTCATTATGGGGTACTTAGGGTAGATTATTGACTAAAAAAAATTTAATTGATTGTACTGTAAGGCTGCAACATAAAATTGAAAAGCAGTTAAGGGGGTTTTATGTTTTAATAATCACACATGCACAGAAGATTATCTTTTATCTTCTGTGTGTGTGTGAAGAGCACTATTGAAGGGGTTTGTGCGGTTAGGCCGCATTTACACTGCCTGTTTGAAGTGACTCGATTCCAATTTTTCCCCTCAAGTGGCACAGATTGTATACTACCCATGGACGTGTAAGCAGGAAAAAGCACATAAATTCCAATAATCTCATATCAGTTTCAGGCCTCATTCATATGTGGAAATAAATCGAATATTAATTTGAAACATGCATTTGCATCCGCAATGTAAGCGTAAAAATCGGATATTCCCATATAAGGACGTGATGTGCGTCATTGAAAATGTGCAACGTCATGGGTGATGCTGGCACATCACGTTAACTCTGTTCACTTAACTACTGTGGCTCAATCAGCTCCCTTGTTCAGTAGTCAGGGCACTGATCAGGGAGTCGGCCATTTTAAGGGCTCTCTCAATCGCAAAATCCTTCCAGTACACTGAAACGTTCGTTCCCTAAAAATTCCAACAAACCAACGAAAAAACCAGTGAGCATTGATGGTCCCTATGTTCCCTTACTGGAAACACGTGACCTTTTCTGAAGCTCTCCAACTGAAAATCGTGCGAGACAACTCAGTAAACTTCATGAAATCCTTTATAAAGACAAAAATTTGTTTTAATTTTAAAATAAACACACATCAATAGACATGAAGGGACCACAATCAACTTAATATTTAAATGTAATATTCCTCCAAATTTAAGCCAATATACTTTAACACGTGTTTAAAAATTAAGTCAGAGAGATGTTGGTTTTTGCCGGTTGTTGATGAATAACAGCTGTGAATGATCACAACGTGCTAAAGCAGACATGTCACAGAAAAAAAAAACAAGTGAACAGTGTCCCAATGTGAAGTAAGCAAGGGTCCTTACCAGTGCCTGAACCTGTGTACACAAAATACTGATTCATGACCTAGGGAGCTAGGGAACAGGGAATTGAGACACAGGATGTGAAAGTAGGTACTAAATTAGAAGATGAATTTGGATGTACTACATCCGCCATGTCTTAATGAGGCAATATGTGTGTTCGAGTTCATGCGGCACTGCACAGACCGATCAGGGAGGTTTGCCGCTTGCAGTTGAGGGAGGAGTTGAAGACCATCGACAATTGCCCTGTCCCAAATGGCAAACTTCATGTGGAGTTTCGGTCTCATGGCGCCTTAAATTGGGCATGCTCCCTTAGTCTATGAGTCCGTAGGTTGTCCTATCTGTCATTTTTACGCTCCGAAGTGTGCTCGGTAGTGCCCCCTTTGCACCCTTGATGCGGTCTTCGGTGAAGGTCTGCACTACCTGATGTCATCACATTGTGAACTCCGAGAAATATAGGTAGACGCCTCATAGACTGATGCTGCCTATTGGATAAGGTATCAACGCGGCCGCCATCTTGGATGGGTCCCCAATCCCCCCCTGCATTTATTTCTACTGAGGAAGGTGTATCCCAACCACAATAATCATAACTCCCTGAATTTTTACCGGATTTTCACACGGTTTGGTTACACGTAAGTAATGTTAGTTACAATGACATAATGTTATAAATGGTAAAATAACCAAAATTATTATCCAATCTTGTGAAAGGTAATCCCATGCGATCTGGTATCAATACTGTGCCGTTATTGCAACCATAAACTGCACAAAATACAGGCATAGTTGCTCACTCTCCATGGACTTCTATTGACTCAGCACGTCATGAGGCGTCTATGTATATAAAGGCCCTGTCCCAAATGGCAAACTCCACAGAATCCACACTTTGATGACATCATGTAGTGCAGACCTAAGGGACCCTTTACGCGAGTCCACGAAGGTGCACCTGAGTCGTATTTTTCAGACAGACTCGAGTGTCACGCCTTAAATAGGAAGAGAAGTTGCCCATCAGTTTGAACTCCTCCCTTCCGTCATCTGATTGGTCTGATTGCTCTTTTGCTAGGACTTCTGGGTTGGTAGAGTGCACGAAGTCTGTTGCAGTGCAACCTTTGCTGAAGACCGCATCAAGAGTTAAAAGGGGCACTGATGAGCACACTTCGGAGCGTAAAAATTACAAATGGGACACCTTACGGACTCGTAGACTAAGCGAGCACGCGCAATTTAAGGCCGCGAGAACGAAAGTTCACATGAAGTGCACCATTTGGGACAGAGCCAACATCTATGTTGAAGACGGAGACGTCAAGTCGGACACCTGCTGCTTGCCGTAGTGAGGCGACCAATCACAAAGAGCTGTGTTGTCATCAAATTTCTGTGCAGCCGCTAGGGAAAAGATGCACCGGCTGAGGCAGTTATTGCCGCCAGCTCAAGTCGGACAAAATTTCTAACCTGCATGTAACTGCTTCAAGCCCGTTGCTGATAGGTCTGCACAGCGCGACATTAAGGCAAACACATCTAACGACTTCGGCAGCATAATGGCAGCTATGTGAAACACACAAAAGAGAGCACCTTTAATGACAAATTTGAAAACTGCAATACTAATTTCTGGCTAAAAATGCAATCAAAAGATGTAAAAAGTGAAAATATAAATTTATTTACACTAAATTTGTGCCTCAGCCGCTTTGTTGGCCACCATTTCATTTCTTCTATCTTGACCAGACTCGACCAATCACATTCTCCGCGCACACACACACACACATAAAATTGTGGGACAAGACGATAAAGGTATCTCAGTGGTCAGGAAGTAGGCAGTATTTTAGAGCTTTTGGACGCAGCCTTTAGGATCTTGCCGGAAGTAGTAGGTCATTTGGGTACTTTTTGGCTACTGTTTTTGGAATACTATAAATTCGGACTTACTACTCACCTCGCCTACTGTATTGTATGGAAGAAGGCGGTTACGGATGCATCGATGACTCTTCTTAGCAGCGGATATTTGGCACGATGGCTCCACTTAGTGGAGCAATGTTGAAGTTTTATGTCTTTTTACAAAAATAAAGCTCTATAATCTTGTATAATCAATTTGCCCATTGCATATCACAATGTTTAACTTCCTCTGTGCTGTTCTAGGTCAGTATGCTTATCTTATATTGTTTCGCAGTGTTTCATATAAATGCATTTATCGAATGCAAGGCGCTTTTAAAAGATAATGTAAAAAGCTGTCAAAAATTGGATATAGTCAACAAGTTGGAATTCGGCATCAAGATCTGCAGAGTAAATCCAGACTTAGTTGTTCAGTTGAGTCTTGTTTATGTAGCTGCATGGTTGAACGTTTTGAGCAGTAAAGAGTGTTATTGCTAAGAACAGTTGTGGTTATTAAGTCAATATTGGTAGCAAAGGATGGCTGCTGCCATTTGACGAGAAGACGATGTACAAAAATTGAAAAAATAGGTTCAAACTTGGAGATGTGTCACTGACCTGGACTAAAAGAAACAATCCTTGGCAGTTACCTTGTCACTTATGGGCAAAGCACACTTATAGCAAAATTGGACTCTGTGTTTTTATAAGAAGAAACAAATTGACAGTACAAGATGTACACAGAGTTTGACCGGACCACAAGAGAAAGCAGTGTTTCTATGGTGGAATACATTGTTGAGTTCGAACATCGATACAACAGACTATGTAAGTTCAAAATGGAACTCCCAAACGGGGTACTAGCCTTCAAGCTACTAGCTACTGCCGGACTTACCGTTGAAGAGTTGTAACTGTTAGGGTGGCAGTGCACTGCAGAGCGAGGTTCACAAGATACTCAGGAAAACAGGGGACTAAGTCATACACCACACAACAACCCCAAACCGTGGCTCAAGGCACAAACCCCTTTGATAAATATGGAAGAAGAATGAAATGTGCAATTTGCCAAAGCACTTATCAATGGGCAAAGGACTGTCCAAACAAAAAGAAACATGTGAGACTAACAAAAGATGAAGAACTAAAAGATGATGTTGAAGAATGTAACATCACTTTGTTTTCAAATGAATCTTTGTCTAACTCAGAAATCTTCATGGTGGAGGCTTTAGGATCAGCTGTGATTTACACAGTCTGTACAAGAACAGTGTGTGGAGAAAAAGTTTTTGAGGATTACAAAAGTGGGCTGACACAGTGTTACTGAAAATAGATTACAAAGTTTAAGACTTTCCAGATTTGGTGACGGCAAAGCTGTTCACTCTACAAGTAAAGTTACCATTCAAACTAATATAGGACAAACAAGATGCAAAAAGATGCACAGACCCTAACTAAAATGTTGCTAAAAGTTAAGAGAGACAACAACTGGTACTGAAAGACAGTCCTAGATTGGGCACTAATGGCAAAGAACTATATACACAATGTCCATGATTATAGTCCCTACCAGTTAGTGCCCCACAGTAACACCAGTAGCAGATCTTATTAACACTGAAAGTAAAAATGAGGAAGTGATGCCAGCAAACGGTTGACCTCAGTGAATTTAGATAAATTGCAGTACAGTGAGCCTGAGGTAATTGCTGGGACTACTGGATCAGTCGATCCTGGACAAGTGGACAGTGTTCAAGTGATTTCATCCGAACATGCTAAGTTGAGCACTGACTACAATGAGGAAAAAATACTGATAGTACATGATGATCTCTTCATGACTGCAAAAAAATACAGAACTCATTTTTATGAAGAAGTGGAACATGAAGGGCAGAAATGCATCTCCACAACAAGGGTGTGCACATTAAAAGAAACAACTGCTGGAGTTCTTTACAGATGCATTCTCCACAACTATCATTCCTCAATTGAAAGATGCCTTTCAAGTTGGACGAGCATGTCAGTTTTAGCTATATTGGAATTGAAGTACATTCTCTGAAGGAAGAAATGCACGTACAAGGAACCTACATTAAAAAAATGTAACCGATTCTAGTGGACTTCACCAGAGCAACACAAGCGTGAAGCTTGACAGACTAAGATCAAAGATTGGACAAATATTGTGGGTTGCAAGGCAAAGCAGACCTCACATAATGTGTGACATATCCATCTTGGCATCTAACACAAAACATGCTATTGTTCAGATTCTGCATTGTGCAAATAAACTATGGGACACGTGGTGGACATTTCATCATGATTATAAGAGAAAAAACATGGATCCTGGCAGTCAAAACGCATTAGGGGAGTTGTACAGAGTACCTCAGCAGGAAAAACTTTGGCTCTTTCAGATGGGATTGACCGTGCAGTTTTTTTCGCTATACTCTACTCTGAGATTATCACTAATGGCTGCTCATGCAACAACTTCCCCATTGTGTGTATAACAGACAATCATTCCCTTCTCAATGCTCTCAAATCTACATAATCTGTCACCAAAAAGAGATTGCGCCTAGAAATCAGCAGTATGAAGGAGCTTATACACTATGAAACTCTTCAGCAGATCTTGTGGTCAGCCACGAAAGCTAGCCAACTGCTGGACAAAAAAAGGGGGCATCTGCACTTAATAATAAGAATAATTTGTAGCGCTTTTCTGCAGACCTCTAAACACTTTACATATGAAAGGGGGAATCTTCTCAACAACCACCAATGTGCAGCATCCACCTGGATGATGCGAAGACAACCATATTGCACCAGAACGAACACCACACACCAGCTTATAAGTGGCCTACTAAAAGCTCTCAGCACAGGCATTTGTCATCTTAAAGACTTAAAAGATTTTATAATGATATATAATAAAAAAATGGGAGATTGTTAAGTTGTATTTTCTGCGCATGTGCAAAGAGGTCTGTAAGGGTGGTTCAACAGGTCTGAACCATAGACTGTAAAAAAAAGATGGACGACGCCCGTTCGCTCTCTTCCATTGGTGAAAAGTGAAGCCGTCAGTGTCGGCGCTGACATGATCTTGGGTGTTGAGTCTGCGCAGTAGCGATTTCGGGACCAGTCCTGCGCAGTAATGAGCAGATGGTAAAGCCGCGAAATCAAGGCCCTGCCCTCGCTCTCGCAGAATGCGCATATCACAGCTGTCAATCATGACGTGACACCACTGTTTTTATATAATTAAATAACTAACTAAAACCAAACTTATTTAAAAAAAACAAACACTTGAATTTACACCAGCATGATAAAAACTACAGTAAATGACAGAAACCAGCTTCGGAAAAAAGATAATTAAAGTGTAATTAAATTGTTTAGTTGGTCTCAAGTCCCAATGAATAACATGGGGGAGGCGGGGTTTATGACCTATACTTGGACCAGTCCCTTGGGGGCGATCAAGACATTTTGGCTTCACTTTTCAGGGCTTGTGCAGCACACTTGGTCTGAACTTTCTGAATGCATTGTATATTGGAAATTCACTGAAATGACATGGTCTGAATGGAATGGGAAACAGTTTGAAGTAGCCTTCTTAAAATCCCCTTATTGGTTGGGTAACACTTATATTTTAGAATTTGATATATTTTTATATTTTGTAATTATATACTGTATAAAGTGTATAAACTCTGACACCCCTCTGGCTCCATTGTTCACTTCACTTTTTGCTTTGCATTCACATATGAATGCACATTAAGATGTCTATTATCTTGAATACCAAAATACTAAAAACCTTCAATCAGTTACAGACAAAAAGTGAAATTTTTTATCTTGAATTAAGCATCCTTAAGATTTGAAAAGCGCCAGCATGTCTTTGAGTGACTTATGAAAATTAACAATGGTTTTATTGTGGTAAAAGTGTAGTAACCATGGTTTTGATGTATTGGTTACTATAAGCAAAACCATGGTTTTACTACTCTAACCATGTTTTTTTGGTTTTACCTGTAGTAAAACCATGGTTAATTTTTTAAGGGGTTGGTTTTAAAGGAAAGTCTTATGGTCTCTACTGGTTATGTGTTAGGTTTTACTAGTGAAGTGTTTTATGTGGTGGATGGAAACCAATTCAACAGCATTAAAGCCTGCTGAATTAGCTGTTTCTTGACAACAGTGCCACCTGCTGGTCCAAACAGCACTGTACTGTTTAACAACACCACACATAAAGATTAGCTTCATATCACACCTGTTTTTCTTCTTTCTTTCTTTCTTCTTTCTTTCTTTATTCTTCACGCCATTCCAGCCTCTATATTATATCATATTCATGTCAACAACCGGTTAATCTATACACAAGTTGATCCATACACAGGTTAGGGGAGGGGCAATTTGGTATCTCCAGTTGACCTAACCTGCATGTTTTTGGCGTGTGGGAGGAAATCTATGCTGATATAAGGAGAACATGCAAACTCCACACAGTATCTGGGGCTCGAACCAGGGACCTTCTTTGCTGTAAGTGCCACTGGGCCAGTGTGCCGTCACCCACACCTGTTTTTAGCGGATTAAACAACGAGTGAAATGTGCGGTTATTTACCACAGGCAGATAAAATATGTTGTGCTGGGAAACACATTAGTATTGCTACTAATCCAATCTATTTAATATGTAAAGTAAAACTTTTCTGATCAAACAGATTAGAGGCTTAGCCCCCTCACACCACTGCATAAGGGTAACATCATTTATTTGTACAATTATACAAATACAATTTTAAAAACTAAATTTAAAAGCTGTCATAAATGCTCTATTACAAGGGCTTCCACCTGGATGTCTGCATTTCATTGGTGTTTGCTCATCCTTTACTCATGTTAATTATTGACATGTTTTTTCTGCAGAATCAAGTAGGAAATTATGTACCACTCTCTGTAGTCTCACTAAGAAATTGATGTACATTGGAAGGACATTGCTAATACTGGATAATCAAGATAATGATGTTATTACATTATATGGGGTAAGATGTCAAATTAAAATCAGGAATTATGCTTTAGTTAAAAACATTGAAACAATTATGAAACGCATATCTATTCATACAGCAATAATAATAATATTAATAACCCAACAAACACTAATAGCCTATTTATACATTTCATATACATTTATAACATCGCTGACACTGACTTAAAATAACTACAGAAACTTTAAAAACTAGGCTACAGAAAAATGTGACTTTATAATGGACCCTTGCCTGGATGCTGGTGTAGTTTGTTTAACAGCTATTATTGTAGTTTGAAGAATTCACAACAATTGAAAACTTCCTTTTTTAACCAGATGTTTAAAGCCAACAAGCAAATTGCAAAACCTATGTATTCATAAAAAAGTTGACTTTAGTAAGTTTATTTCTTAGTCTGCTTTACTTAATCTGAATTACGTTGGTATTTAAATCATGATACAAATGTTTGACGGTAAGATATCATCACACATCAGTTTAAAAAGCAGCACTTCCTTTATTTGACTGTTAGATGCTGAAGCGCCGAACACAAACCACATTCAGCTCGGGAGGAATGGAGCAGCTGAAGATCATGAGAATCCTGCAAATCATCTGTCTCTCTCTCTGGCTGGGTAATACAATATTTTGCAAACATGTTTTTAAATTACTTTTATCTAATTAATAACTATGCAACAAAACAGACAAACTATTAATTTAGTTTCATTATTTTGGTATCAGTTGATGTTGTAGTAATGTCAGTCTTAAAATATAAATGTATAACATGTTATATTACACATATATTTAAATGAATGTACATGTACTGTTTTATGTTCATCAATTACTAAGTTAATATTTCGAAAATATTTAACAAATGAGGGGTCACATCCACAGGTTATATCTGGAACATTCGGGTTTAAATCAAAAGTACAAATCCAAAAATGTTTGTTGTATATCAGTGGTCTTTGGATTCAATCTCATGTTTCCAAATATTTTTAAATTGAGACATTTTTGTACATTTTATGCTGCAGACTAAAATTCCAGTGTGATTTTATTTGTAATAGTTGTTGGACAAATACAGGAAAATCATTAAACTACACTGACAAAAATAAAACAAGAGTTAATAAGATATAAAGGTAGATGCTAACTAGTGGGTTGTTATTATTTTTATAAATTTGATATAATTTTTATAATATATAATCTGTTGTGTATGAGTCTTTTAATTGTCTTCAATGTGAAAAGATGCATCTCAACATCATACAGTCACTATTAAGGGTTCAAATATGCATAAGAGGCTGAAAAGCTAAGATTCTGCTGGACCTGAAGGATTTTTCTGAAGATCAGTGGACAGTTTAATGGCTCAGGACAAACAAGAAACCTTTAAACAACCTTCACAAAACATAAATACTTTCATCGATTGTCTGTAAACTTGGGTTCTTTTTTAAGAAACTTGGTGTTGCAAACTTTCTAGAAACTTTTCCCATGTGAAATAACTTCTTTAGGGCAGGACTAAATTAAAAACAAATCATATTTATCAATATAAGACAAATGTATCGGTGACAACAAAATCATGTCCAGCACACTGTGTAATGAAATGTAAAACATGCAATGTTAATATTACCATTGTTTCAGTACCAATAAAAACAACAGCCTAGAAAACAGTTAAATAATTATTATTGTCTTTGTTTTTCAGGATATAACAGCGTAATCTCTGCAAAGGATCCAAATGTTACAGTCAATGTAAAATGTAAGGATTTTCTTTTAGTAAACTGCATTTCAAACCCTTTTTAAAAGAAAAATGTATGGCGTATACATAAACATTTAAATCACTAACAGAAAACCTCTTTTCACATAAAGGATATTTTCACATTTTGAACTTCTGAGTAACAGGATGTGGCGGCACTGCAGCGGCGTTATGCACTCATTGTACAAACCACGCAAATGTGCACACTTCCATTGTTATGCACCATAACAGGTGTCCCACCAAAAAGCATGCAGATGTTAATCCTGTTTCTAGCTAAATATTGCAAGGACATTGCAGTTATTGTGTTCATTGTAAATACATGGTTTGTTGTGTTGAAATGTTACACATCTGCTTATTTTGCATTTTGTAAGTGGCTTTGGTTAAAAGCATGGTTTGTTGTGTTGAAATGTTACACGTCTGCTGATTTTGCGTTTTCGCTTTGGTTAAGAGCGTCTGCTAAACGCATAAATGTAAAAGAAAAAAGTAGTATTTTTTAAGTTTCATTTGAATTTCATATTAAGTTTAATTTAATACTTAATTACAAGTTTCTTTAAATGTAAGTAAAAGTTTTATTTGAGTGTAAGAAACTGCTAGGTTCTGATGTATTTAAGTATTAAAATTTATTTTTTAAACATTGTAGAGTAAAAAGTATGATTTTGTTTTGGAATGAAATGAAGCTTTGCCAAAGAAAAAAGCACAAATACACAATTCACTACTTTCTAACTCTGTATTTAAAAACACTTTTTGAACATGGAATATTTTTAACCTATAATTTGAAATTATTTGATTTGTTTTATCTTTCTCGTCTTAGTTGTGTCTGAATTAAATGAGCATTCTGGATCGTGCTCCTGGACGCTGAGCAGCTCTGAAAACAGGACCACACTTATAGTGATGGATGACATTAGCAGGCTGTCCTCTGACATCTGTCTGTCTCTGGGATGTGGGGATGAGTTTAAAATCACAGCAGCTGATCATGCATATAACAGTACCTGTCTCACAGGCTGTTCGTACAATAACTCTAAACTCAGCTGCAGTGAAAGTGTGGGAAATGTCTGCAAGGCGCTCACCAAGGTTGTTTGTGGTAAGAACATGAAACGAAATATATTGACGATCCTTTTGCTTTTTACTATGACTTTTGTGAAGAGTGAAATGAAAAAGCACAACATGTATACAACAGACTTAACCTATTTTATATAGGTCACTGATGAGGTCTTAAAAAAATGATTTGGAAAGATTACTGCTGAACTTACAGAATAACGAGAATAAAGAGTTTAGAGGGGCAGGAAGTCACAACATTAGGAAAAACTACTACACATTGATGTTAAAAGCATGATATTCTTATTTTGAAAACCTAATAACAAACTTTAATGAACAATAATTAAAATAACTGCATGCATAGACTAATATTCTGATTAATTTCAAAAGGAAATTATTTTTTGTATTTTAACATTTCTATTGTGTAAATACAGTAACAGGGTTTAAATATTAAATAGTCTGTCTAGTCGAGTGGGGGAGAGCGGGGCACAACCTAACGCTTTTTGACTTTGGTTCTATCATAAAAAAATATTTAAGTTAGATTAATAATTTTTTACACAATCAACACACACCTCTCTGCTACAAATGAACACATAAAGTTTGTTTGTGGGACCCACCGTTATCGTACAATTACACCGAAAGTGACCCATAGGTGGGTTAACTTAATTGTAACAAATGGTTTGTTGTAATACCTGCTAGAAAATTTGGTTTAAAAAAAAAACAAATAATTCAATAAAATTCTGTCTATATCTTAAAGGTGGATATTGTTTATATATCTGCCTATAATAGATAGATATCCACACATTCATCCATCAATGATCCT
This sequence comes from Paramisgurnus dabryanus, assembly GCF_030506205.2. NCBI lineage: Eukaryota > Metazoa > Chordata > Actinopteri > Cypriniformes > Cobitidae > Paramisgurnus > Paramisgurnus dabryanus. The sequence continues at coordinate 31,299,668 of NC_133355.1, read as the reverse complement.
TCATCTAACCATCCTTGTATTATATTTTTTAAGACAAACATCATAATTGTGAGTTATTTCCCCTGATATTGTATTAACAGTTATCATCTTGATGAATAATATTTACATTGTTTCCATTCCATTATTGTATATTGGAGGCTTAGTTGTAACGCTGTGTTACAACTAACCCCACTGTATAAAAATGTTTTCAATCCCAGCTATCAGTTATTAAGAGTTGTTGACATGTTTCGAAATGGTGTTATGTTTTAGGTAACAAGACCGTGATTAAAATAATATAAGGTTGGATTTGGTGACTTACACCCAACTCAGAAATCGAAAAAAAAAACATAAGATGAAGAAATTTACTTTTATGCGTTCAAAAAAGAGTTAGTTGGGGTTATTTGTTCTATATCTTAACCAAAACACATCAAAACTTTTCACAAATTCACAGTAAGAGAAAAAGACCAAAAGCACAGATTGCTCGGCCTTGTATAAATATGTAAAGTAGTTGTGCCCCACTCACCCCTACATTGTAAAAAATGCTGGCTTATTTTCAACACAGAGCTGGGTCAAAAAGGGACGAACTCAACCCGTTGTAATTTAACCTATGCTGGGTTGTTTTAGTTGTTGGGGCGGCAGTGGCTCAGTGGTTCGTGTAGGTTGTCTACATACCGGAAGGTTGGTGGTTCAATCCCGGGTTTCACCTGACCACATGTCGAGGTGTCCTTAAGCAAGACACCAAACCTCAACTGCTCCCGACGAGCTGGATGGTGCCTTGCATGGCTGACGCTGTTGGTGTATGAATATGTAAAGCGCTTTGGATGGCCATGGGTCTGTTGAAAGCGCTATATAAATGCAGTCCATTTACCATTAGTTTTAACCCATTGTTGGGTCGAACATATAAACATTCTTTTGGGTAAATTTAACTCAACGGCTGTGTTCGTCCATTTTGACCCAACCATGGGTTGAAAATAACCTAACATAATTTTTATAGTGTATGCTGATGACATATTTATCCTTTTGTTGTTGTGATTTGAATGTTTATTTTTCTATTTCACTTTAGGTTCACCATATCTGACTCAGACTCGTTCATGTTCATGGACTATCAAATCTCCTGGCAAGGACTCATCAGTGTTTGTGACTGAAGATGTGCTTCACAGTTTGTCCAATGACATATGCCATAAGCTGGGCTGTGGAGAGCTCTACAATCTCACAAAGAGCAGTGTGGGTTTCAGCGAGACCTGTTTAACAAACTGTGTTTATCACGACTATCATTTAAAGAACTGCACTGAGATTAAAAGCTCTAACTGCTCACTGCTTTCTGAACTTCAATGCGGTAAGTCAATCATGCATTTAAAGGCAATATTTATCTAAAGATATGGTGGTGAATTGTAAACTAGCCATAGGTGTAAGAGTGTGTTAGCTCTCTGATGAAAAGATCACCTGTCCAGAGCATTGTTTTGAATGATATAAAATCTTAAAATGTCTGAATTGTATAAATGATGAAATGTCCTAACTCAGGCAACGCTGCTGTCCGATTGGTTGGGGGTGGTCACCGCTGTGGGGGTCGTGTAGAGGTGTGGCGGGGATCCTGGGGCACAGTGTGTGATGATGGCTGGGATGAAAAAGATGCAGGTGTGGTGTGCGCACAGCTGGGCTGTGGGTACGCTGTGTCTGTCAGTGGAGAAGGTGTGCCGTATGGTCAGGGAATAGGCCCTATACACCTGGATGAATTAAACTGCACTGGAAAAGAGAGGAGCTTGTGGGAATGTCCGGCAGTTTCGCAAGGACACGACTGTGGACATAAAGAGGATGCAGGTGTGGTGTGCTCAGGTACGTGTCATTAGATGCACTGATGTTTTAGGCAGTATTGTTATACGGGGTTGTGAATCCCCGTAACACATTTTTAGAGAAAGTAAAGATGTTGAACATTACTAAAAACAATATTAATAACACTCATAATGTTTAGAATCTCTCTCTCTCTCTCTCTCTCTCTCACACTGACTGTTAGATGATTTGTATTAATTGAAATAATTTAGTTTTTTTTCTTTGCATGTGTTTTCTCCGCTCATTACTTGACTAATGAAGAGTACAAATCTCTAAGACTGACGGGAGGTCTGGACCGTTGCTCTGGGAGAGTTGAAATCCACCGCAATGGCACATGGGGGACAGTGTGTGACACATGCTGGCATAAGGATGAAGCTGCAATGGCCTGTGACATGCTGAGTTGCGGGGCGCTCAAACAATTTACAGCCTTTGATCCTCCTTTCACACATAACAATGAAACACACTGGTTTTTTTTGTGTAATCGTGGTACCAAAAGCCTGTGGGATTGTGGTGAATATAGAAACAACCCATATGCATGCAAAGATTCAAAGGCTGCTGGGTTGATTTGTAACAGTAAGTAAAGTTACTTTTTTAATCTTGCCATAATATGCTATTTTGCTTTCTAATTTGATTTCTGATAGGAAATAATATTTAGATTAGTGGTTTAAAAATGTTCTTATTCCCTATACATTAGCATCTTTCACCTTTAATCGTAAACGCAATATGTGCCTTGATAAGAATGAATCATCAACATATTTATTCTGTATAACCCTAAGTCTACGCTCTATTTAATTTCTAAACTGTCACAGTAGATATGGAATTATTTTTAAACTTTCAGGTGTCCTCACGCCTAACTTGTTTGTAGCATTTTTTTTCACAAGCTGGTGTGTTTTCTGTCATTATGTTCCTGTATAGCTCAGTGGTATAGCATTGCGTTTGCAGCACAAAAGGTCATGGGTTTGAACCCAGGAAACACACATACAGATAAAATGGTTACCTTGTAGTGCACTGCAAGTCGCTTTGGATAAAAGTGTTGGCCAAATGCATAAAAAAATTAACACAGCACACGTTGTTCACCACTGTGTTTTAAAAGGATCATTCACCCAAAAATGAAAATTCATAATTAACTCAGCCTCATGTTGTTCTAAACTTGAATTATTTATTTATTTATTTTGATGAACAAAAAAAAGGAGATAATTTGATAAATGATGGTAAGCACACAGTTGATGGTACCCATTGAATTACATAATATATGTTTTCATACTATGGAAGTCAATGGTTACAATCAGCTGTGTGCTTCATCATTTATCAAAATATCTTCATTTTTGGTTCATAAAAAAAAACTCATACAAGTTTAAAACAACATGAGGATGAGAAAATGATGACAGAGTTTTCAGTATTGGGTGAACAAACCCTTTAAGAATGAAAGATATAACATTGTTGCTTGTTATTTGCTCTGTTTGGCAGGTGCGAAAGTACCTTAGATCTGTTTTCTAAGATTTTTCTTTTATTTGTAGACTCAAGAGGTATGCCTGTTCCCAGTCCAGTGTCAACATCAGCACCAGCGACCACAGGTATATATATATGTAATGAGTTTCCATTAGACTAAATTTGAATAAACTGTAGACTGTGTTAAAGAGATAGTCATCTCAAAAATGAAAGTTCTGTTATCATTTACCTTCAAGTTGTTCCAAACTTGTATATATTTCTTGGTTTTGCTGAACACAAATGAGGCTATTTTTGTAATGAAAAAGAACTGGGGAAACATTGAATTCCATAGTATCATTTTTTCCTACTATGAAAGTTAATGGTGCCCCAGATCTGCTTGTTTGCATTTTCAAAATATCTTCATTTGTGTTTAGCAAATAAAGAAATGTATACAAGTTTGGGTGAGTAAATGATGACGTTTCATTTCCCTTTAAGTTTACCGCAAAATGAAAATCATGTCGTCATACCATCCAGACTTATATGACTTTGTCTTCTAAGCACAAAAGAAGATAAATCAAATACAATACAGCAGAAGTACATGCAATGACCAAATGTTCATTTTTTGGGTGATTGTTCCTTCTATGCATGAGATTTGTTATGGCAAAAGCAGATGTTAAAGGGGTCCAATTATGCTTTATTAAGTTAGTGTGTTACCTTACTGTTTAAGCAAAAAAAGACCTTCAAAAAGAAAGTTATCAAGCCCAAAGTCAACTCCAAAAGAAAAATTTTCTTTAACAGAAAACATTTTTAAGTGCTACAAAAAACGGCTCATAGCTTGTTTGCACATGACGTCATCGTCACTTGTGTTGCTGTGGCACAAAATGAAAATGGAGGGCAGGAAGTGTTTTGCATGATTTATGATTGCTCAGAACCAAGAAAGCAGGGAGCTTTTAAAGTGCACCAAAAGTTGTTCATAAGGAGGAAATATGCAAGAAATTGACTGAAAGGCGGGAAAAAGTGGTTTGTAAACATGCGATTGAAGTTGGGAAGGGGCCAATTCAGATATTATTGTTGTATTAACGTATAACATATAATAAAGATAAGATCAATTTTAAAAATTTCATCAAAGAGCATAATAGGACCCCTTTAAACCAAAGAAAATTGATAACACTCTTTAATCACTCCTGGGAATATTTGTTTTTTTTTTCTGCAGTGACAATGAAAATAGATGATTCACAAGGAGGATTCAACTATTTCCCATCTCCAGAACTTATTGCGTGTTTCGTTTTGGGATTGTTGCTTCTGATTGCAGTAATCACAAATATCATCCTGTGTCACCACTATCAAAAGAAGAAAGGTGCATTTAAACCTTCAGACCAACATAATTCACAACAAAACCCTTTCAGTTAGCCAACCAGAACACATTGGGGAACATTTTGTTATATCCTGATCTTTATTTGGGTGAATTCAATGTAACCTGTCAAGAATATGACGCATTACTATTATGCTGTTTTTATACAAATACTACCAAATCCTATGGATCTGTCCTCCTCTGAAAGATGTAAAAATAAAGCAGATCAAGGTGTATGATGGGCAAACAATTCATTGTAGTTTTTCCATCCAATAATGATAAGGTGGGAATGGGCCCCTGATCTTATTAAATTGTTTTAGAGGAAACAATCTTACAAAATCGCATCTTTTCAAACTTGAGGAAAGCAACCAATTTTGCCAGTTGTTACATTATTTTCATGGCAATTCACCAAGCATATTTTCCACTATTTAATTCCAATGACTGCAATGCTAATGCAATGTGACAAAAATCTTATTAGTATTTGATGCACTTTTAATGAGAATCATTCAGAATAATTACACATTAAGACATAATAATGAGATTTTTTCTTGTAAAGTCTTTAAAAATGTTGTTTTTTTAAACACCTGACATGCTTAAAAGTACTTGGTAGGCAATGTTATATAAGATTTTTAAGCATATCTCTATTCTGGAATGCCAATGACCTTTAGCATATTTAGCATATAGACGCTTTCATCAGACGCACGTGTTGTCACGGTTACGTGTCTGGATGGAACTTAACTTCCAGTCTCTGTTTGTTTAAGGGTCTGGCTAGTGCCTAAACTAAACTTTAAAACAAATACCTCGTCGAAAATAACAATGTTTTGATTTCTGAAAGACGAGGGGAGACGGCGATCATGGATCACCTCTATGTGAAGGGAGGTTTGGCAGCCAATCTGTAGTTAACATTGTATACAGTAATTTTACACAGTATTGTTAGCTCAATGTAGTTTTTGATATGCTTTAAAAAAATAAACTACTCTTAAAGGACTCTATTGTTATTGATTCTTTGCAGAATTTACCAGAAGTTACGTTTGTTTCACAAAAACAAAATTAGTCTATAGACGAGTAGTACATACTGAGATATAATGTTTGTTTCTTGTCACTCTCAGCCGTTGTGGTCCAGCAGAGATTTGTAAACCTTCAGGCTATTCAAGAAGCAGAGGAAAATAACTACAGAGATTCTGTCCATCTCACCAAAGTCACAAACAACTGCAGTGATTCTGAAGGTGAGCGAGTTTAACCCTGACTGAACTCATAGCATCTTTCAGGAATACAGTACACACAGGAACTGTTAAACACTTATTTCTGACTGGTCGAAAATATGTTATACATCTATGACATAGTTCCAGGTTTGTTAATTTCAACGTTTTTTATTTTTATTTCAATAGCCATAAATACAGCATGGTGTCCGTTCACACAAGGCCTCAACCACGTCTTGAACATTGGTGGGACCAAATATTTTGGGGTGCACATTATAATAATATATTTATTTATTATGAAAAATAATTAAATTACAACCGACAATATTCCACAAAATAAGTTTTTTTCACCTAATTTTATCTTTAAATTTTTCTTTCTATAGATCTATTTTTAAAATCTAATTCAAGGTTTCCGTAAGATCTTAAAAAATCTAAAATTTCAAATTCAAAATTTTAGGCCTTCAAAGGTCTTAAATTGACTGAAGTAGAAATCATCCTATCAGTAACTGACAAAATATGGATGATGGCTTCAGTCCCTTTGGTAGTCTTTTCCAAAAATTACTCATCGTTTGAATAAAAGAGGGTTTTCAACTTTGTCGCATCACTGGACACTGGACGCATTAAATGGCCAACTGAGAAATTAGAATCCAAAAATCCAGCAAACTACAGGAGAGATTTTTAAAGTAACTGGTGCCACCTCACCATCTGGGTCTTCCATTTTTCCCTGATCTCCACCACTAAATAATGGAAAAGTCCACTCCATTCTTTCATAACATGAGAAGTTTCTAAGGTTTGCTTTTGGGTGCAAAGCATATTGGGTGCTTTCTTTTGGCCTAGCTCTTTGTCCTCACATGTTCACAAAATGCATGGATTCAGTGCTTGCTCCAATAAGACTTCAGGGGATTTGCATACTAAATTATATAGATGACTGATTGATGTTAGCAAAGTATCAAAGTTTGGCAGTTCAGCATCGCCATGTGCAATGTCTGGGGTTACGGCTCAGTGCCAAGAACAACAACTTAACCCCCCAGCAAAGAACAACTTTTCTCAGTGTGGTTTGGAATTGACTGACGATGCAGGCACAACTTTCCCCTGTGCACATCAAGTGAAATCTAGCAACATTGTCCAGGATCATTTAGGCTGTGTTCACACTGTGAAGTTTTTTCAGAAAATATTAGGTCTGATGGTGCCAACATCCTACCTGATTCCTTTTGGCCTGCTGCACAAAATACCTTTTCAGTTGTGGCTCAAAAGCCAAGGGTTCTCCCCGAGAGGAAATGTATATTCAGGAGGATGTATATTCCAGGAGCCTAGATTGTGGGAGCAGACATTTTGTCAAGGCAGGGGCTGAGGTCCAGGGAATGGAGAGACCACTATTAGGTGATGGAGCCGATTTGGATAAAATATGGTAGAGCGCAGATAGACTTGTTCGCATCACAAAAGACAACTCTTTGCCCACTATGGTTTGCTCTGACACACCCAGCTCCATTAGGACTGGATGCTATGGTACAAACTTGGTCTAGGTGATACCTGTACGCTTTTCCCCCAATAGCTCTGCTCCCGGGTGTTCTAGAGAGTCAGAAGGGAGGGTATCCCCCCTTACTGATAGCCCCATTTTGGCCAGCCAAAGTTTGGTTCTCAGACCTTCTAGCTCTCCTAGCAGGTCAACCATGGGAGATTCCTTTGATGAGGAAGCTTCTTACCCAGGCCGGGGGTGTGATATTTCACCCGTGCCCAGAAATGAGGAAATTGTGGGTTTGGCCCGAGGGGGATCAGTTTGTGCAAAGGGTGTCTCAGCCGAGGTTGTTGAGACCATCTTTAATTCTAGAGCTTCCTCCATCATTAAACTATATAGTTTGAAGTGGAGACTTTTTTACTTTATGGTGTAATGAAAGGAATGCTGACCCGGTGAACTACCCAGTGGCTTCAATACTGGAGTTTCTGCAAGACCGATTTTCTTTAGGCCATGACCTTCTACTCTATACCGCAGCTATAGCTGCTTTTCACTCCTCTCTGAATGAGGGGTCTTTGGGAAGTCGACCAGCTGACATTCAATTTTTTTAAAGGCCCTGAACGTTTTTGCCATTATAAGATTTCCAGCAGAGCAAGTCAGGTTTTGACTTTATAATCCATGATGGCATATCCTAATAAGATGTCCAGAATCTCTGGTAAAAGGTAGTTTCATAATAGTAAAGTTCCAGTGGTATATTTAATTGTAGACATGGAGAACTTTTTAATCCCTGTGTGCACCAGAGCCGTCTTGTTTTCCTGCTGCCAAAAACAGCTTTCATATAGCCGCAGAACCCAGTCATGTTTAAAGTTCCAGTACAGCAAATTAATATTCTGGAGTTTGTTTTGCATGAGAGCAGATGATTTGTTTCTTTAAGGGCGCACTCACATTATCCAAACCAAACCATGCCCCAGCGCGATTGTCACCCCTCCCTACTCCCCCAGGTGCACGCACTCACACTGTACTTTTTATTGATCCGAGTCCGGGCGCACTTACGTCATTAAGATGCGATTGTTTTGAAAAAAGCAGGAAGTAAAGCGCTCTCTTACCACTGTAATGATTGATAAGTCTGTGTTTTTTATTCGGAGTCGTTTGGTCCGTGATTACAGACAGCCCTCTCACATGTCATCATATTGCTTAGTTGATCTGTCACGTGTGCAGCTCGGACATTTATGTAACCCCGCTGCTCGCATCAAAAGGTTTTTACAGAGGCAGATGAAGGTGAGTGGTCACGCAACTGACGTCTTCACCTTTTGAATCGGGCCCCGGCACGATTGCGCTCACACCACAGCCCAAGTGAACCGCGCTCCGGCCCACCTCTGCAACCCGGCCGCGGCGGTTTGGTTTGGATAGTGTGAGTGCGCCCTACAGTAACTGTGTCCCAAACCACTTGTGGTGATGAAGGGGCTGGCTTCCTTTATTTTTAAAAGCTTTCTGCCCCGAAGATTCAACTGATTTTTGAAGTTCTTCATCTGTTATCCTTGGAGAGTCTTTGGCCACTCAAATTATTCTCCCTGCTAAACATCAAGACAATATAGACACACATCCCCTTTTAGGCAGATTTTCAAAATCTCCAGTCCATTAAAACGTCTTCATTTTTGCATTGACTGTGGAAATTTATTTTATTTTTAAATATTGCTGTCTTTACTTGCAGTTCCCATAATCCCTCAGCAGCATATTTGGCCTCAGAGTAGCATTGAAAGTGGATCATATGATACAGACTATGAACAACATGACTTCAGTCCAGAAACAGCTTTTCCGTTATCTACTTTTCGAAGTAAGTAATTTTAAGTTTTATGTATGATACTGATGAAGAATACGCCATACTAGAATGGATTTCTGTGCAGGTCATCTGAGGTAGGAATTGACATCCTCAAAGTGAGTCAGATGGAAACTGAAAAACAGAATGTGATAAGCAGGATGTTTAACCATTCTTCCCTCTTCTGTTTAATATAGATTCAATGCGGCATAGTGCAGATGGCAAAACTTCCACTGTAAATGCCACAAACCTAAACATTGTGACTGAGGAGGGTAAGATCCTAAAATATATTTTGTAACCAGCATAGACTAGATTAATTGTTTTATAAAAATGTATTACTCCATTTAAAGTCCACCACTGCTCATTCACATTAAATGTTGGCTCGATTGTAGCATATGGTGCACCCCTAATTTGCACCATATAATAATCTTTAAAGATACAATCAACTCTTTATCTACCCATATTTATATTGTTAAAAACCCTGTTTCATGAAGAAATATGTCACATTACAATGGTAAACCTGGTTGTGACTTTAAACAAAGGCACAGTCTGCACATTAGACTGAAAAAAGGCCCATTATACTTCCACGTAAGAACTATGGTGTAGGATTGATTGCTGTAGGCTACATTCCGGTTTTCATTTATACATCTGCGTTGTTGTACGTCGACATACAATTGCACATGTGGATCGCTAGTAGGCAATGTCCACACCGGGCATTTCATGGTGTACACATAGTAACAGTGACTTTTATTGCAACATGAGTTAAATATTACTCCTTAACTTGGCCCATCTTTGTTTTACCATCGCAAGTGGAAATGCGTATGAGGAAATGCAACATGTTTTTTTTACCTGACAGAAGCGGACCAATCACAGCACTTGCGGCCCATGTGTACATACACATTGTTACATTTTTGGACAGCTGTGCATCAAGCTACGCACAGCATACATATAGACTACGCCATAGGTTTTAAGCGGAACCATGAATTACTCTTAAAGGGGTAGTTCTGCTGAAAATGAAAATTACCCCATGATTTAATCACCCGCCAACGAGTTACATATGTCCATCCTTTTTTATACAAACACATATTAAGATATTTTTAATAAAATGTCCTAGCTCTTCTAATCTTTACAATAAATGAATATGGGGTTCGCACCTCCAAGTCTAAATAATGTGCATCAATCCTTCGCAAAAGTAATCCACACAGCTCCAGAGGATAAATAAAGGCCTTCTAAGGGTAATCGATTAGATTTTGTAAGAGAAGTAAACAGTACATATTTAAAACTTTACAAACGAAAATAACTAGCTTCCGATAATGCTGCTATCTACACTCCTGTGCATTTAAGAGAGAGTATCAGCAGTGTACGCACTTTTCATATGTGGAGGTACAGAGCAGGGAGCAAAACAATGCTCCAAATTCGTCATAGGTCACTACGAAAAGTGCATACACTATGCTGATACTCTCTCTTGAATGTGGAGGGGTCTAAGATGGCGCCGTTATCGGAAGCTAGTTATTTTCGTTTGTAAAGTTTTAAATATGAAATTTTTTCTTTTCTTATTACTTTTGTGAAGGATTGATGCACATTCTTTGGACTTGAAAGAGCGGACCCCATATTAATTTGAACAAGGATTTTTGGCCAAACTATCCCTTTAAGTAATTATGACAAAGGTTTAGATACACATTTTTTTACAACAGAACATACAAAACAACAGCATTATACATCAGGGAAAGAAAGTATATCTATTAAAAATAATAGTATTTATACTGTTCTTAAAGCAACACTATGTAGTTTTTTTACCTTTAAATAATGTCTCTAAAATTATTTCAGTGATAGAACAACTTTTAACTGGACAAATTGTACTGTTGCTGCAACCTGAGCAGCCTCCTAGCTGCTACAAGCACACTCTGAAAGTGGCGGTGGAGGGTAGGAAACACAGCTCCGCCCCTTCCCCTGCCTGCAGAAGAGTGTCTGATATCAGGCACTGTTGCGCTTTTCAATCACATGGGGGAGCTGTAAGTCATTTTTACATGGAAACTACATAGTGTTGCTTTAATAGAGAAAATCAAGTTTATGTAATTATTTACATTTAAAATGTAAAGGTTAAAGTAATGTTTAATGTTATTAAAGTAATTTTGTCAGAAGAAAGAAAAAACTCCATCAGCCTCTTCTATTCTAATCTATGAAAGAAATGTGTGTTCAAATGTTAAAGAAATGCAAAGAATAATAGAAGCCTAAATATCAAATGTTTTTAAAGACATTACCAAACAAACAATTCAGTTATCAAAAGGCTAGGAATAATGATTTAACTAAATGATTTTAAGAGAAAAAAATTAAATATTTGAAAAAGTATATTATGTTTCATTTAAAACAACTCTGACACATAACTTTTTTAAATACAAATAAAGTCCTTCTTTAGGCTCTACAGTCAGTATTGTAAATCTTCTCGCATTATAATCTTCACACAGTGGACTCATTTGAGGCATCATCCACTTCATCAGAAGAATGTTGTGAGACAGGAATAAATGAAAAGGACATGGGCTCTCTGGATTCTACTGAATGCTATGAGAATACAGGACTAATACCTGCAGGTATGACACATCACAAAGCTATGAATGTATTAAGATAAAGAGGGGGCACACAAAGTTCCATGTTCTTCGGAATGGGTTTCTATGCAGAGATTTGAATTCTGTCTTAAGTTGATTTCAGTTCATTTGACTCGTGACTGCTCATCTGAGGGGCGCTAATTCAAAATATGTGTTCAGAGTGTCATGTGTGTTGCTTGCGTTTTCAAAATATGTGTTTGTTGCGTCATGTAAACCATGAGCAATCACGTGTTTTGTCAAAATAAGTGCATGCTGCGCAGGCGTCAAAACCGTTTATGATAAAAGAGACGCTCACGTTCACAAGATACATGCAAGGCACTCCCTTAACATTATACTCTAATTATACAACAGTTCTTTCTGGTTCTCGAATCTGATTGGCTAAGAGCTATGCGATATTGTGCTGATAACGGCACTGTAACCGCATCACCTTTCGTATTATTCCGCCACCTAGTGAATGGAGGTCCTAAGCAGGCTCATCTCTGAATGGAAAAACACAGACGCGCTGTTTTGAATCACTCTCCGTGTGTCTCATTAGTTTACTAGCTCATAAATCAGTCTGTGAATCCCCAATCGGAAGTAATTATTCCGTCAAAGATCAGCGCTCTTGGATGTTACGTTAAAGTTAATGGGAGAAATGTCTTGTCACATCGTGTGGACGATTAACACTTGGAAAGAGGAATATAAACACTCGTTTTTTTCTGGAGCTATATCTTTTATCAGAACGCGAAAACACCGTGGAACTGCAGGTAAGCACCGCAGCTTTTAAATGTGGACATTGATCATTTACTTTATCGTGATGTGACTATTAAAACATGTTATGAGATATCGCCACTGGTATATTTATAAGCAGCATGCAAAAACATCTCTCTGACACTTATAAAAAACCGTTTTGTATAGTACTGACAAGAACAAAGTTTAATAATAATAATCGAGTGCTCGTATCACGTTAAGAATAAATGAGAAAGCAATAGTAACGTTATACAAGTATAGTTTTATTAACTTTTACCTCGCGCCAAAACAATAACAACACAAAAGACACTAAATATGAATAAAAAAACAAGTAATCGTTTGATCATGACACCACATACTGCTGATTTGATCTCATTTTGACGATCATAAACAAACAAGGCCAACATGAGAGCCAGGGAATCCCTGTCAGAGATGTAGCCCAGAGAGGGCGGTGGTCAGCGGGGCGAGTGAACACTCACGTCCGCTCATGCTTTGGTTCTCATTCGTACCGAATCTCAGTAAGCACTCGTTCAAACAGGCGCTATCTTTACTAATCGACTGCAGATTTAAATATAATACATATACATTCTCGACTAAACTAATCTTAAAACTACACTTTGTGACCAAGAAACGGTAATATAAAGAAACGGCTTTTCCGTCCATTGAGTTGTTATGAGCTTCAAAGCAGCCGAAAGTTTTACCTGTCATTCTGGCCGCCCTCAAATCCGTGGCGGAAGAAGTAGTTCTCAAACAAAGAGGCTTTTAAAATGACTCCGTTGTTGTTTTTTAGTTTTCGTTTTTCAAACGTGTGCCGTCGAACTGTTGTATAAAAGCAATATCGCTCTCGGAGTCGTGTGATATAGCTCTATATCATCACGGCTGTGATTGCCTCCGGCACTCGGCCTACGGCCTCGTGCCTCTGGCCTAATCACAGCCGTGATGATATAGAGCTATATCACACTCCTACTCGAGCGATATTGCTTAATTACGCATGAGATTATTTGAGTATTTGGCAAAAGCGATAAACCCTTTAGACGCATCTGCAGCAGGCACTTATTTTGACAAGACAAAAAATGCACACACGATCTCTAAATGCGCATAACACATATTTTGAAAAAAGGAACCACACACATGACAGGCTACATACATGTTGTGATGAATTTTGCATTGAGCGCCCTAGAAAAAAAAATCACCGGCTGCCACTGTGAATGTGATTAAGATTTATAAATGGTGGCAAAACTATTTAGATCATTGTAAATTTATATTAGCTGACATGTTTACTAAAGTCAACAAATACAATCTTGGAAAGTGTTGCAAATGCTATTTACATAAACATAAGAAAATAGAGTTTACAAGCAAGAATTTACATGGGAAAAACTGTGTATTTCATTTGTTAAGGCTTTAAAAATAGCATTATGCAAATCTTTAACTGTAAGCCCTAGCCAAAATATTACATGCTAGTGATGATTATAACACATACAGAAATGCTTTCTTTTCTCATTGTCAGAACTGGATAATGGAGGCAGCACTAGAGAGGACTCCCCGCTTTACTCCCCCGTCTGCTATGATAATGAGCCTATCTCCTCCGAAAGTGAATATGATGACATTGGCAACTATCTACATCAACCTTTACAATGACATTAGCTGGAGCACCGTATAAACTATGATGCCATGAAAGCAACATAACAGTCTGAAATGTTTTCGAAATGACCATCCAGCACCTGAGAATCATTTTCATATTCTTTAGACATTTCAATGTCGTTTCTTTGTTCATGCAATCACACATGCATATAGTTCAAGCTTTATCATAATTGTTTCAGTAAGTTTAATAAGTTTACATACATAATGTACACATGTAAAGAAAGACAATTACATATAATTACACAAGTGCTTTACTTCATAATGTTGTAGTTTAACCAAAACACTGATGGATATGAATGTTGAGTATGTGTTTATGTTTAAAACTGTTAATATGAATGTTCAAAGTAAAAACTGATATTTTATTAAATACATTTGTGTTTTTTTTTGCAACTGGTGCAAGGAGCTGTTTATTGTACAGCTACAGTACTGCAAGTGAAAATGAATCTTTTTACATTTTTGAATTTAGAAATTTTAAACCAAAGCGAAATATAATTAATTCAGGCTATATATTTTATTACATTATTATTGTAGTAGAGAATGTTCCTTCCCTAGTAGTCAAACTTATGGCCTTGGTGCTATAATACAATGTTCTAAAATGTTACACAGTATGTTGTTTTTTGTTCATTACTATTTAGAAAGCCAGGTATCATTGTAAAACATGTTAACATCCCGTTAAAACATGCTAGCATCATTATAAAACATGTTAAAACATTATGTCTCATGCTAAAACCTACCCATTCTCATGTAGATGCGTATAAATAGCACAAAATGGGAAATTATGCAATACATACACCACATTCCACTTTGGCATGCATATGATACGCCAGTCCTTCCCATTCACTTAAACGACGCATCTTTTTTTGTAGTTTTATTTATTGCTTTTTTACTAATTTTTTTGTTTTTTCGTTATTTTTGAATGACATGCGCATAGCATTTTCAGATATATGAATAGAGAGAAGAAGAATAAAATAAGACAAAGGTCAGCATGCTAAGAAATATCATATATTGGTTTACAGTTGTATTAGTTAACATTAGTAGATGCACTAACATGAATCAGTTTTAATTTCGCTTCATTGGTTACCTGTCAAGTACAGGATTGATTTTAAAGTTTTGCTTTTTGTTTATAAGTCTTTGAGGAACCAGGCACCACAGTACTTATCAGAACTTCTGCACCGGCCATCTCAGTCTAGAGCTCTTAGATCTGGACATTCTGATTTATTGTTTGTCCCTAGAACTAGGCTTAAAAACAGGGGTGACCGCGCTTTCGCGGTCATTGGTCCGAAGTTATGGAACAGTCTCCCGGCCCACATAAAAGCTGCTCAAACACTCTCTGTTTTTAAATCTGCCCTGAAAACTTACTTTTTCTCGTTGGCATTTAATGTTATTTGATACTAGCTGTTGTGTTTTACCTTATTTTTAATTTTAAATTGTTTTATCTAATTTTGTTCTCGTCTCTGTAAAGCACTTTGGTCAATTTTAAATTGTTTTTAAATGTGCTATACAAATAAACTTGTATTGTATTGTATTGTAACAAACAATGAACAATAAAGTTTTTTTTTTCATTTATTAATTCTTGTTAATGTAGGTTAATGTCAATAAGCTACAGTTATTAAAATTCAGATTAGTTCATGGTACATTAATGTAAACAGTTTAAACGTTTGAATGTAATAATATATTAGTTAATGCTAAACTTAATATGAACCAAGATTAATAAAGGCCATAAAAGTATATTGTTTATTGATAGGTTACGTTAGTAATGGATTACATTTACTAGTTGTTAACAAATACAACCTTATTGTAAAGTGTTACAAAATATTATATAAAAGAATACCTGTACACTCTAAAACTTTGGTGCTAAATAGTACCAAATGGTTGTAACCATAGGGAACTATTTTTACCATTTTAGCACTACATAGCAACTATAGCACCTCTGTAGAGTGGTCCTAAGCTGTAAAGCATGACTATAGCACCACTTATGGGTTAACATAGCACATATGGTTCTACACAGGTGCTTCACAGGTTCTACATAGGTGCGGTTTAGCATTGAAAATGGTTCCCCTATTATTAAGAGCCATTGAACCACTTTTAGTGCTATTTAGAATCATTTTCTAAGAGTGTAGAATCAAAGCTTTCAGTTTCATTCTGGTACTTTACCATTGTGTATTAATTATTTTTAAAAACAGAGAAGCATGGTATCTTGCAAAAAACTCCAACTAACACCAACCAATGTTAGTGTTAGAATGTTTTCGATCTTATTATATTTTCATATTACAATTATATAATTTTTTAAGAAATATTTACCATATGATGCATTGCATGTGCTCTTGGTTCGCAACCGATCGTCAAGTAGGGAAAGTTAAGAAAGAGGGTGCGTAAAATGCAATGATACGAATATTTTGTCACAAATGTTTTATTTTTTGACGCAAATATTTATTTTCTTCAAAATTTAAAGGGCATGACGTCACACGACGTCGATCACATTATTATTGGTTGACACGCCGGTGCCTTATATTCTTATTGGTCGGGTGGAGCTGTGGGGGCGTGTCTCCGTGCAGATAGTGCAGCCGGACTGACGCCGCGGCTGTGCGTTATTGAATTAAATTCCTTTTTTATGTGGCATTAATTGTACTTCGCACACGACGAAATTAAGTTTATTTGTTTGTGTAACGTATTAACTTATTTTTTTCCTTTATTAGAATTTAATTAAGCCATTTTAACATTATTTAATATTTAAGAGCTAGTGAAAAATTCTAGGCCTTGAACAGGCGGCGGCGATCGATTTTAACAATAGCCGACAATCATTGAGACTAAAGCCGCACACTGCCTGCATGAGAGTCGGTATCAGAAGCTCGGCTTTGTTACAGCAGTAAATAAACAAAGGACAGAGGAACCGCAGCAGACCGGATGGTGGCGGGTGTTTGAGCGATTTGCAGATCACATATGGACGATTTCTGATTGTTTTTCTGGGCAGACTTAAACAATAGAAAATGTCTAACGGTGCAGCGGGAAGCGGGGGCTTAACATGGGTGGTAAGTCATAACTTGAATTTTAATGTGATAATTCATGCGTTATTACACACACATAAGCATTACGAGTGTGATTGTTAGCACACACACTGCGCTGTAGCGTTTTAACAGTGAGATTCATCCAGACATGAGCTCATAGACTGCGTCTGCATTCATTCATTTACTCTGCTTTAGAAAAGAATAACGTTGCATCCCATTATAAAACTCTTTATTTATCTATTTTAAGCACATTTACTCAACTTCTTTGTGTATGATTTGTGAAACACGCCGTTTAGAAAGTTATTTTCTATTGATTCACTCAATTGTGAATGACTCCTAAATTGTTACTTTTTCATCTTTGTTGAGTCAAACTCAAACTATTGGGATGTTTAAACAGAGAGGCCGTAGGTTTATTTTATTCAACACTGAAACCTACAACTAGTTAAACCTTAAAATTACTTAAGCCACAACAAAGGAGCAAATGCTGCTGAGAAATAGGGGGGTTTGTTGATGTTACTACTGATCCCAGAGCTGTGCAGATGAATTACAAATCATACCAGACAAATGTGCAGATGGTAGCATACTGTGTTGTTAAATAAAATACATAATTAACATGTACTAAACTAACTAAATAATTAAAATGAAATAACAATGAAAAACATAAATGCTTATACAGCATGTATTATTAGTGCATATTATTTTCAAATATTTTTAGTGCTAATGCAATTTTTTAAAACATTGTATCTCTTCAAAACAGTGGAAAAACACGAACAAATAATAAACAATTGTTGTATTAACTAACATTTAAAAGGTGTAATAAATACTGAAAAAATATAGGCCTATTTCTAAGTATACATACTTATTGTATTAGATAGGTAATGTTAAATGAACTCATATTGTAAAGTGACATATGGCAATTCACAGAAGTAGAAAACGTGAAGAGTCACATCTTTGGGCAACTTAAAAGAATAAAAATGTAACCATAATGTTTGACATTCTGTTTATTGCATTGCTAGAACTGTATATGCTATAATAAGAGTATTTTCTGATTTTTTTTTTTAAATCGCATATTATTTTTGTACTTTGAGTAGTTGAAACTGTAGTTGATTTATTTTAAATACTTTACCAACTATGAATAAATCATTAATTCACCATTTAACATTTTCTGTCATGTGATTTCCAAAGAATAATCTGAAAATTTAATATAAACAAAGAATACCACATCAACAAACTTGTGAGTGGTTTGATAGTTGTGTATAAGTTTAACAAAGCTGCATAAATGTATCTAACAACAGACCCTTTTTGACAAGAACAATGGTTCGAAGAAAGAGGAGGTGAATGGCCGAGGGGATTCGGGAAAGGGTGAGGCGGTGAAGAAAGAAAGTTCAAAGAAGATGTCAGTGGAGAGGATCTATCAGAAGAAGACTCAACTTGAACACATCCTCCTTCGTCCAGACACTTACATCGGTTCGGTGGAACCTGTCACTCAGGTAAGAGGGCACACACATTCATTATAACACTGATGTTTTATTAGGGATCTCTTCTGTAATATAGACCAACCTGTCATGAAAATCACTGCAGGATAGAAATGAGTTATTTGTCTGTAGTACTTGTTTTGCTGATGTATTTATTACATTGTTTTGTTTTAGTTTTATTCAATTGTCACAAGTGACATAGCTTCTGTAAATAATACTAAATGTTTATGTGTGTTCTTTAGCAAATGTGGGTTTTTGATGAGGACATTGGAATGAACTTGAGGGAAATTACGTACGTCCCTGGACTGTATAAAATCTTTGATGAGATTCTTGGTAAGATTATTTCTTCTCTTTTGCTCTCTATGCTTCATACTTTGTCTGGCAAATGTTTTATTTCCAGCCCAGTCTCACGAAATTACGTACCTATAGTCACGTAATTTTTTTGATTCTTTTTCGTGATACTGTCACTAATTTCCGCGTTTTTTTCGTAATCGTATCATGAATTTCTGTTTATGTCTCATTGTCACGTATTGTTTACTCAACTATTTTGTCCTAATTTCATACCATTTTCGCTTTGGTTTAGGGTTAGATTTAGGGATCGACCGATATGGATTTTTTTTTTTTAGTGCCGATACGGATTTTTGTTTCATCAGCCTTAGCCGATGACCGATACATCCTGCCGATTTTCTTGAGCCGATATTTGGAGCCGATACTGCTTTTACTCACTCAATTTACATCTTAAAAATGACACGATGATACCAAATGTTACAAATCTCAATTTAAAAAAAGTAACATTTATTAAACTTAATAAAACTATATTTAACAATAATATTGCCGGGCAATATATTGGTTTATCACTAGTAAGATGTACATAAAATAACATGCTTACCCAAACCCAACTCTAACCCTAACGCCAGGCGACAATGTTTTTAAAATTTAGAAAATATGACAAAAAAATCAGAAAAAATAGTATAAAACAATACTTCAAGTGACATCCTAATGCAAACACCAAATCTAACCCTAAACCGAAGCGAAAATGGTTTGAAAATAGTAAAAAGCAGTTGAGTAACCAATACGTGACAATGACACATAAACAGAAAAAACGCGGAAATTCGTAACAGTATCACGAAAAAGAATAAAAAATTACGTGACTAAAGGTACAAAATTTTGTGAGAATGGGTAGTTTATTTCACTTCACAGTAGTTTTTTTACCAAACTTAGTCAACATGAAAATGGAGCAACTAAAATCTAACCTTTATACGTTTTACAATTTACTTTATTAAAACAATGTTTCTGGTTTTATTATTTATAGTTTGTTACTTGCCATTTCCTAAGAAGAAACTTAAAGTATGTCTTTGTAATCTGTCATTAAAATGTTTGCCTCAAAGGCTTGACTTTGAAAACTGTTTACATGTAATATTTAGCAACTTATTCGTTTTATAATAATTTTATTATGATATATTTTTTGGCCATTGACTGCTATTGTAGGAAAGGAAAGTTTTTAATTTCACATCCAGATAAAAGACTGAACTGCTACCATAACAAAATTTGGGGTCTCTTTCACACAACCTTGTAGAAACACAAACATTGAAAGCTTTGCTATATATTTTTTTCAGTAAGCTAATAGGTCTGAATGATAATTTTCAAAATCTTTCATGCTGTAACAATTTGTTTTCTTTTTCAACAGTCAATGCAGCTGATAACAAACAAAGAGACAAGAACATGACCACCATCAAAATTAACCTCGACCCGTGAGTGATGCCATAACATCTTAATTCTTATCTGCTTACTTAGGGGTTGTATGCACACAGTTTTAAAATAAAACAAAAATGAAAGAGGCAGAGAGAGCAGCCTCATGAATTTTTTTTAAACGTGGGGTGCACAATTTTTGAAAAACGCTTTGGAAAAGGGAGTCGGGCTGAGTATCAGCCAATCAGCAGTTAGAGTCGTTGCCTTGGTTGTGTATGTGTGTGGTGGGTCTATCAAAGAAGGTCCAGATTCTATTGGGGTAGGGGCGTGTTTGTTTAGGTGATTTCAGATGTCAACATTGGCTTTCAGAGATCATGCACCCCACATTTAATGAAAGCCTAAAGAACACACTGAACACTGGGTTCGTGCTAAAAGTCCGGTACGATGTAAAAACATTGTGCTCGGAACATCACAATAGATCAATAGATGGAGAGCAGGCTGCCTTTGTTGCTGCTCGGACACATTCGACCACATGCATTTAGTGTCGTCCACTTGTGATCCTATTGACCAAACGCATCTTTATACCAGGTGTAAACATCCTCTTACAACAGTCGACACGATCTCATGTGCTAAATAAACATTAGTATTACGAGTTAACAGTGTTGCAATCAATAACTTTACTGATTCCTGTAACATCGCAATGAAAATAACAAAATTTTAAGTGTAGTAATGGGCTGGATTTTTATGCATGTCTATTTGGGTCGTGATTTAAAGTTTTCCCCATTCAAACAGAGATTCCAACACCATATCTGTGTGGAATAATGGGAAGGGCATTCCTGTGGTGGAACACAAAGATGAGAAGATGTTTGTGCCTGCACTGATCTTTGGACACCTGCTCACCTCCAGCAACTATGATGACAATGAAAAGAAAGTCACAGGTATGTAAAACAAGCATATATGCAAATCTCGAAAAGGAACTGCCAAATATAAATGGGGCAGTGTATGTCAATTAACTTGGAAATAGTAATTAGTTACTGATTACTTCTCCAAGAAAGTAATCCAGTTACTTTACTGATTACTTATTTTCAAACGTAATTAGTTAGTTTCTTTACTAGTTTCTTTACTAAGTTACTTTTCAAAAACATGATGCACAACCTGAATATGCTTCAAAGCAAGAGACCTTTCAGCCTAATTCTATTCTTTCTGCATATTCCATCATCTAAAATTGAATCAAATGAAACATTCTCTTTTTTAACCTCTCGACACGCACTAATTTGTGGGCATGATGATGTCGTTTTTTTTTTAATGTTGCAACAACATCTATATAGCCTACTGTTTACAAACATTAATAATATTAATATTACTATACATCGTTTAAAAGGTCTACGGGTTTAGCATCAGTGTATGGTCTCTGTTTTGAGATACAGATTCTCTATAATCATAAATGTAGTATTTTGTGACAGAAGTCCAGATGACAACATGCAAAATATAAACAGGACTTCTTCCCTTGTGTTGATATAACGATCGCGAGTCAAATCCAGTCTGTTTCAGATGTGTGAATATCCCATGAAATTCGTCTAATAGAATTTATCAAATGACCATTTTCATCCACAAATGCGTATAATCCATGAAATATAGATATATAGTCTGTTGTTTACATCAGATTTCACATGAACGTCTTATATAATATACAATCTGAGGACTATTTACATCTTAACACTGTATGAGATGGAGTCGCAGCGGTCACGTCAGCTGGGGGTTCAGGTTTTTTTCAGTAAGTTTCACATTCATGTGCCGGCTTGCTAGGTGTTTGCTCAGATTTTTTGCTGTAGATAAAAGTTTTATTCCAACGCAGAGTGTACAACGGACACTGATGTTTTTATCACCTTTAACTGAGTTAAACTCATAGGAATGTAGGTACTTTCAAGCATTAAACGCTGCATGATTGTTCTCTGCGCTTCGTTGTCTCTTCATCTTTAACACTACACTGACTGACGGCACCACGCTCATACGTCATTGTCACTCGACTTACGTCACGAGACAGTCTCACGAAACAAAATCAAGGTTAAATAACACAGTAACGCAGCCTGCTTATGGGGAAGTAACAGTAATCTATTTACTGTTTTTGCAATTGTAATCCCTTACTTTACCCGTTACTTTAAAAAAGTAATCCGATTACAGTGACGCGTTACTTCTAACGGGTTACTGCCCATCACTGACATTGGGCAAATTGTTATAGATATCATTTGTGTTTTTAGGGGTCTAAGCACAAAATTTTGGACCCCTAGTGTTAGGCTTGTTGCGATAGTCGGTGAAACGGTGATTACCGGTGCTTCAGCCTCTCACCGGTTAGATCACTTGCCCACCGCGACACCGTCTTTCACCGTCGTTTTGATATTTTCTTGTAATTAAATCATTTAGTTTCGTTAGAGAGAGCAAACACTTACAACTGTATGTCTGCTGTCTGAATCTAGCGGAGCTGAACGCGCGTCATCACAGAGCAGCGGCTGCGATTGTCAGATTTCATTCCTGTCAGACTGCGGCGAGCAGACAATGGCAGAAGCCGCGTGCTTACTCGTTTTTGTTATAAGATACATATGATGTTTAATATAGGCGAGATTGTTTTGTTGTTGTGTTTTTCATTAAGAATAATAATAAACCCATCATTCAAGCAGCGCTTTATGGAGGAATAGCCGGTTGCTCTGCTTGGGACTGGCGGGTTTCTGTCAGAAGTACCTGCGCACATTGACTCAAGCACTTAAACCAGCTGTTGCACTCACATTTGCACGCAAATTCATACGCGATTTAACGCAGCGTACGCAAGCGCTGGATTTAAACAACAGTTGCATCTAACTCAAAAGTGAAAGTAAAATGCGCACTTCTGTGCATTTGTAAGCCCCTCCCACCCAGTGAAACCGGTAAAACCGGGTTTGTCACGCGCTGATTAACCGGTGGGAAAATTCTGTCACCGCAACAACCCTACCTAGTGTACTTGTTCTCGTTTAGTGGGAGCTAAGGGTGGGTGGTATGACTAAAAACCTGTTTTTACCTGTTTTCACAATTTCACAGTACCAATATATACCACAACTGACTGATTACTTTAAATATTTTTATTGTGTGATAGGCTGTTTTATTTTATCCATATCATGTAAAAATGTCCAGTTTTTTGTTGTTATCAACATACATTTTATTGCAATCACTTTAGGAGTTTTATTGCAATCGTTTTATTGCCCAAGCCTTAGCCAATTCTGTTAAATGGTGATTAGTGCAACAGCCCTTGGAATGCGCCACTGGGCTATATACAGTATGAAGGCGATAACAAATTTTTCCTCCTTCAGGCTAGTTTTAAACTTTTAGCTGCAAAAATCACCACCCTCTTGCTGAACTCAGAGGTCTTGCTATGCAATGTGAATTGACACACAGCATTTCTGTTATTTTGAGAGTAGCTATGTACATACTGCACACCCAGACTTTACTCTTTAATCTTATACCTCCAGGTGGGAGAAATGGATATGGTGCTAAACTCTGCAACATATTTAGCACAAAGTTTACAGTGGAGACGGCCTGCAAAGAGTACAAACGCAGCTTCAAACAGGTACAGACATTTTGCTGAACAGCAATTTGAAACATATATAAGATCTATAAGGAGACTTAACTTTGAACACATGTCTTTCTCCCATAGACATGGCAGGAGAACATGGCAAAGACTAACGATGCAAAGATAAAGTTTTTTGACGGTGAAGATTTCACATGTGTTACATTCCAACCTGACCTGGCCAAATTTAAAATGGAGAAACTGGACAAGGACATTTTGGCCCTGCTGACCCGCAGGGCGTATGATGTTGCCGGCTCCTGCAGGGGTGTTAAAGTCATGCTCAATGGAAAGAAACTACCTGTAAGTCATCTGCAATTCAGTTCAAGTCACTAAGAAGTGTTTATCGACTTCTAATGTTGTGTTTTTATATTAAATTTTTTTATCTTTCACATATATTTCTAAACATTGATCATCTGTTTGTTTGTCACTGCAGGTAACTGGGTTCCGGAGTTATGTGGACCTGTATGTGAAGGATAAACTGGACGAGACAGGGGTCGCTCTGAAGGTGGTGAATGAAACTGTGAATGAGCG
The DNA here is from genome assembly GCF_030506205.2 of Paramisgurnus dabryanus. Taxonomy (NCBI): domain Eukaryota; kingdom Metazoa; phylum Chordata; class Actinopteri; order Cypriniformes; family Cobitidae; genus Paramisgurnus; species Paramisgurnus dabryanus. The sequence goes on along the minus strand of NC_133355.1, from coordinate 31,275,347 downwards.
CTGGGAAGTTTGTCTCACCATGAGCGAGAAGGGATTTCAGCAGATTAGCTTTGTCAACAGCATTGCCACCACCAAGGTTTCTGAAATGCACTTTTATTTATTCTGTTTCAATAAGCCACATAAGGCCTCATACTCTCCAGAGACAGTGTTATGTTTATGAAACAAAATCACAAGATCATGCTACACATCAAAGCTAACTAAAACTAAACGTAATAATAACAGGGCTGCTAAATTGCTGCATTAATTAACTACGTTCTGCATATAATAGTTTTCTTGAATGTTACATCATTTAGATAAAAAAACAGTGGCTTCTGGTGACTTCTCTTCCGAGGGCGCAAATTTGGAATATGTGTTCATGTAAACTATGTGCATCATGTGTCTTGTCCAAATAAGTGCCTGCTCCACACAAAATACTCACAAGACACTTCAATGAGATTAAGGGACTATCTGGCAAACGCGAGTTTTAATTCTATCATAATCCCTTTAGACCAGGGGTGTCAAACATACGGCCCGCGGGCCGCATACGGCCCACAAAGGTGTCCAATCCGGCCCGCGTGATGATTTATACAGTATTATTAAATATTAAATACATATTTAAAAAACCCTTTCAGGCGGGTGTCTAGTTCGTTTTTAATATGAGAGACTTGCGGAAAGCAGCAAAACGCGGAACATAGACTAAACACGGTGCCCAAAATCTTGCTGTTACTGCTCCGCTAAAGATCCACTGATTCCAGTAATCCACTTCGTGTTTTCCCGCCCGCTCCGCAGCATCTCTGTGCACTCTCTGCCTGAAGAGCGAAGACAACAGTTTCCGAAGTTCGTTGCATTAACAGGTAGATTCAATACATTAAATCAGTTGTTAAACAACAGAATTAGTAATTTGGAAGTTTGTTTATGTATTTCTTCCGGTAATGATTTGCTGTCGGTGTTTTAAAAGTGCTAACAACTTAGCAAGCAAAATAGCCTCATTCTTAGTATTAACGTTACAATACTTGTCTAATCGATTTAATCTTCCCGATCAGATCTAAGTTAATATAAACACTAAATTTGCTGTTGTTGGCACACTTTGTAGACAAAAACACCAATGCCTTGACAAAATAACGACAGAGAACGGAAAGAGAGGCTTTTAGCAGCAATTCAACATTGCAAACATGGATTCAAAGCTCCATCAGGCAAGCAGGTAAATCATATATGAATATTTAGCAGATCGTCACATTTTAATTTTTGTTATTATATTTCCCATTATAATCACATGCTAGTAATATAACACATCATATTTATAATACTTTATTAAAACCATAATAATAGTACCACCCCCCTTAGTGCCCTTTTTGGTTTGGGCCACTGCCCCATCTAGCATTCTCATTTTCTAAATGACTGTTCTCATTACAAATATATTCCAAAGAAAAGTGAATGGTTTATAAATAATTTTGGCATTAAGGCAAAAGAAGTTAAATTAAGGCTTTTCAACCTAAGGCCAGTGGATTTTGTACAGTTGTAAATTTGTGTGTATAATATACAGTATGAGTGTGACCTTATGAAATGTAGTTTTCACAAAGCTGTGTGTTTCTCTAGTTTTCTTGCTAAACAAACTAATGAATTGGTTTGTTTAGTTAATATTAACACAATTATCAGCACACTAAGGTTTAAAAAAAATTATCCGGCCCTCACATCATGGCGTTATTAACCATCCGGCCCTCAGCCTAAAATGAGTTTGACACCCCTGCTTTAGACGCTTGTGCAGCAGGCACTTATTTTGAAAAAGACGCATGATGCACATGGTTCACACGTCATTTTGAAATGACGAACCACACATGATGGGCTACATGCATGTTGTGATGAGCTTCGCATCGTGCACCCTTGGAAAAGAAGTCAGTGGCCGCCACTGATAAAAAAAGCTCTTAATATTGATTGTTGCATAGAAATAAATGAAGAATATTTAGTATTGTTTTATTTTTGTCCAGTTTTTGGGTGCTACTTTACAAAAAGGTGATTATTTTATTGATTTGTAGTTTTTTCATATAATTAATACATTAAACAGAGTGGCCAATATATCTGTAGTAAAACCTTGATAGTAAAATAATTTGTATTAAGGTAGATACAAGTCAGTCCGCCAAAACATGGAACTAAAACTTTACTAAAATTAAACAAAATAATTTATTTTTATTTTATTGTTTGCATTGCACCTGCTTTCTGTACGTGACTCCTTTTCATTCATCTCATTCAGTAGACGAAATGAGAAATGTACTAAAGTTTACTAAGGTTTACTAACTAGATGTACTGTACCAGATATTCAGTTATTTTACAAACGTGATTTCTCTCGATCAATCTCAAAGCAGCGACTCGTTCAGTGAAGGCTGTATTCGTTCAGCACATTGAGCCAATCATATGCACTCTCACAGCTCATATAGACCATTTTGCAAGGTGTAAACAACACTGGTCCAGAAACACTTCCTGTTTCAGTTTGTAACTGTTTTTTTTTATTTCACATATATCTTAAAGATGTTTGTTGAACCTTTTGATTCAGTTATATATGTTCTGTTGATTGTATTTATCCTACCATGTATGTAGTGTTAAAAAACTGAAACAGGAAGTGCTTCTGGACCAGTGTTGTTTACATCTTGCAAAATGGTTTATTTGAACGCCATTGGCTTGTGCTATTGTCACTGTTTAAAGGCAGAAAGAAGCCTGCATGTCATTGTACACACTCCGCGAGAAGGGTGGGAGATTTCATATGGGTCAATAGATTGCGTGAATGAAAACAATTTGTTCACCTAAAAGATTTTTTTTTTAAAAATCGATTCGTTCACCAACATTATATCAATACGAACTAGTATATTTACAGATAAATTATGTTCATGTGATTAAACAGTCAAATATAATTTTGACTGAAAAAAGCAAACAATATACAGATAATTGACTGCTATTTAAAAATGCTGTTTTGTACTCATAAATGGGAAATTCTTTCTGCCGCTCTTTCTGTTTTCCTACAGTGGGACATTATGACCTTGCACTTGCTTGGCAGTCTTGCAGACAGTAGATAAAGTTTTTCCAAAACGTCGCTAGATTTGTCACCACCACGCGGTTTTAAAAATGACACTTAAGGGCTTTGAAAAGTCACTATATCTTAGATAAAATCTCAGTATAGAGCCCCTCCTCCAGACAGTTGTCAGTTTTTGATGATTGATTGCAAATTAGCGTTTATACTAAGTGTTGCATTCAAATATCCATTATTCTTGTTGCTGTCTCAGGGTGGAAGACATGTTGACTATGTTGTGGACCAAATAGTGGGAAAACTGATTGAAGTCGTGAAGAAGAAGAACAAAGCTGGAGTCTCAGTGAAACCATTCCAGGTGAGCATTGACTTGTCAGCAGATTTCTCTAATACAGGGTTTTTTAAACGTTTCTGTCAGCCAAACCCTTGACCTAAATTACTTCCTTTAAGTATACCATTGAGATTTTAAGTAAATATTTAAATAATTCAATTGCACATTTGTATGTTTAACTTCAAAAACATTTGTTTTAAAGTTTTTTATCAATATTATTTTACATTGTTAATGTAATTATTACCTGTTAATTTGGACCTTCATCCAGTAATTTGCACAGTTTGAAACCTGCACCTTGTCTTTTTCATTTTCAGGTTAAAAACCATGTGTGGGTATTTGTGAACGCCCTGATCGAAAACCCAACTTTTGATTCCCAGACCAAGGAAAACATGACCCTACAGACCAAAAGCTTTGGCTCCAAATGTCTTCTCTCTGAGAAATTCGTCAGAGCTGTAAGCATGTTAAAATCTCTCATACGTACTCTTATGTTACCGCTATTTTGCAGTTATTTAATCCATCATGGTTATCAAATGCTTTTGGTTTTTAAAATTGCTTTTGGCAAATTTTGAAGTGTGATTTGTCTCATTACAGGCCACAAACTGTGGGATTGTGGAGAGCATACTGAACTGGGTAAAGTTTAAGGCTCAGACACAGCTAAACAAGAAATGTTCCTCTGTCAAACACAGCAAGATTAAAGGAATCCCTAAACTGGACGACGCCAATGATGCTGGTGAGTCCATGACACCTGAAGTTATCTGCTGTCATCAGCTGTTACAGGTCTTACATGTTATCATGAGATCTTTATAACAGTATTTGGGCGTTTTTAATGTGCCCACATGCCTTGTTTGACTTATACTTTTTCAAATGCTCGATTTAGCAGTGCCATAACTCTTTCTCTGTGTTATGTAGGTGGTAAGCACTCTTCTGATTGTACCCTAATCCTGACTGAAGGAGATTCGGCCAAGTCTCTGGCTGTATCTGGATTAGGAGTGATTGGGCGAGATCGATACGGTGTGTTCCCTCTCAGGGGAAAGATTCTCAATGTGAGGGAGGCCACACACAAACAGGTAAGATCAAAATCAAAAGAAATTATATATTGCATAATGCATGTCAAACCTATTTTAAGACCATTAAGAATCTTCTGCTGTGGCATTATTTTTATGACATTTATTATAATGCATAAATGTCTAATTTTTGTTAATGTAATGAATAAAAAGTATATTTTTATACATCGTGATAATATTTGTTGTAATGCCTTTAATAAAGTTGCGGTAAATTGTTTGTTCACATTATGAAGAATAAATACATTTAAGAAAAACAAACATGAGTTTTAATTATATGGCTGTTTAAATATATTTCGATCCGTGTTTTGATCATAGATCATGGAGAATGCAGAAATCAACAACATCATTAAAATTGTGGGTCTTCAGTACAAGAAGAGCTACGAAGATCCAGAGTCTCTCAAGAGTTTACGCTATGGAAAAATTATGATCATGACCGATCAGGTACCATAATCTGATTTATCTATCTATTTATTTATTATACGTTATCTATTTAGTCAGGATGCAGACATGTTGTTTATGTTAGTGAACAGTGATTTCATTATCCATACTCAGGATCAAGATGGCTCTCACATCAAGGGTCTACTCATTAACTTCTTCCATCACAACTGGCCATCTCTGCTTAAGCACACCTTCCTGGAGGAGTTCATCACACCCATCGTAAAGGTACAACATGTTTTGTTTACAGTCGCAGAAGAAAACTCACTTGGCAAACGTATTTCCGTCCTGCTTTTTCAGCATTACTTCCCTTTATTTTTACCTTATTTAAGCAAAAATTACATGTCACCACAGAGGCTTATGGTGGGCATCAGCCTAAAGGGGGTCGCACACCGGACGTGCAGCTCAGCACCCCGGCGTTCTAAAAAACAGAACACATTGTTTTCTATGAGTGTACGCACACAGGCGCCACCTGGCGGCGTCTGTCCACTGTGACTCAGGACACTGCTCAAATCCCTGTCGCGCCACTCACATAGTTTAACATTAAATAACATCATTTTTGTCCCAAATCATTAGTGATTAACATTGGCTGCTAACGTATATTTTGCATTTTGAAGTAGACGCTATCTGACTAAGCTCGAGTTATTTAATGTGCACTTCCGGTGTCCGATACCTCCGAGTTGTCCTAGATGCGACTCGACGTGGTGCTGAGCTGTGCGTCTGGTGTGTGACCCCTGTAAATACAGTCTAGTCTTTCTTCCTGTTTGCTAAGGTGGAAGGAAAAGTGAATTATTAAAACTTAAAAAATCTAAACATTCACTAGGAAAGATATTACAGTAAGGTTCAACATTACTTAAAGGTGCAGTGTGTAGATTAAAGCTGCATCTAGCAGTGATATTGTGAATTGCAACCAACGGCTCAGTCCACTGTTCACCGAAAAGCATAAGAAGCTACGGTTGCCGCCACATGACAAACATGTTGTATACAGACAAAATACATTAGTGACAAAACACGCTCTGTAGAGCAGTTTGTCCGTTTAGGGCTACTGTAGAAACATGGCGGCACAAAATGGTGACTTCCATGTAAGGGGACCTGCAGTGTATGTAGAAAAAAAACACCTCATTATATGGTTTTAAATACATAACAGTTCATTATGTAGGGTCTTTATACACCACTGATTGTAATATAGTAATATAGTCACACTGCACCTTTAATGCAAAAGCTTATATAAACCAATGCAGTTCACCAATGATAAAAAACGTATTTGAGTCCAGGTACAATATATTTTGTCACATCTGGTAAGCTACATGTTTGCTTGTCACAAAATGTCATCAATCACATTTGTTACAATGTTATTATCATATTACTTCCTTTACAGGCCAATAAGAATAAGCAACAGGTGGCGTTTTACAGCATCCCAGAGTTCGAAGAATGGAAGAAACATACTGAAAATTATAAAACGTGGCACATAAAGTACTACAAAGGTTTGCGTTGTTTGGCTTTATTATTTGAAAGATACCGTCTCTTATAACTGGCATTTACAACTATATGCTTGTATCATATATTTAAGGTTTGGGTACCAGCACAAGCAAAGAAGCAAAGGAGTATTTTGCCGACATGGAGAGGCATCGAATTATGTTCAAGTACAATGGCACTGAAGATGATGCTGCCATAACGCTGGTTAGTTTTAAGCTTCCGCTCTATTTCCGTACAGCAGTACGCTTAAATTGACACAAGTTGCATTTTGTTTCCATATACAGCATTGCATTTATTAAGATGACTGTGTCTATGAAATTCAGGCCTAAGTCTAATAATAAAATTATGGAGATTGATTTCAGTCTTTGGCATGACCTTACGCAGTTAATAATAAAGATATCAAGCTTATATTTTCACAGAATGTTCTTTACATTATATAGGATGATTTTATGTAGAAACCACAAATAAAAGACTTAAGCTAAAGATAAAGCTTTTAATGAAATTATCAGACAGCTGGTTAAACTAATGTGTGGCCTGTGCTCAGGCGTTCAGCAAGAAGAAGACAGATGACAGGAAAGAGTGGCTTACTAATTTCATGGAGGACAGACGGCAGAGGAGAATGCACGGACTGCCAGAGGTACACAAACACAATTTATTCTGGACACACTGATAAAATGCACCTTGAATTTACTGTATGCTGCTTTGGATGAAAGGTCCTTTAAATGTATAGCAAAATGTAAATCAGAATTTTGTACCCAAACAATTTTCTGGATACATTAGGAACAATATCCTTGGGTAGATGTATGCATATATGATGTAATTTACTAATGTACAGTTTTTTAAATCTTTTATTCACATTGGTCATTTATTTCACAGCAATACCTGTATGGCACCATGACACATCACCTTTCCTACAATGACTTCATCAACAAAGAACTGATTCTTTTCTCAAACTCAGACAACGAGAGATCTATTCCTTCACTTGTTGATGGTGTGTATCTTCAGTCTTGCATCTACATCCTCTTTGCTCTGGAGTTGCAGCAACAAACTACTCTAAAACCGAACATGAACAAAACTATTTAAAACCAATGCAGTCCTGATAATGTTTAAAGGCTAATTCACACTCATCTGACAAACCTCAGAAAACACAGACGAACACCAGCAAACTTAACTAGAATTGCGGTGTTTGGTGGATCAGTGTGAATTAGCCTTAAACACAAAGGATAGTAAATTCAATATTAAGTTTGTGTAGTTAAGTGTTTGTTATTCTTTAAATTGTGCAGGTCTGAAGCCGGGTCAGAGGAAGGTCTTGTTCACTTGTATGAAGAGAAATGACAAGAGGGAAGTTAAGGTGGCCCAGCTTGCCGGATCCGTGGCTGAGATGTCTGCGTACCATCATGGCGAAGTTTGTAGCAACCATTTCATTACATTTGTTTACAATATTACAACAGTGCAATTTAATATTTCTTGTGTGGAGATATTGGGTCCGTAAGTGATAAAAACATGATGCAACATGACAGATCGATGTTAATGAGTCTGAGTAAGAATGCAAACATGGCAGAAGGTAAAGAAATATGTTGTTTAGATGATGAAGATAAAAGGACCCAGGATAAAACCCTGCTGTACCCCTGTTATACTTATTACAATGTCCTGATATTTTTCAAAAAGCTCTACAGATTTAGAAAATACACTGGGATACACTGAATTTACCCAAAGACACAATGATAAACACTATAAACTTATGAAATAAACTGCTCACCAGTTTAAAAAAAAAAATTGCCTAATGCAATTTTTAAGCAGACATTTATGACCTCCAGATGTGGCTTTTGTGACGTTTTGTATATATTGCAGGAGGGCGTAAGTATTATAGCTCTTATTAAGTCTTATAAACATTAAAATGTCACTTTCAATTTGCAGTGATGAAATAGTAAACTATTTATCTTTTGCTTTGGTGGCAGTGAAAAGTTTAGGCAGAGCAAAAAAATTCTGTTGAGCTTTGATGTTTTGAAGCTAAATGTATGTTTTCTTTCGGAAAAACGCATGATATTGTTATTTAAATTGGGAAAATTACGGAATTGTTTTTAAAGAGATGTTATGTTATCTGCAGCAAGCTCTGATGATGACCATCGTGAATCTAGCCCAGAATTTTGTGGGCAGCAACAACATCAATATTCTTCAGCCGCTTGGTCAGTTTGGTACTCGTATCAATGGTGGTAAAGATGCTGCCAGCCCACGTTACATTTTCACTATGCTCAGGTAAGACTTGGTTTCTTCATTGGCATTAGTGATCAAAGCAAGTATACTAGTGCATGCTGGTCCTTTTCTAAAGATATATTATAGTTCTAAGGTCTTCAGGTTGCCTTTATTTGTTTTAATCTTCTCTTAGCCCACTGGCCAAACTCCTGTTTTCCGCTGTGGACTCCAGTCTGCTGAAGTTCTTGTATGATGACAACCAGAAGGTGGAGCCAGAGTGGTACATACCCATAATACCTATGGTGCTGGTGAACGGAGCCGAGGGCATCGGAACTGGCTGGGCCTGCAAGATCCCCAACTATGACCCACGAGAGATTGTCAACAACATCAACCGTATGCTTAACCACCAGGAACCCCTGCCCATTGTAAAGTCTTTGACACATTTATACTTTTTGAACAAGCCTAATATTGTATGTCTGTAAAGACAATATTACATACATTAAAACATTAAGGAGAGTAATGTGTCTCACAATTCATTACGTCTTTACTTATTCTGTGCATCTCTATCTTTTCCTCAGCTGCCTAGCTACAAGAACTTTAAAGGCATTATTCATGAGCTGGGACAAAACCAATATTTGGTCAGTGGGGAAGTGTCCGTCCTGGACAAAAACACTATTGAGATTACTGAACTTCCTGTTCGTACCTGGACTCAGGTAATCTATGGAGATTCTATAGTCACTTAAAGATTTTGTTACTGCACTATTGTTGTACTCATGAGTTTTTTTTGTCTCTGACAGGCGTATAAGGAGTCTGTTCTAGAGCCCATGCTTCAGGGAACAGATAAAACACCTCCTTTGATCTCTGACTATAAAGAGTATCACACAGACAGCACAGTAAAGTTTGTGGTGCGTATGACAGAGGAGAAGTTGGCACAGGCCGAGGCAGCCGGTCTTCACAAGGTCTTCAAACTGCAGTCCTCTCTCACATGCAACTCCATGGTAAGTGTTGTGTTCTCGTTTAATCAATTTTTATTGACACTCTCCTGCATAGTTGGTCTGAAAGAGATGGCCTGTCATCAAATAAGGCACTGCTTAGTCCTGAAATCTGTGATATAAATGACACATTTCTGTTGCACATTTTAAAATTTAAAATCAAGACATTTAAGTACTTTTATATAATACCTTGCAGGTGCTGTTTGATCACATGGGCTGTCTGAAGCGCTATGATTCCGTGCAGGACATCTTGAAGGAGTTTTTTGAACTACGTCTGCACTATTATAAGCTAAGGAAAGACTGGCTGATAGGTAGTCTGGGTGCTGAAGCAGCCAAACTCTCTAACCAGGCTCGATTTGTGCTGGAAAAGATTGAAGGGAAAATTTCAATTGGTAAGATTTTTTTTTTTTACATTTTCATCCGCTTTTAAGATGCTTTTTTAAAGGCCCTTCCTGAAATGACCTGTGTCCCTTTCTTGTGTTTCTGGTTGTTGATTAGGATTTATTTTAAAGTATTAAAATAGTATTTATGCACTTAAAGTAAAGCCATTTTCAAACATTACAATGTATATCTTTCTGTATGTTTTAATGGTTTACATTATTTTTGCAGAGAACAAGTCAAAGAGAGATTTGATCCGAATGCTTGTGCAGAAGGGATATGAATCGGACCCTGTCGTGGCGTGGAATAAAGCCCAGGAGAAGGTAATTGTGGTAAAAGACTCAGTGATGAGTATGCAAATTTGGCATTTCCATTTGTTTACTTCAATGAAATTATGGGTGTGCCATATCATACCATTCACGATAATACCGGTATAATGCTTTACATGATTAAAAAAAAGTGATATCATGATTTCAATAATATAGCGACACGATGACGTATGTCCCATTTACGTAACGCGCAGAGCAACAACACCCACCTGAGAGCAAGAGCAGCGAGGGTGATGTGCGGCCAAAAAGTTAACTAATGACTCCACGAGCATCGCTGTGCAAATTACTTTAGTTACTGTTAAACTAAAGTGTTAAAGAGTTGTGTTATATACCATATTAGTTTTTCAAATAAACGCCGGGCCTCTGATAGTGGCTGGGGGCGTGGTCATCGCGGACAAATAAAGGCCGGTCTCAAATTAAGGCTGGGGAAAGATGAGTTCTATTCTTTTTCCATTAAATTATGTGATCTGATTAGTTTAAATCTCTATTTGTTTCTTCTGCGAGTGCTGCATCGTCCGCTACTGGGTCCTAAAGTACACCCGATTTCTCACAACATACAGACCATAGACAAAGATGACTTGCCGATTTCTCCTGTGTTTATATGAAAATCTGATTTATTCACTTGTGTTTTATCTGAACTGGATTAACATTTATCTTACGACCCCAAATGTGCCATGATTAATGTTATTTATTTAATGTTTATGCGAACAAAAGTGCACGTACATGTAAAATTATTTTAAAATTAAAATTTTAAATTGTTAGCTAATGACTAAGATTAAGTTTCTGGGATCTGTAGAAATCTTCGGTAGTGTCATAGTGATGTCAAATATTCATACCATTTCATCTCTAGTTTGTACTTTGTTTACATTTGACTCATGTGCGATCGTGTCACTACTTTTGCACTTTAATGTCACCTTAAGACAATGGATTTAAACTTCACATTAGGTATTCTGTCATCAACGACAGCTCATTGGATGGAAATTGCCCTTGCTTTTGCATAATTTTTTTAATACCATCATAAATATCATTACCACAAAAATTCTTAAAATATCATGAGTTTGTATTGCCCATCCCTAAATGAAATGTTCGATTTTTGAATGATCGATCAATAGGAGGAGCGACACAGATTTGTTGACAGCCTTCAATGTTCATATTTACCTCATATTTTTGATCAGGACTGTATTTACCTACTTAATCATTATTTTATTCATTACAAACCCACACTTAAAGCTACACTTAAAAAAAGGTTGGGAAGCAGATCATTAATAGACCATTTGTAGTCTTTTAATGATAAAAAGTTTTTGGTTGTTCATAGTTGTACCATTCGCTTATTGTTCATTTCTTTCTGATTGGTCGGGCAAATGATCTCAGTCATTGGAGGATGAGGATGGTGGTGGTAATGACAGTGACAGCTCAGTGGACTCTGGCTCGTCCTCCGGGCCTAATTTTAACTACATTCTGAACATGCCACTGTGGTGTTTGACCAAGGAGAAGGTGGATGAGCTTCTCAGACAGAGAGACCTTAAGGTACATCAATATAGTTATCACTTTTTCATTGTCAATAATATATAAAGTTATAGTCCAAGCCACTAAAGACACATTGATGGATGATTACAGCAGGTTCCAGTATTAACTGTGAGTGTGTGCTTTTTAATGTGTCATACAGAAAGGAGAATTGAATGAATTGCAGAGAAAGAATCCAGAGGATCTCTGGAGAGAAGATCTTGCCGTCTTCATAGAGGAGCTGGACGTGAGTTTCCTAAAAAGCACGAAAGAGAGGTTTTAAGAAAACGACACATGTGAGAGATCTCCATCTTTGTTTTTCAGCGTCTGGAGGAGCAGGAGAGGGAGAGCGCGAACTCTGGAAATGCCGTGAAGCTAGTGAAGGGGAAGGTGGGCAAACCTAAAGTGAAGAAAATGCATTTGGAGGAAACTCAGCCCTCTCCTTACGGCCGCAGGATAGAGCCACAGGTCACACAGGCCATGAAAGCTGACGCTTCCAAGAAACTCACCAAGAAAAAGAAGGGGGTAAATGTTAGTGTGTTTGTGTTTAACTTGATCCTTGTGTGAATTATTCAAGGACTTTCAGAGACATTGAATATAATTATGTCTTGATATGTGTTAATGTTTGTGTGTTTGTGTCAGGCTGAAGTGGATCCAGCAGTGAAGTTGGAGTTTGATGAGGACAGCGCGCTTGGCTCAAACGGAGGCACCACAGAAAATTCCCTAACTTCACCATCTGGCCTACCCAACCCAGCAACAAAACCCAAAGCCCCGCGGGTCAAGAGAGAGAACAAGGAACCAGGTAAGAACAAAACCACCATTTTACTGTGAAACTCTTTAGCATTAGCATCACATCATTATATATCACACAAATGTCAACCTGTCTGTGACAAAAGCCCCATTCGCACAGCGGGAACCTTTTCATAGTAGATATTTGTGGAGCTACCTACTTTTTGTAGCACTGCAAGTTATGGGAGATTTCATAAGCCTATAAGTTGTTTTTTTACATGTATGCAAACGTATGCTCACGGTCTAATGCACAGCTTTGCAAAGCATAGTTTATTTGACTTGTACGCGTAGACAGACGTTTGATGCATGAGCACTGCGTCAAAATCTGACCAAGCACACATCCACCTTTTACAAACAGTTGGTAAGTTTAGTCTTTAAGTTGTTATTTTGTGTCGAATTCTCCTTGCGCACCTTTCAGCTATAATCCAGTACTCTGTATATTGTCTTTCTTTTGTGACAACAGTGTGCATGTAATTGTGTATTATAAAAAAGCTTTTGTTTGGGGCAGATTGTTGTCTTTGTGCTGTATGTTCAGCCCATTCTTGAGTAACCATCCCAGTATTAGTTCCTATAAATAAGTACTGGATTTAAAGAGTAACTTAACCCTAAACCAACTTTTTTTAGTTAATGATCTGTAAGAATGATGCTTTATTAGTGTAATTTTTTTGACATTTGGATATAAAGTTTTTCAATACTACAATATATGGTGTAAAAACGTCTAAGTGCTGCCCTCTTCAGGTTGAACGGTGGGTACTGCAGTTGAATTTTCCTATTGGATGTTGGGTCCAAAAAATAACTCGTGACGTAAGCAGGTTCAAGCTCACCACGCCCTTGTTATGATCTCACCACACACTTGGTACGAGCTTAGTTCGTCCCCTCTATCTCTGTTGGGATCTGCCCACTTTTCTTGCATTTTTCAAATATTGCAGTGGGTGGAGTCAGGCTCTGACCAGGGGTTTAGTTACGCTTTGAGCAGTTCAAAAGCAGCTATAGGTGTTCTGTTTGTCTTTTCAGGTGCTCCAAGACAAAGGAAGCCTGCTGGTGTTAAAGGCTCAGCTAAGAAAGTGAAAAAGAGGAACCCATGGTCAGACGATAATGAAAGTGATGATGAAAAATCTGACATTGAGCCGGATGTAAACGAACCTGTCATTCCCAGAGATACCACATCCAGGAGAGCATCAGGTGTGTGGGAGTTTACCTATAAATATGTCCTAAAAAAATGATGTAATCATGAAATATCCTGAAATGGTGTGTGTTGTGTTGTCATCTTTTCAGCGGTGAAGGCCAAGTACACATTTGACTTCTCTGAGGAGGAAGATGCAGATGATGATGAGGAACAAGAAAATTATGCTTCAAGCTCTCCGGTTCAATCATACAGACCAACTCCCACAGAGCAAAACAATAATGTTGATGAAGATGATGATGATGATGATATATTCCCTCCAAAAACAACATTACCTTCGTATGTGCATCTATATCTGTTCTTTGACATATATACAGAATATATGCATATATCAAATTTTTAAAGACTATTCCTTACAGTTAAAGGGATACTCTGACATATAATGAAAATTACCTCATGATTTACTCACCCCAAGCCATCCAAGATACATATGCCCATCTTCTTTAAGACAAACATAATCAAAGTTATATTAAAAAATGTCCTTGCTCATCTTTATAACAGTGGTAAACAGGAACCAGTGAACCAAGTTCTGACTATAAAGCCCAAAAAAGTGCATTCATCCTTCACAAACATAATCCACATGGCCATATAAACAATAATAACTAGCATCCAATACGCATAGATAGTAGCATAGCGTATAATGCGGTAAGAACAGACTCTCATAAGAACCGTGCGTTGTGAGTCGTTTAAAGTACAGATGGGGATAACTCAATATCCTCTTATATTGAAATCCTCCGCAATTTTCTTTGCGTTCTTCACTATGCCACTACATCACTATAAAGCATATATACTAGGGTTGTTGCGGTGACAGAATTTTCCTACCGGTTAATCAGTGCGTGACAAACCCAGTGATACCGGTATCACCGGGTGGGAGGGGCTTATAAATGCGCATGCAGACGTTTAAAAGCAACGTTTGCGTACCCTGCGTTAAATCGCGTATGAATTCGCGTGCAATGCGTGGGCAACAGCTGGTTTTAATATAGTCAGTGTGCGCAGGCACTTGTGACGGAAATCCGCCAGTCCCAAGCAGAGCAACCGGCTACTCTTCCATAAAGCGCTGCTTGAATGATGGGTTTATTATTATTCTTAATGGGAAAACACAACAACAAAATATTGCTTATATTAAACATCATATATGTATATTATAACAAAAATGAGTAAAAACACGTCTTTTGTCATCGTCTGGTCAGTCAGCTTGCAACAGGAATAAATGAAAACTGACACCTGCTGCTCTGTGATGTGACGCGCGTTCAGCTCCGCTGAATTCAGGCAGAAGACACATTCAGTAGTTGTGTTTGCTCTCTCTAGCGAAACTAAATGATTTAATTACAAGAAAATATCAAAACAACAGTGAAAGACGGTGGGCAAATGATCTAACCGGTGAGAGGCTGAAGCACCGTGTATCACCAGTTATACCGACTATCGCAACAAGCCTAATATCTACATGGCAAAAATGACTTTCTTACTTTGTATTTTTGTCTTGTTTTAAGTACAAATATATAAAGATTCTTCAATCAAGATGCATTTTCTTAATTTGCAAAATGACCTAAGAAAATAAATCTAGTTTGTGGACAAAAAAAAATCACATTTAAGTGAATTTGTGCATGAAACAGATTAAACAAATCTCAAATTGAAGTGAATTTGTGCATAAAACAAGGAAAAATCCCATTGGAAAACAATCTGCCAATGGGGTAGGCAAAAAACTTGAACTTTTTTCTTAAACACTAAATTCAAGAAAAATTAAATGTAAAATTTCTTACCCCATTGGCAGATTTGTATGCCTGTTTTAAGCCCAAATTCACCTAAATTTAATATTTTTGTCTTAAAATTAGACTTATTTACTTAGGTAATTTTGCCCTTTAAGAAAATAAATGTTGATTTAAGAATTTTTAGACATCTGTACTACAAAAAGTAGGGATGCACCGAATATTCGGCCGCCGAAAATACGTTCAAAATGTTGAGATAACGCAAACCGCGACCTGCACGTGCTTGTCTGAAGCAATTTTTGCAGTGTATGGCAACATTAGCTCACTATGCTTAAACTCTCTCGCTAAAACATGACATAGACAAGATATGGATAGAAGTCCTTTATTAACCCCCTGGAGTCATGCTGTTTACATTAATCAAAATTGGATGCACTTTTTCTGGGCTTCAAAGTCAGAATTTGTTCTGAGATTGTTGTGTAATAATCTCGAATAATCTGCTTTGTAGGACTGCCTCACCAGTGAAAAAAGAAACAAAGAGTGTGTTCTCATCTAAAGCTGCCTATGCTGACAAGAGCAGCGGTGACGGTGCGTGCGTGTGTTTACAACAGGGGTCTCCAACCATGCTCCTGGTGAGCTACCGTCCTGCATATTTAAGTTCCAGACCCAGCTGAAGCAGCTGATCAAGGTGTTCAGGGTTGCTTGATAATTGGTTGGAACTGATGTCTGCAGGACGGTAGCTCACTTTATGAGCAGGGTTGGAGACATCTGGTTTACATTTCTAAAAACATGCTATTCAGGTATGGTTAGTATAGTAAATGTTGTTTATAATGGGTTCATTTGTTGATCAGATGTGAAGTCAGACAGCGATGATGACCCGGCTCCAGTCTTCTCATCATATTCCAGCAGTTCTGCATTTGAGAAACCATCACCTAAGAAAGGTAAATTCCTGACCTGTGATCAGTGAATATAAAATCTGTCATGTTTAATTTTCTCATTAATACATATTTTTTGTACCTTCAGCTAAGAAACCTACAGATGCAGCACCAAAACAGAAGAAATCTTCAGCAAAAGCCAAAAGGCCCAATCCAGCCACCTGGGACTCGGACTCAGAAGCAACTGCTAAAAAAGCACCAGCAACCCCAAAGGCAGGCAGCAAAGGGCGTGGCAGAAAGAGGAAACAGTCCAGCTCAGAGGAGGAGACTTATAATCCTGTGAAGAAGACAGGAAAATCTACCACAAGCAGGGTAAGTGGTATATCCTCTAATAATGAATCCTCAAGCCTTGTTTGTGTTACGTAATAGTTACGCCTACTGTCTTTTAGAAAATGAAGAAAGCATCTGACGATGAAGATGTCGATGCAGACACGAACACCTTCTCCCGATTAGACTCGAGCAGAGATCGGGCTGGTCGAGCTAAGAAGGAGGTTAAATACTTTGATGAATCTGATCATGGCGAAGACGATGACATGTTTGACTAGAAAACACCTTCGCACACTCAGTCCAGGGGCCTCATTTATAAAGCCTGCGTACGCACAGATTTAATCGTAGAGCAAAAATCCACAGCAACGTTCAGATTTGTAAAAACGGTCTTTGGCGTGGAAAAGTGCTTAGCGCAACGTCAGGGCCTGATTGTTTGTCCGATTGCTGCAGGTTTTTGAAAATATAAGATATTATTGCTCCTGGAAAAGGATTTAAACATTGACGGGTGCTCTTTTATATGTCAATGACATTAATTCGGCAACTGTTCAGCTGCGCACAATTTCAAGATCATTTGCGATTAACAGTTTCTCTTCTGTGCGTTCGTTCTATGAATCACACGTACACGCTTTTGAGAAATGATCAAATTTAAGACTGTTTCTACGCAGCATTTTATAAATAAGGCCCCAGAAACATGCTTGTTGAAGTTACCTGTCCTCTGCCCAGCAGAACTTTTGTACATTTCCTCTCCATTTTATTATTATTTTTTTTTATTGTGATGTTCAATTCTTTCTACTGTGTAGCTGTTTTAATCTTTTTCTTATTGTTATTATTATTGTTGGTATTATTGTTATGATACATTTACAGTTTTTTTATCATTGAAATGTATCTGTCTTGAGCAGCTTTTAGATGTGTAGGCCACTGTGCTTTAGCACCTTTTAATGATCTAAAAATAGAGGTGATTTACCTTTTTGAGACGACTTGGAAATAAACATGAAATGTAAATTACTTGTGGTGTCTGAAACATTTGTTCAGCAACTTAAGACTAGTGTGATAAAAAGTCACTTGCTTACCATGTAAGGTTATACACTAGTCAACAATTGAAGTGGATCAAAACATTTGTCTTAAAACCAATACCCAATACTTGTTTTTGTATTAGGACAACTTTGATCAACGTTTTCGATCCACTTCAAATGTTGACTAGTATATTTAAACCACATCATAGCCTAGGTTTCCTTTGATGAGCAAAAGGACTGTGAAGAGAAATTACTTTGCTAGAGAAAACTTTGTTCCCAGAAATACCACATCCACTTTTTTAATCCGTCAAAACAAGTTTCACAAGTTTACACGTACATGAAATCGCAAATGGGTAATTCGTATATGTTAATTTATGTGTATTTGGCGTACTGTCCGGGGAGGGCTCCGAGCTCAGAATATGACCCGAACCCAGAGAACCCTTCAGTTATCAGAAATCTTTTCATTTATCTCATGATTTCATATGAAGCTTTTAGTTTAAGTCAATGGTATGACCTCCTTTATTGTTTGGGAATTGCAAAAAACTAGAATAAACTACTTAATTTAGTGAGTATACAATGATTGACAACGTGTGATTTGATACTTTCCAGCAGAAATTTTGAAAAATGCAGTTTTCATGAAAATTGTCACTGGTGTTAATGTCACTGGTGTTACCTTTCTTATGGGTAACTGTTTTTTTTTCTTTCACATTAAATAAAATCTTTCACATGTGACATGATAAAGTTTAATTCATTGAATTCTGCTACATTTAAGAAATAAGCTTTCAAGCTGAAAAATTAAAATAATATTTCATAAACACCTTTAATATTGCTAAAGAAGTAAGGTAACACCAGTCACAAAAAACATGGTCTATGCAGTCTTCAAGTACATGCACACAAAAAATAAAAAATCATTAAGCTGTCATTTATGTGTACTTATAAAGTCAAAGAGTAATCTAATAATATGGTCTAAGTTTAAATGTTAGAAAAAGAAATACATTTTAAGACATCTTGCCATACCAAAAGTGGACTTTTCTGTAGAATTACCCATTTATATACATGACACAGACAAGATATTGAAAGTTAAATGTTGAAATACCTTCACACATCTTTATTTTAAAATAAATACATTTGTAATTGTTTTGCCAAAAGGTTTGGTGGTAAAGGTAGTTACATGAATAAAAGTACTGTTATTATACAAGACAGAAGCAAAACAGAAATGTACAAACACATGTTCAGAAATGACACAAACAATGCCATAAAATGTTCTTAAATTGTCATTATTTGAACCCTTCGGGTCCATAAATTCATTAACAAGCAGATTGCACACCTAAGAGCATGAACACTGTAAAAGGTTATTTGAAAAAAAAAAGGTTGGTGTTTCCAGACTCGTGTTTTCTGAATTTTGTTTAAATACTGTATTTTGTTTACTGAATTTTTCTATTAGAAATAATGATTTTTAAATGTTAAAGGAGTAATCCATCAGGTTAACGCAGAGCGAAATGACTGTTGCCATTATTTCATGCGATTGACAACTGACAGTTTTTCTGAATTGATAAACTAAATCCCAATTTCTAAACAAAAGTGTCAAATGTAAAAACGGCTTTATTGATAGAATTACACAGTTTGCACAATTTTAAACACTCCTCGTGTGGTTAAGACACAATTTACAAATCTGAATCACCCATTTTGCAAACCTGTAAATACATTCTAATTAAAAAAAAACACATTTAGCAGTGTGGTGCACTTCAACTCAGAATGGCACAACACAGGCCCCAAAAGTAACACAACTAACACATCGTTAACACACAACCATTCAAAAGTTAGCAGACATGTGTCCAATCAGCAATGTGTTGAACCTAATCAGTAATCAGAATATAAAGTCAGGTCAAATACAAATAGCATTGTGTGATTTCCAGAAGAATCAAATGAAATTAGAGCATCAATTATACACCCATGTTCTGGTTTATAAAATGAATATGAGAATGTAGTCCTGCTTCCCTCATATTCATTCAACCTACAGTGCAGTAATATAAACAGGTCCTCATTGGCATCCATAGTCGGGACATTCAGGAAACCCTTAGGAACATCTCCAATCAATGGATGCAGCATGTGACAACATACAGTAGGAGTGGAACCTGTTAAATGTTAGATTCGGCATGCTAAAGGATTCTTTCCCTTTCTTTAGCAGGAGCGATGATGGCCTATGATGTAGATGAGGTCCAGTGGCCTATCCATGCCCAGAGGCATGATGATGAGGCAGAATAAATGACAAATTGCTTGCTATATTTCTGCTGCAGATTTTCTTTGTGGTAGGTTTTGATAATTGCAGAAATGTGCAAGTACATTATAAAAAAAATATTTTTTCCCCTGCTCTGCCCAGAGTGTAGTGTTTTGCATTTATCCATGTAGTGTGTTGATGCGTAGTGTTTATGCATTGGCTGTGTGTGTTATTTGACAACAGTGTTTGGTTTTGTGTAAAGATAATATAATTTCGGAGCAACTGTTTGATTTAGCAAGTCAGGCCCAATGTTTTGACAGTCTGGCTTGAATTTTGTGGTTTGTGTTTACTGTTTTGCAAAAGCGAGAGTTAATTTCAAGAAATGTGTTTAAGCTATTCAGAAAAACTGTGACATGAAAATAAATAGTTGACAAATCTCTTTTTCTGACAGACTTTTGGATATTTGTTGGAATTTACTCACCCTGCTGTTTGATTAGTTTCAAATTTTTAATCTGTTTTTCTTATAAACAGATGAATTGGATTGATTGATATTGTCCTTTGCAGCGTTTGAAACCAGCAGGACAGTATGGCAACAGGAACAACATAATTAATAAATAAAGATATATTAGCACACTGTTGTGTGCCTGCTGTGACACTAATGACAAACATAAAACAACATCACATTCAACACAACAATAAAGGCAAGATGTACAGAGTTGACTATACAAGATCTATCTAAACAAGAAACATCAGATGACCAATTGTTTCCAATTAAGACTTTTCAAAAGCAAGTTTGAACATATGGAGTAAAACAAAATATTAATAAAAAATAATAATATTCTGCATGCACTCCCATATAATGTGTTCCTATAGTTCAATTGGTAATGCAGTTTGTGAGCAATGCAATCGGGTCATAGATTAGATCCCAAGAACACAGTGTATAACAAGATATACAGTATTTTATCAGCATGTTAGTCACTTTGGATAAAACGACACCAAATGCATGAATGTAAATGTAAAATATAAATTGCAACCAGTAAAATTACCAGTAAAAAAATTCTCCTTTTGTGTTCTACAAGAGAATGTCATACTGGTTTGTGGTACTGAAAATTATGATAATTGATGACTTTTTGTGAACTAAGTCTTTCTAAATGCCAATGGATAATGGTTCCATAACTTACAGCACTGATTGTATGCATACTATAATAGAACTATAATGGGTCATGTTTAAAAAGACATCCATGAGCTGCTTCATTTCACTGCAGCGTCAGAAAAAACAAAAAGCTTTCATTGTGAAAGACAAAATATGGATACAGAACTCCTTCCTAAAATACATGTGATGACGTACTGAGAGTACTGAGAGCCAGAAAGATAAATCATATCATATATATATATACTTAAACATTCACCTCTTCCACTTGTGTGAACATTAAGAACATTAAGTTCACCCCAAAATGGCATTTGCAAACCTATTTTAAGTGGAACCCAAAGTAGAACACAATATGAGATGTTCATGCTGATGTTTTCCATTAAATTAAAGCAGACAGTGAACACAGCTGTCATGCTCCAAAGAGGGAATAATGATAAACGAGATTTAATTTTGTTTTCTGAAAATCCATTTTGAAAAAAAAATTCTCAAATGACATTCACGTGGATACAGTTCTGATTAGAATTATTAGCAGCCTTTATGATCAGTGCCATCACAATTTCAAAGTGGAAAAGTAAAAGATAAAAAAAATAAACAATACAGATTTATTTTCACAGCCTTTTTTCTCATATCGAAGAGTGCCAAGTGATATTGATATCTAAAAGCAAAAGTGCTTTTTGTCTTTTTGTCAAATCTCCATTCCCATTACATAGAAAAGACACTGAACAAGTAAGCTAAACTATCTTTTAAATAAATTCAGTTATACAGGTTGTGAAAGAACAATGTCTCAGTTACAGATGTAACCCTATATATGTATAGATGTCATGTCGGTGACCAATGAATTGGGAACTCGCTTAAAGGGACCAATCTGCTTTGTGTGTTTAAAAAAAGCCAATGAATATTGGCATGCAGTATTTGCATCTGCTGGCAACGCCCCACTGTGCAGCAGGTGCAATGCATTAGTACTTTTTCGCTGAGGAGCCGAGCCTGGGAGCTCTGGCCAACTCAGCAATGGTACAACAACCGTGGTGACGGGACGTGACACCTCCGTTTCCTTTCCTTTAGGGAACTAGAGTTACATCCATAACCGAGACATTCCCTTTCAGTCGGTCACTCTGATGTCACGTCGGTGAGCGATGAATTGTGAATCTCTACCAAAGCACCATGGGGTACTTCCTCTTCCTTCTTTATCAAGGTCAATGCAAGCAGGATCAGAGTTTTCATAGGCAGAAACTTGATATGCGCTGAATGCAACAGCTCCAAGGGAAAGACTTCAGCACCATGGACAAGTCCCAAGAGGGTATAGAGGGGGGACAAGGTGGATTTAATCTCCACGCCCCTCTAATGGCGCTTTTCCATTGCATACTATCTCACGGTTTGGTTTGGGTCAGGTCGGATCACCTCACCTCACTTTGGCTTGGTTAGCTTTTCCATCGAGTTTAGTATCACTTTGGAGTGGGAGGGATTATAGGCGTGTCGTTATATTTGCGCTGCCTACTGCTGTGACATCATACAAGTGAGAGCGCTGTTGTACATTCCCATACATTTATGTATTTCTCAGTCCGCCACAAAATTAAAAGTGACCACTAAAAATAGATGTTTGAACATGGCGTTTATCCCTACCTCTGTCTCACATGAAAGTCTCTGTACAAACACCTGTAGCATCAGTCAACGGGCTCCACTGAGCCCTGTTTAAGTTGCATTTAAGCATATATGCAGACCTGCGGGTTGCGAATGTGCCAACGCAAACTGCAAGTCTGGAAAAAAATTTTTTATGGTGTCCCTGATTCTCAACATGTGGATGTTTTTCATCCCTAAAATGGAGTTTGGGAACTTACAGCAAAAAGCACAGATGACAACATGTTTGCTCGGGACAGCGCAACCTAGCATAAGGTAAAACTAATCTTTTACATTACAGCAATGACACTGTGTTTTAGCATCACGTTTTGGTATCAGCCGAGGTGGTACTAAAAAAGGTTGGGTACTACACACTGCACCCAGTGGAAAAGCCCCCAAAAGTAAGCAGACCCGACTCAAACAAAACCGTGGGGTACTATGCAATAAAAAGAGCCAAAAGAAACCTGATGACCAGGTTGTGCTGACGACCTACCTTCTATGGGGTCATGGTGGGTGGAGATTGCAGCGATGTAGACTTTAAGGGTGGAGGGGGACAGCCTCCTCTGCAACCGTTGCTGCAAAAAGAGCACAATACTGACCAGGCATCTTCTGGGGTCTCCTCGTAGAGAAGTACACCACTCAAAGAACAGGTTTCAATTTGGTGCATAAGCGTGTCTCATAGATGGTGCTCGTGCCGAAGTAATTGTGTTTACTACCTCCTGGGGTAAGCACTTAACCTTCCCATCCTGTCCAAGGACTAGGATGCGGGTGCCATATAGGGAATCATAGGGCTGTCGCGAGGAGTAGAAGTTCTGTTAACCAAGTCCTGGTTGGCCAGTAAGGAGCCACTAGTATGATGCGCTCCCCGTCTTCTCTGACTTTGCACAGCATCTGTGCAAACAGGCCCACTGGGGGAAACACATATTTGTGCAGACCAGCTGTGTGCCAGCGCATCTGTGCCAAGAGTTTCCTCAGTCAGAGAATGAAACCGGTGGCAGTGGGAAGTTTCTGTGGATGCAATCAGGTCTACCTGCGCTGTCCCAAAACATCTCCAGCTGGACTGCCTGGGGGGACAGCCTCTGCGAAGACACGGGGAGAGGGGGACAGCCCGGAATTTAAGACTGTGTCAGGGAAGAATTGAGACAATAAAGTATGCGTCCTTAAGGTCGATGGCTGCAAACCAATCTTGGGGATGGACGCATTGGAAAATACATTTTTGCAAAAGCATCTTGAACGGCATCTTGTGTAGTAAACGATTCAGACGAAGCAGATCCCAGATCCATGGAACCCACCACCTTTCTTGGGTACTATGAAGTAAGGGCTGTAAAACCCAGACCACATGTCGGCTAGAGGGACCGGCTCTATTACGCCCTACGCCAGTAAGGTCGCGACCTCCACCCACAAGATGTGGGCATCTGCAGCTTTCACTAAAGGGAAGTGGATGCTGGCAAACTGATGGGGACACCAGGCGAACTAAATCGCATAGCCGAGTTTGATGATGTGGATGAGCCATAGCGACGGGCTGGGTAGCTCTAACCAAGCTCCTACAAATTGTGCGAGCGGAACTAGGGGCACCACAGATGTACCCACATTTTGGCAGCCAAGCAGAGCAGGGGTGCTGGTCGCATGTGTTGTGTTGTAAGAGGCCCACCAAGAACTGTTGGAAGAGGCTGGCATGGGAGTTGCGTTCTCAGATCGGCAGTGGGCATCTTCCCCTATTGGGAACATGACCGTCCACGAAAGCCACCTCGGCGTGCTGAACTCGATTAACCGGCTGCACCCAGAAACACGTGGGTGGAAAGGCATCTTTAAAAAGACTGTGTACACAGGAGAAAAAGTCTTAAAAGGCTTAAATCAGACCGTGCAAGCTCTTTAGGGAAAGCTGTCTTTGTGATCACTGAGGCAGACAGTGGAAATGGCCACCGCAAACTTGATGTTAAAATCCGCCCGCAGTAGAGCCTAAGATCAGTTTTTTAGACAGCAGAGAAAAGCTTCCAGCTCACACGGTTCTACTTAGCAGAGACACTCGGCTCCGAAGCCAAAGAGAAGATGCATTGCACCTGCTGCTCAGTTTATACTCACCCGGCGGGGCGTTGCCAGCAGATGCCAATACTGCATGCCATTATATACTGCCTCTTTTTTTAGACACACGAAGCAGATTGGTCTCTCTAAGCAAGTTCCCAAAGAGTTCGCCGTGACATCGGAGTGACCGACTGAAAGGGAACAGAGAAAACATGTCAATCATTCACCCTTAGAAGGCAAAAGAAAGGTCAAATAAGGACAGAAATTTATGTTAAGTAATATTAAGTTACATGTCTCCTGTCCCCTCAAGAGTTCGGTTTAAGTGCAGTGAGAGATAAGAAACCAAATTGTCTTGATGCAGAAAAACAGGACGACCCATTCCAAAGCCTTTATATTATATATAAAGATGCTTTGCATTGACTCTAGTCATAAATCAGCCAATGATTGTAACCCAGAAACACTTGCATTTCATTAAGAGGTATTTTACAAACTCACAATCAGTTTAAATAAAGCTCTTTGGTTAAGAGCCACAGCTTACTGATCAGAGCTACAGTAAAGTCTGTCGTATCACCCTGTCAGAAAATGTCCCAAAAAATGATCCACTTAAGAATAAAATAAAAACATCTCTGTTCATGAAACCAGGTTCCCAACAGAATGAACACAGACGTTAATGTACAATCCGCTCGCCGGGTGGGTTTTTAGGCATGATGCAAATCACTGCAATGACCCGTTGATTTACTGCAAATAAAGACACTTATGTAAATGATATACAGTAGACGATTCTGGTCAAAGGACCCTGAATCCATGTGCGTTTAGAGTGATGAAATGAGCCTTAACCATTCCAAAATACTTAAATAAGACTTCCAGTATCCACTGCACTGGAATCATCTGAAAACACACATCAGACCATGACAAGTATTTCTTATCCAAACAAAAGGAACAATTTCACTTCTTGACATTCTTATTTAAAGGACAGTTCAAAATCTGAAATGTATTTGTATAGGTATAAATCTGGATTTACATGACCGTTTTCATTTTTAATAATAGTTATAGTTAATTCTTTAAATGAATAAAACTGTAAAACCAGAGTTTTTTCTACAGTAACACTGATTAAGTGTTTGGATTTGTTGCAGTGAAACAAAACCCAGACTTAAGAGTTAATCTACTACATGACTGGTTGGTTACAGTCTAAAGTCTTCTTCCATATAAAGGCCTAAAACCATTATAAATAAAAAAGAATAGAGTGCAATCTCAGCATTAAATATACAAACAAATGTGAAATATTAAGACTTGCCAATATGCAAGAAAATCTAAATAGTAGCATTTATATACGTGTATCAGTAAGTTTAAATTGAATGTATTGCAGTTTTAAAGATGATGCAAAAGCACCACCAAATTTATCATAAAAACAGAGACATGACTGCATGATGATATGTACAATGTACGCAGCAACAGCAAAAATCACTTATTTAAAGTAAGAGCTTATCATGCACATGAAGAAATCCATACAGGGGACCTGAGGAGCTTCACATTTGTCACAGCTGTTAAAACCAGTAGGTCATTATTTGTTCTCAAAGCAGGATAAAGGGTCAAATAATTCAATTAGAAAAACACTGAAGGCTTAAGAGGCACACCTCCAGTTCACCTGTACTGTGCAAAGTAATATCTCTGACAGTCTGAAGGGATGGTTCTAGTGTTCCTCATTAGAGGAAGCCGCATCGGAGCCGTCCGTGGGCTTTGGAAAAGGGGCGGAGGGCTTTGAGCTGCTTTTCCTCTTATCCGGGCCACTCCGCTCTGTGGAGTTCTGCCCATCCTGTTGTCCCTCGGAGTTCTCCAGCATCTCCTGAATCAGAGGAGGCATTGATCCAGGAATCTCCATCTTTAGAGAAATCACACGCTCTGCACCTAGAGGAAACAGTCATTGTTATATTGCTTTGTTTATTTAACTGTGAGTGGCTTATTCACAGCTTACGTTGACATTCCTTATACTACTAAACATGCCTTATTTAAACAATATGGTTTAGCACATACTCAGGTGCTTTCTTATATATTTACATTTACATTTTGTCATTTGGCAGACGCTTTTGTCCAAAGCGACATACAAGTGAGGTAAGCAATAGAAGCAATTATAGCAACATAAGAACAGCAATACATAAGTGCACTGGAAATCTTATCAAGTCCAACACAATATATATAGCCAAGGGTTTGTTAGTAATTGTGTTTTTTTTGAGAAATGTAGAGATAAAGAGAAAGGTAAATAGAGAAAGAGATAAAGAGAAAGGTAAATAGAGAAAGATAGTAAGTCCGTTATTAGGAAGTGAGGTAATGGCGGAAGAGATGGGTTTTTAACCGAGTCTTAAAGACAACTACAGTGTCAGCAGATCGTGTCACGACTGGCAGATCATTCCACAGTTGTGGAAAAGGCCCCCGAGATGGTACGGGCTATTGTTTTTTTATGGGGGTAATTTTAGGCCAATATTATTGAAAATGGACAGAGTAAAAGTCATAAATAAATATTACAATTTGTAAACACAAAACGCAATCTACAAATAGATTAAAAATCCACAAACACAGTCCTTGTGATCCGCAAATGTAAAACAAGATCTACGAATCGTCTTTGTGATCCACAAATATAAAGCATGATTTACAAAAAGAAATCAGTGACTTGTACTTGAAAACCAGAATTTGAATGAATGTAAAGTGACTTCTTTGCAGATGAATATCATTTTCTATTTGTAGATTGTGTCACATTTGTTTTCAGAATTCTGACACTATTGTTTCGCTTTGGTGACAAAATAATGCCATAATCGTTGAAAATGAAGAGACTACAATTTGTAAACACGAAACAAATCTGCAAATAGGTTCCAAATCTGCAAACAAACTCCTCATGATCCGCAAATGTAAAACGAGATCTACAAATATATAAAAATCCACGAACAGACTCTTCATGACATACAAATATAAAATGCGATTTACAAATAGATTTAAAATCCGCAAACCAACTCTTTATGATTCACAAATAGAAATCATCGACTTGTACTTGACAAACAGAATTTAAATGAATGCAAAGTGATTTGTCTGCGCATGAGGGTCATTATTTGGTTGTAGATTGTGTTGCATTTGTTTTCAGAATTTTGGCACAACTGTTTCGCTGTTTTCCATTAAAAAAATCTACAAATGCCCTCCTCACAATTTGCAAACAAACACAGTCTAACTTGTATTTTCCAACCATTGTAAAAAGACATTCTTACACATTCTGTGCAAAGTTCAGCATGCAAGTGTTGAATCTGTGTTTGCAGATCACAGGGCATTCACGAATCCTTCTGCACAAGTCTACAGATCTTTTTGGCACTATCTTTCCGCAGAGTTTGTCACTACGATCCACGCGTGTAGTCAGCCAATCAGGGGTATTGCTTCAAAGTAATGCCACGCCCCCTCAATAAGCTCTTTTCAAAATAAAAGCTGGGCTCACTGCCATTTACCGTTGCCGGTGTTACAGCGCTGAAAGGCGGCCAGACCGCGTTATCGATATTATATTAATGATATTAAAGCATTTATGTATAGCATGGCAAATATGTAGCATTAACGTGAACTAGAACAACCCCTCGTTTAAGTTATTATCAGTGCCTGACAATTCAGCCGAGGTCATTAAATCGTTAAAAACACTGCATGAAGCGGTTTTATCATTAAAGTCGCAATGAAATTGAAATGAAAAACTATATATGTATTTTTAATAGTGTGGTATTATTAACAAATGACTTATCTGTGAGCTTCATTATTTTTTAAAAATTCGTGTGTGCTCATAATCTTTAATCAAAAATGCAAATCTCCTCCCCTCCTCAAAACGATCTCTCTTCACTTCCGGTCAAAAGTATGGCAGGTGGGCGGGGTCCGGGAGAAGATCGCAGTGATTAGCAATTAGCAACACGACCCAACTTCAAACGATCCAATCAGATCTCGATGGACAAATTCAAATCCAGCCCTGCCTTATTTCATCTCAAAAGCCGTTTCATTCGGATATACGTCACCACGGGGAAAATAAGGCAATCGCTACTTCCGTTTCATGGCGACTTTAAAACATCAGTGTCTCTTCAACGAACATTTGCCGAATGTCAGCGAGCCAGCTGGATGGAGTGGAGCTGCTAAGGTGACGCAGCTAAAATAAAGCAAGCGGGTGCAACGATAATATTGGATGTAACTTGCCGTAATTAACAAAAACATGAGCCTTATTTGACAGCAGCACTAATTGAACTATTTGACCATATGCATTTGATATACATACCGTGACCGGAATGCACTT
Source organism: Paramisgurnus dabryanus (assembly GCF_030506205.2). NCBI lineage: Eukaryota > Metazoa > Chordata > Actinopteri > Cypriniformes > Cobitidae > Paramisgurnus > Paramisgurnus dabryanus. Next base: position 31,246,457 of record NC_133355.1, on the reverse strand, counting down.
ACAAATCGCGCTGTTATTAGAAACATTTAACTGTTTCCAGACTGAGCATGGAGACAAACAAGCGCAAGCCGTTTATAGAAGCAGCTGCCTGTCAGCGTGTACGGAATGAAGTCGTTACGGTCTCGGTTTTTAGACCGGCAGTCTGCCTGTGCCATTCCACCCTAATCCGGACTGCAAATTACATGTTAATATTATATCCACCATTTACAATCCTTCCTTTAAGGTCTGTTCTGCTTTTAACAGCTCAAAGCTATTACTCTCTGTAGCTTTCGAGTCCGTTGTAGGCTACAGGTAAATTTTGCAGTTGTTTTAGTTAACTTTGCAGAGCATTTTATTGTCGGAAATGGTCCTGGGCTGGGTTTTCCTATAACGATTGAACTTAGCACTCAAGAGCGCTTTCTACACGGTAAAACGATCGCTCGCAGCTGGGTTTTAAGTGCTACTAACGAGTCGCTGTAGTGGAGGATTTTATTATGCTTTTATTTTCATATTATTATGCTTTATTTTTCATCCTATTTTTCATTTTTTAATTACAAAGTTCATTGAGTGTGTTTCACATGAGAATCATGTTTTTCTGCTAACGTACAGAATTATGCTCTTTCTGTCTTTTCAGCAAGTACAAATGTCCAAGGACTTAAACATCATGTGCAGTCCTATATGATAAGATAACGAATGAATCATTAAGCTAGAAACCCAGTAAACGGTAGAGTTTACTGAGAACAAGACATATGTTTTATGATGTCATTAGATTTATGTTTAACTGTTTGTTTCTTAATCAGTGACGAATTGAAGGTTGTTTCTCTAAATGACGTGGTAACTGATGATTATACGTGTTTCAGCATCTTGCTATAAATATGTGTTCAGCCTTGTAATCGGGGCTCTTAGGTTTTTAAACTTCTTGCACCATGGGGGTGAGAGCCTATTCTGCAGAATATATAAAATTCAGACAAAGAAAATTCTGTCGACAGTGTGTCTGTGTGATCCTTGACTTTGACTCTTAGTGAGTATTATTTGATGCGGCTAAAATTCCACGACAATAATGGCGACGAGGATGCGGATTCCACAGCTGTAGACTCCAGGTTTGGGAGAGACTGACTGATCACCCCTGAGACAAGAGGTCTCGGGCTCCGTACCCCAGGCCTAAGGGAAGGGAGAGTCTCAACCATTTCTGAAGTCAAAGCTGACGGAATCTGGAAAAGAACCGTTGTGGTGGCATCTGAATAGATAATACGGTAAGCGTTATTTCGTTCGTGACCATGGGTCAGGGTAATTCGAAAGGGAGTACAAAGTCAATGGATCTGGAAAATGGCGTGTATGCTCGAGTGATCAAATCAAAGGGCACGGGGGCGTTGGAAAGCGTAAAATCTGGGAGAAAAGGTATGATTTTCCTCCTAAAGGAACACTGAGTGTAAAAGCACTCATTTTATTAAGGGAAAAGATCATTGCGGATGGCAGAGAAATGAGAGCACAGAGTAAGATAAGAACCAAGGACAAACTGACTCAGACTAAGTCAGAGCTAAACATTAAGCAAATGTTTTTCCTACATCAGATTCATTACATGATGAACCTAACTTTCTTTTTTTTTCCTCCTCCATATGCACCTGCACGTACCCCACCTGGGGTACATTTCTCTTATACAAAGGTACCTCTTCTAGACGGTGATCTCCAACCCCCTCCAAGAAGACTCCCACAACCACCCGCACAAGAAGCATTACCAAAAATACCAACTGCACCCCCGCCACCGCCAGCACAAGAACTATCACCTGGGCTAAACCCACCAATCCTCCTCAACAGCATCTTGGAAGAGGAAGAGGAGGAAGTCCAGATAAAAACATCAACACAGGAGAGGTAACATCCTGGGAATCCTACCTAAAGCAAATGTTCCTCGGGGAACTTCAACCTGTAATTTCAACAAAGGTGAAGCAAACCTGCATCGGATGGGAATCAGGAAAGCTGAGTGAGGTCATTACACATTCTCTACATGCTGAACGCCTGCATGAAGAAAAACGAAAGCAGCAGAGAAAGGCAAATCAACAACTATCTTCAGCTTTTGTCAAGATAAGCGAATGGGGCCAGCAACGACATAATCAGCACAGTTTCCTTTCACAAGGACAACGTTTCCAGGAGAACTGGCAACAAAGAGAAAGAGAGAAAAAGAGCGAAAGCAGTGGCAAGAAAATCAGAGAGAGAAGATTTGCTGGTTTTGTTGACAGAAAGAACACTTGAAAAACCAATGTTTTCATTTCCTAAATTCTCAAAAGCAACCAGAATCCCAGGCGGACGCGGGAAACTTTGCGGGGTGTAAAGAAAAAGGGGACTGAAGCCAGGAGGGGGAAAGAGAGAATCGGACGGAAGGGGGTAAGTCCAATCTTGTTTTTTCTGCGGTTCAAATGCCATATTATCTGCTTGCTGATTCTGTTTTTTTCTGATGTGTGTGAAAGGGAAAGAAACGCTCTATGCAATGAAGAACTTGCTTTGCTTGATGTTAATCGAGAGGCATACTTTAAACTGCCTCTCGAAGAAATAATGGTTGAGGGACAGGTATTGTTGTTTATGGTAGACTCTGGATGCAACTAACTCTGTCATACGCAAAGATGAATTCCCATTTGTCACCTTGAGTGGGCAGTTTAACTCATCTATTAGTGCTACGGGGCATATAGTGAGGGAAGAATTTACTGCTCCACTCTGTTGTATGCATGACGGTAATGAGTTTATGCATATGTTCCTTTTATCCGACGCGTGTCCGGTAAACCTCATGGGGAGGGATTTGATGTGTAAAATGAATGCTAGCATCTTATGTAACAACCAAGGCCTGAATATTTCTTGTTGGGATCCCAGAATGTCATCTATGTGTTTGTCTCTGTTGTATGTGTGTTGTATGTGTATGAATGCATCTTTCAGAGTGAAGAGTTGCATGCTGAAGGGAAGATAAGATTGCCACAAGCCAGCGAGGTCATTCCAGCTGATAACATGCATTGCACAGCTCATAGAAATGGTTCTCTGTAAAAACAGAAGGTTTGACTACAACCCATATATGTTGGAATGACTCATGGTGTGTGGCACTCGTTAAATTGACAGAAAAGCAAGAACAAATTTTTGATGTTGAAAATTCGGTACCCCATGTTTCTATTGCCAAAAATACCAGTCAGCCATGGGAAAAAGCAGGTGAATTTGCAAAAGCCTGCAGCGAGGCTGTTGATTGGGAAATGTTGTCAGATAACGTGCAGTTCTCAGAGCAGATAACGGCACACAGGAGAAGTTGTGTTTCTTTTTTCATTGCTGAGAGAGAGAGAGTTGTAATTCAGAAAGCTGTCTCTGTAGACTCAAATTCACAAAACATTTTGCCAGCGCACATGACGTGTGCTAGCATTGATTTACCGCAAGAGGTTTTTGACAATGTACCTGACCACCTGTGGGCTAAAGATAAATACGATGTGGGTTTGATTAAAGGGTGTGAACCAGTAGTTATCACCCCAAAAAGTGATTACAGACCATGTAAACCTCAATACCCTCTGAAAAGGGAGGCGCTTGAGGGAATAAGGCCAGTATTTGAGGCCTTATTGGAGAAAGGGATAATTGTTCCCTGCCCAAACTCACCAGTGAGAACACCCATTTTTCCTGTACAAAAGGTCAGGGATGCAGGTCAGCCCACAGAGTGGAGGTTTGTTCAAGATCTCCAAGCAGGAAATGCTGTGGTACAAGCAAGAGCACCTCACGTGCCAAACCCTTACACAATTCTCTCACAGATACCAGCTGATGGCCAGTGGTTTTCAGTGTAGTGGATATTTCAAGTGCATTCTTCAGAGTTCTCTGTCCATTCTGATAGCCAGTTTTGGTTTGATTTTACATTTAAGGGGTATAGCGAGAGACGCACTATTTACAAACTCTGCATTGCATTGTTCATTACAGACACTTGTGTTGGATGATGATGTTGCTTTATTGCAGTACGTGGATGACCTCTTGGTGGCGGCACCAACTCAGCAGTCGTGCACAGACAACACCATACGGCTGCTCACTCATCTATCTGAGGAGGGCCACAAGGTCAACCCCAAAAAGGTACAGTGCTCTGTCCAGAAAGTAACCTTTCTAGGACACGAAATTACACCTATGGGTAAGTCTCTCTCTCCAAAGAGAATAGAGGCAATAGCTGACATACCAAAACCCATTACAAAGAAACAGGTGATGTCATTCTTGGGTATGACATCATATTGCAGGACTTTTATTGCTAATTATTCTGAGATGCAACAACCATTGCATGACATGATTTATGAGAAACCTTTGGCACCATCAGAGAAGGTAGAATGGACAGAGACGGCTGAAAGGGCATTTGTGGAACTAAAACAGACATTACAACAGGCACCCACTTTGGGGCTGCCATATCCAAAAGACCCTTTTGTTCAAACTGTGGATGAAAGAAATGGCTGTATGACATCTGTTTTGTTACAAGAACATGGTGACAAGTTGAGACCAGTTGCATATTTTTCAGGAAGCCTTGATGCGGTGGCCAGGGGCCTACCAGGATGTCTCAGGGCAGTGGCAGCTGCAGAGAAAGCTGTGCAAGCGAGCAGTGAGTTTGTGGGGTATGCACAGCTACGACTGTTGGTCTCACATACTGCTCGAACAGCGCACATCTCACTTGTCTGCAGCAAGGTGGCTGCGTTATTCCTGTGCATTGTTACAAATGTCTAATGTCACAGTTGAAAGATGTACAGTTCTGAACCCGGCGACATTGTTACCTACACCTGATGAAGGTACACCACATTGCTGTTTGTCTGCCCTACGGGAAGTATGTACACCAAGGCCAGACCTTACTGACACACCCATACCTAATTGCACCCTGACATATTATGTGGATGGGTTCTCTTCCAGAGACGACAGAGGTATAAACAGGGTGGGGTGGGCGGTCGTGTCTGACTTTGAAGTAGTGAAATCCGGATGCTTACCACCTCATAATTCTGCAAAGGTGGCTAAATTGCATGCACTAACACAAGCTTGTCAACTTGCTACTAATCAATCTATAACCATTTACATTGACTGCTGATTTTACTGACAGTTTCTCTCCTATAACAAATTTTACTCCTTTCTCAAATAGCTGTGTGCAAATGCAAAGCACACACCAAGGAACAGGACGTGATCTCCAGAGGAAATGCACGCACATGCGGAAGCGTCTCTCATGACTACTAACGTAGAGTTTTCTCTTACACAGATTTCCCAGGAAAAGGAAGCTGAGACAGCCCAGGAGTAATTAATAAGAATGCAAACATTTTCTCTCCCAACAGAAATAGCTCTATGGAAATCGTGTGGAGCTACCAAGACTCCTGAAGGGATTTGGATGGGTCCAAATCAAAAACTTTGTTTACCTTAACACTTTTATTCCCATTTTGCTAGGTTAACACATGGCTTAGACCACGTGTCCAAAGGAGGAATGCTGACAGCCATGACACAAAATTGTTTCACAAAGGGTTTTTCCCCTGTAGCACAGAGACATTGTGAAAATTGTCATATATGTCTGGGTAATAATGTTGCAAGAGGGGTAAAAACTGCACCTGTGGGGCATCCCAATCCTGACCATTCACACATGTAATGATGGATTACATTGAATTGACACCAGCAGAAGGTAAACGTTATTGTTTGGTGATGACAGACATATTTTCGAAGTGGACTGAAGCCACGCCCACCAAACATGCAGACAGTGCTGGGGTGACAAAAAATGCTGTTGAAAGACATTATTCCTAGATGGGGAATCCCAAACAAAATTTTCAGAGATAATGGAGCACACTTCACTGCTCAGGTGGTGAAAGATGTGGGTAAATTTTTGCAAATCAATTTGACCAATCACTGCGTCTACCACCCACAAAGTAGAGGTGCAGTGGAAAAAGAGAATGGCACCATCAAGGCAAAACTAAGCAAAATGTGTGAAGAAACAAAATTGAATTGGGTTCAGTGCTTACCACTGGTACTCATGTACATGAGAATGAGGGTCAGAGAGTATTTTTTTTTAAATACTTTTTGGAAGACCTCCACATATGGGGTGGGAACCACACAGGGTGACAGGTGATACCCTTCGAAATGAAAATGACATGTTGCAGTATTGTATTTCTATGCCTTCTATCCTTCAAAATATCTCAAAACAGGTTAAAGCAGCACTACCACGTCCAGTAGAAGAACCATTACACAACATCAAACCAGGGGATTACGTGGTGGTAAAGAACCTCAGGAGGAAATCCTGGAAAGCCAGACGGTGGGAGGGGCCATTTCAGGTTCTGCTGACGACTCACACCGCTGTGAAGGTCGCGGAGCGTGCCACCTGGGTGCACGCTGCCCATTGCCGGAGGGTTGGTCCTGGACTGCAAGGTGCAAACCAAAGGGAGGACGGCTAGTCGACTGCTACGGACCACTTTTTCGTATTGGTGGGAACCACAGATACCTGTATACTGCAAGTTTATACGAAGAACGACACGAGAGAACTGCAACAGCTCACAAGGTATTGGAGGACGACTCCAGTATTCTGGGTTTGGTTTGGACACGACACACACGACATCTTTAATTTCTTGGAGGTGCACGACGTATGCAGTTTGATATATGTAATAACAACACCGGCTCTGAGACCAAAAATCAACTTAGACACTAAGCTAATTTCATTCGAACAAGAAAGCAGGATAGCTTGGAACAATTGCACCGTGTGGTCATACCAAACCCGAACCTACACAGCAAATTGATCAACAAGGGCTCACGACCCCAACTCTAACTGTGCTCAGGGCTCACGACCCCAACTCTAACTGTGCTCAATCCGAAGTCATCAAGGGCTCACGACCCCAACTCTAACTGTGCTCAAATTTCTTCAAAGATATGAACTATTTTCCTTTTTCAACAATGAGGTTCATAGTAATGTTATGCATGTGCATTTTTGCTTTCGCAACTGCACAACATCCTGTATACACTATGCTTAAGGGTAATACTTCTTTCATAGACATCATATGTGACCCAATATCAGCACCGGGGCCAGAATACAATCCTGAAGGTATCCCTAAGTGGGGAAAACGAATGTATTTTTGCATAGCTCCATGTAGAGACTATACACATGTCATCACGGGTAACATAGACTACAAGGAAGGGAGTGAATACGAACATGTAAAAAGCTGGGATAGCAGGGAACCGTTATATCCACATAAAATGCTTGGTCCATTTGTTGATGTTTATGACATAGTTGAAGAGGGAAGACAAAAACTGAAGTTGACTATTAAAGGGGGGTGGAACAAATACTGGAATGCAGCTATAGATTGGAAAGGGACATTTTATTGTGCTTGGGAAATAACTGGGAAAGACATTTTTACTGAACCTTTTGAGATCCAAATTGTAGAACCATTGCCTAACCTTTTAACTTCAGTTATAGAGGACAATGAGCAGGAGGAAGAGAGAGAGTGGTTCTCTGACAGAGTAAGAGCAGGGAAGAAGCCTGAAGATATTCATGAAGCAGAGGTGGCTTGTGAAGGGAACAAAGCATGCATGTTAGCATTGTTGCAATGACAGACGCTGAATGTGACTAAGCCATGTTGGTGGTGTCTACAAATGAGCAGGGTATGGCAAGTGACCCCCTTGACAAAGCAACTCACAAAGGCCCTGGAAGGGGAAATTCCATGCGATATGACAGACCTCATAAATATCCAAGTAAGTAAGGCAGTTACAGGTTCCAACGCCACGTGCATACATCCTACGCAATACAGAGCAGAAGGAAGCACCAAGATGTGGTTAGTAAAGCCCCGGAAAGGAGAGATATGTGTGTGTAGACTTGAAGAGAACGATAGCATTGTAAATGTAGGTCATTCCCATTGTAATACCGAGGTCGAGTTTGATGACACAGAAAGCGTGTGTTGGCAGGATGACAGAGAGATAGCATGCCCTGTTGACGTAACCACACTACATACAACAACAGCTGCCACAGTATGGTTGTGTGGATCAGTAGCGTATCATGTTTTGCCCGCAGATTGGAGAGGTTGTTGTTATCCAGCCATTCTTGATGTAGGAACAACGATTTATGTCGAGGATGAGACAAGTCCGATGGAACACCACAGACAGAGACGAGAGCTTGGTGAAGGGATGCCTTATACATATCAGGGAGCAAAATTATGGAGTCCGTGGACTTCCAAGCCTGCAACGGTGGGGTGGGCACTGTTTCCAAGTGGAGGAACGGGTGCTGCACTTATGAAAATTAACGGTTTGGCTTGAGAAGTGCTACGTTTAGCAAATGAAACTGAGGATGCATTGGCATTGGTAAATAAAGAATTAAAGGCAATTAGAGAGATGGTGTTACAGAACAGATTGGCTTTGGATATGTTAACTGCGGAGAAAGGAGGTGTATGCAAATTATTGAAAACTTCTTGTTGTTTTAGCTTGCCAGATGTAAGCCAAAACGTATCTAACATCATTGAACATATGAAAAGAGCAGTAAAGACACCTGGATACATGACTAACCCCATTACAGAATGGTTTTCAGGATTAAACGACATGTGGCAATGGCTAGTTTCTACCGTATTGCCTGTTGGTGTGGGAATACTTCTAATCTTAATGCTAGTCCCATGTCTGATTAAGTGTGTAGGGGGGACCGTAAATAACACCGTTAGGTCGGTAGGAGATTTGTCTCACACGTTGGCAAGGATTGACACCACGCTTATAGAAATAATGACTTTAAACAACAGATTAAGTGATGATGAGGAAGATGATGATGATGACGAACCAGCAATTTATGAGTAATTCCATGCAAAATGACTTACGTGGGGAAAAGGTAAAAACCACAGCTACGTAATGATGACAGTAAATGGAGTTATGAATAAATCATAAAAAGGGAGGAGTGTAGTGGAGGATTTTATTATGCTTTTATTTTCATATTATTATGCTTTATTTTTCATCCTATTTTTCATTTTTTAATTACAAAGTTCATTGAGTGTGTTTCACATGAGAATCATGTTTTTCTGCTAACGTACAGAATTATGCTCTTTCTGTCTTTTCAGCAAGTACAAATGTCCAAGGACTTAAACATCATGTGCAGTCCTATATGATAAGATAACGAATGAATCATTAAGCTAGAAACCCAGTAAACGGTAGAGTTTACTGAGAACAAGACATATGTTTTATGATGTCATTAGATTTATGTTTAACTGTTTGTTTCTTAATCAGTGACGAATTGAAGGTTGTTTCTCTAAATGACGTGGTAACTGATGATTATACGTGTTTCAGCATCTTGCTATAAATATGTGTTCAGCCTTGTAATCGGGGCTCTTAGGTTTTTAAACTTCTTGCACCATGGGGGTGAGAGCCTATTCTGCAGAATATATAAAATTCAGACAAAGAAAATTCTGTCGACAGTGTGTCTGTGTGATCCTTGACTTTGACTCTTAGTGAGTATTATTTGATGCGGCTAAAATTCCACGACATCGCTATCCCTTTGTCAAGTGCTGAAATGTCACTTACTGAATGACTCGTAATTGTAGCAGAAGCTTGTTTAGGCTAATGATCTTCAGCCGATGTGCACTAATATTTTTTAAAATATTATTAATTATTTTTCAATGACTTATTAAATGTTTTAATAATTTGTGCATCATGAAATATTCTGTTTTCATATTTAGTTAGGACTCGTCCCACTGCGCAATGCCTTCTGCATTTTATAATATAGTTTAGATTTTTCTTTTTATTTGTTGTTTATTATCTATGTTTATTTATTATTAAGGATTATTGCATTGTACCGTAAATATTTATTTGGTTTCTTTAATCAGATGCCATACCCTTCAAAAAAATATTTTTTTACTGTAGCCTAGATGAATTATAGCAGCAATTGGTAGGAACCATTTATCAATTTGCTAGTACCAACTTTTACCAAAATTGTACCAAATACGTTTTCCTTCTTAATTAATTTATGTTTAGTCATTTAAATTTCATTTCTCGTTTGAATTTTAAATATATTATATTAAAGTATTTTAAACAAATAAACAAAGAAAAAAAAACAATAAATAAATATAGCCTACATTTAAAACATTACATTATCGTTATTGCAGGAGTGCAATTTGCTGGTTGTCCTGCAGGTGACCTTGTAACACTGCTGTCTTACGATGCACTTATAAATTAACGATTACTCCAGAGCACTCGTAGATCTACGATGATTTTCGAGTGCTACTTAAGCTACAAAGCTTTTGGGAAACGGCCCATAATTCTAAGATGAATTTTAAGATTGTTTTTACGATCTACTTAGCGATGCTTTTGGGAAACCCAGCCCTGCTCGTTTGGAATTTGCCTGGCGCACAGCTCTAGTCAGAAAGATTAAAAGGCGGGCTTTGTTTTTAAAAAATGTAATGCATTTCTTGATACTACAATAATGAACAAGTCACCCATTTATCAAGTATCGATTCATTATTTTCACTTAATCCTTTTTGCTTTTTACAAAAAGTAGAATAGGCACGCATATTCTGCATTTAGCCAAAATTATGACTGTGGCATGAAGAAACTTTCCTATTTTAGTGAAAAATAAATAAGTTCTTTTGCTATTATTACGTAGCATATATTGATGATTTTTAATAACAAATATGACCGTTTTAAACAAACTAAGTACACTGATAAAAATAATATGAAAAAAATTATACGCTGGATTTACTAAAAAAAAAAATACAGTGCATCATTTTTACATACACTTTTTAAAAGTAAGTTTTACATTGAATTTAAGCCTTTGCAATTTAAGCAATTGCAATGTTTAAGTAAGTTTTACATGGAGAAGCAATTAGGCCTACTAAAAATTCCATGTAAAATTTACTTTAAAAAGTGGATGCAAAAATGATGCACTATATTTTTAAGTTAATACAGCCTATTATTTTTTTATAATTATTTAATTTCCTTCTCACAAATTTTACATGATAAAATTTAGGAATTAACTAAATAATGTGTTAATCTAGAATTACTCACATTTTTGCATAATTTTCTACTCAAAAATAGTTTTTCTTTTAACCTATTTTTTATATAATTGACTAATTTTATTTAGTTAAATTTACTAAGCCACAAAACATTTTTTACGAAGTAGATAAAACCGCATACCCAGCTAGACACTCAAATCGAGCTAGGCACTCAAATCGAGTCAAAACAGTCTTGGCTTTTAGACCCGCAGTCTGCAATCCACCCTCACCCGGACTGCAGGTGACATGTTAAAATTATTCCACCCGTTACATCAAATTATTCCCCCCCTCCCCACTCATTGTCCCCCAACCCTACCACCAGTGAATAAATAAATACATTAAATAAAAACAAGCACTTTAAACAAAAAGCACACAGAATTCTTTTTTTGGTTTTTAACTGAATTCTAAACACTAAAGTTAATTCCTTAAAGTTAATTAAGGGTTAATCCCTAGTCCTCCCCTCGCGAGTTGTTTTTTGTTCAGGGCCTAAATGTGCATTGAAATATAGTTGATGTATTTCATAAAATTAATAAAAGATATACAATTATAAATTATTGTTGAATTATCCCTTTTTCCAAGTATGTCATTATGCACAATGTATCAAACTTTGAAAATGAAACAAAAACAATAAAAGTCCTTTTAAAAGCAGTAGTTATTAATGACATAACTGCATATACTGTACATTGTATATTTTGCACGTTTCTCATCCTCTTTTTAATCCTGCTTGACTGAAGGCTTCCGTTAGAACGTTTCTCGTTTGTCGTAAGGTTTTTGTACATTAAAGCTGTTGAGTTTCTCCCGCGGACTTTTCCCCCTCGCGCTCGGGCACGCTGTCTGCACGCTGTATATGAACTTGAACGCACCGCCTAAAGTCGAGGGCAGGGCGAACACTTCTAGTTCTAAACAGGTTAACTGAAAGCACAATGACATTAAATGAGCTGACGCCTATTTCGTTTTTTTTTTTTTTTTCGCAGACGCGCACAGCTCCAGTCAAGACATATTAGCCAGTTTTGTATATCAGTAGGTTCCAAACTATTGCAACCCCATACGTATTTACAAGACCTACATTTTTTTATAGAAATATAGGGGAAAACACATTTGTTCCCTTTTAGTAGTTTTTAAACAAGTTTACTTAAATAATATTAAAATATAGGGTTGCACAATTATGGCAAAATCATAATTGTTTAGGCTACTGTATTTGCACTGAATTGGAAATGATATATTAGAAAAATACAATGAATTTTCAAGGCTGCAGAGAACATTATAGCAGATATGGCTACTGAGGATTTAATTATATTATTTTAATAGTCAGCGAGTCCCACTCCGGCCCTCATTTTGAGTGTCTAGCTGGGTGCACATTTTTACCGACTTTCTTTTTCTTATTTTGGTAAAAAATTAACAAGTTTTATTATTATGTAGCATACATTGATTTTTTTTATAACAAATATGACTGACTTATTCATTGGCAAATGCAGAACAATGAGGAGAAAGCAAAGGTAGGCTACACCGCTTTCTCCCTTATATGATTAAAGGCTTAACTGTCATTTTTAAAACGAAAGCAGATGCTTGTCAAATTTATGCTTGGCTGGATAAATGCAGAATCAACAATATCTTAATTTTTTTTCGATTTATTTGTTCGTATTCATTGACCCTTTTTTTTCTTGTGCCAATAGCACGGTTGTCTTTTTCCTGTCACTCAGCACGAATTTCTATATTGTTTTCCATGAACACAAATACATATATCAAATACTGCCTGACGAAATTTTTTGACCGAGCCAGCATAAATTTGACAAGCATAAACAGTCCGCTTTCGGTTTAAATTTGTTTTTAAATTAAATACATTTTAAAATTACATTTAGCTTATGTTCCCCATGATTAATCTTCTCATCGCAAGGTAGAGGCGTGTCGCCTATGTTCTACATGTTCCTTGTTGTTCTGCATTTGCCAATAAATAAATAAATAAATAGGCTACTTAGTTTGTTTAAAACTGTCATATTTGCTAGATAATAATAGCAAAATAACTTATTTATTTATTACTAAAGGAAGGTTCCTTCAACGCCACAGTCATAATTTTGATTAAATTCAGAATATGCCTGCCTATTCTACTTTTTGTAAAATGCAAAAGGGATTAAGTGAAAATAATTACTTGATAAATGGATAGCCTAATCAGTCCTGACTAGAGCTGTGTGCCAGTCACATTCCAAACGAACAGGGCTGGGTTTCCCGATAACGATTAAACTTAGCACTTAAGAGCGCTTTCTACGAGCTACTTAACGAACATTCGTTGTTCATTTATGTGCGTTTCCCAAAGATGCACGTATAACGATCGCTCGCAACTGGGTAATGCAATAATCCTTAATAATAAATAAACATAGATAATAAACAACAAATAAATTAATAATCTAAACTATATTATAAAATGCAGAAGGCATTGCGCAGTGGGACGAGTCCTAACTAAATATGAAAAAAGAATATTTCATGATGCACAAATTATTAAAACATTTAATAAGTCACTGAAAAATAATTAATAATATTTTAAAAAATATTAGTGCACATCGGCTGAAGATCATTAGCCTAAACAAGCTTCTGCTACAATTACGAGTCATTCAGTAAGTGACATTTCAGCACTTGACAAAGGGATAGCGACTCGTTAGTAGCACTTAAAACCCAGCTGCGAGCGATCGTTTTACCGTGTAGAAAGCGCTCTTGAGTGCTAAGTTCAATCGTTATAGGAAAACCCAGCCCAGGACCATTTCCGACAATAAAATGCTCTGCAAAGTTAACTAAAACAACTGCAAAATTTACCTGTAGCCTACAACGGACTCGAAAGCTACAGAGAGTAATAGCTTTGAGCTGTTAAAAGCAGAACAGACCTTAAAGGAAGGATTGTAAATGGTGGATATAATATTAACATGTAATTTGCAGTCCGGATTAGGGTGGAATGGCACAGGCAGACTGCCGGTCTAAAAACCGAGACCGTAACGACTTCATTCCGTACACGCTGACAGGCAGCTGCTTCTATAAACGGCTTGCGCTTGTTTGTCTCCATGCTCAGTCTGGAAACAGTTAAATGTTTCTAATAACAGCGCGATTTGTAAGTGCATTCCGGTCACGGTATGTATATCAAATGCATATGGTCAAATAGTTCAATTAGTGCTGCTGTCAAATAAGGCTCATGTTTTTGTTAATTACGGCAAGTTACATCCAATATTATCGTTGCACCCGCTTGCTTTATTTTAGCTGCGTCACCTTAGCAGCTCCACTCCATCCAGCTGGCTCGCTGACATTCGGCAAATGTTCGTTGAAGAGACACTGATGTTTTAATGATAAAACCGCTTCATGCAGTGTTTTTAACGATTTAATGACCTCGGCTGAATTGTCAGGCACTGATAATAACTTAAACGAGGGGTTGTTCTAGTTCACGTTAATGCTACATATTTGCCATGCTATACATAAATGCTTTAATATCATTAATATAATATCGATAACGCGGTCTGGCCGCCTTTCAGCGCTGTAACACCGGCAACGGTAAATGGCAGTGAGCCCAGCTTTTATTTTGAAAAGAGCTTATTGAGGGGGCGTGGCATTACTTTGAAGCAATACCCCTGATTGGCTGACTACACGCGTGGATCGTAGTGACAAACTCTGCGGAAAGATAGTGCCAAAAAGATCTGTAGACTTGTGCAGAAGGATTCGTGAATGCCCTGTGATCTGCAAACACAGATTCAACACTTGCATGCTGAACTTTGCACAGAATGTGTAAGAATGTCTTTTTACAATGGTTGGAAAATACAAGTTAGACTGTGTTTGTTTGCAAATTGTGAGGAGGACATTTGTAGATTTTTTTAATGGAAAACAGCGAAACAGTTGTGCCAAAATTCTGAAAACAAATGCAACACAATCTACAACCAAATAATGACCCTCATGCGCAGACAAATCACTTTGCATTCATTTAAATTCTGTTTGTCAAGTACAAGTCGATGATTTCTATTTGTGAATCATAAAGAGTTGGTTTGCGGATTTTAAATCTATTTGTAAATCGCATTTTATATTTGTATGTCATGAAGAGTCTGTTCGTGGATTTTTATATATTTGTAGATCTCGTTTTACATTTGCGGATCATGAGGAGTTTGTTTGCAGATTTGGAACCTATTTGCAGATTTGTTTCGTGTTTACAAATTGTAGTCTCTTCATTTTCAACGATTATGGCATTATTTTGTCACCAAAGCGAAACAATAGTGTCAGAATTCTGAAAACAAATGTGACACAATCTACAAATAGAAAATGATATTCATCTGCAAAGAAGTCACTTTACATTCATTCAAATTCTGGTTTTCAAGTACAAGTCACTGATTTCTTTTTGTAAATCATGCTTTATATTTGTGGATCACAAAGACGATTCGTAGATCTTGTTTTACATTTGCGGATCACAAGGACTGTGTTTGTGGATTTTTAATCTATTTGTAGATTGCGTTTTGTGTTTACAAATTGTAATATTTATTTATGACTTTTACTCTGTCCATTTTCAATAATATTGGCCTAAAATTACCCCCATATTTTTTCCCTTTTTGAGATGGCACCACAAGACGTCGCTCGGTGGCAGAGCGCAGGGATCAAGAGGGTACATAAGGCTCTATAAGTATGTGAAGGTAAGGGGGTGCTGCTGACCCAGTGGTGGTTTTAAAGGCCAGGAGCAAAGCCTTAAATTTGATGCGAGCTGCTATAGGAAGCCAGTGTAACTTGACAAAGAGAGGAGTGACGTGCGCCCTCTTTGGCTCATTGAAGACCACTCTTGCCGCTGCGTTCTGAATCATCTGCAGGGGTTTGGTCGTGCAGGCTGGAAGCCCTGCCAGTAGCGCATTGCAGTAGTCCAGTCTGGACAGGACAAGAGCTTGGACCAGGACCTGCGTAGCATGCTCATCTAGGAAAGGTCTAATTTTCCTAATATTGTAGAGGATGAATCTACAGGAGCAAGCGGTGCTGGCAACATGGGCCGTGAAGCTAAGCTGATCATCAATGACCACTCCCAGGTTTTTGGCCGTCCTGGAAGGCGTGATGGTTGAGGAACCTAGCTGAATGGAAAGGTTGTGCTGAATCTTTGGTTCAGATGATATGACAAGCAGTTCTGTCTTTGCAAGGTTAAGCTGGAGATGGTGATCCTTCATCCACAGTGAGATGTCCCTCAGGCATGCCTAGAATCGGGCAGAAACCGTGGGATCATCAGGGTGGAACGACAAGTGGAGTTGATTGTCGTCCGCATAGCAGTGGTAGGAAAAGCCATGTTTTTGAATGACAGATCCCAGGGATGTCATGTATATTGAAAAGAGCAGCGGTACAAGCACAGAGCCTTGAGGCACCCCGGTATCGAGACGTTGGGGTTCGGAGACGTCCCCTCTCCAGGATACCCAAAATGACCTATCTGAGAGGTACGACTTGAACCATAGAAGCGCTGTGTCAGAGACACCCATAGACATGAGGGTCGAAAGGCGGATGCGGTGATTGACCGTGTACAAAAGCGGCAGATAGATCCAGTAAGATCAGCACAGATGATTTGCAGGCTGCCCTTGCCTTCCTTAGGGCTTCAATATATGTCACAATCTGGACTTTATTTCATAATTTAAAGAGCACCTATTGTCCGATTCACGATTTTAAATTTTCTTTGGTCTTTTGGGTGTTTATTAGTACATATTAATAATATGCAAAAGGTCAACAGCCCAAAGTAAATTATCATGGAAGTTATCATCTCCAATGTAAATCTCTTTTCTTGGACTACAACAAACACACGGATTGTAGGCAACAGTTTACTTGCTGGGCTCATCCTACAACAAACGTGACAGAAGAACCGACCCACCACTGTTTACAACGTTTATATATACATATATTTTTTTCCTGTCTCAGTATTCGTGTTTAGTTTAGTTTTCCCTGTCGCACATTATGGAAATCCCCACCTTTAAGATCCTGTGTCTTGACCAAGGGGATCGCTCTATAAAGGAACACTTACTAGACTTTCTAATTTTAGTTTAGCACACCCCTTCCCGGACTATTGCCTGTGCAAGTTTCTCCGCACCAGCCTTAACATCATCACATGTGCAGTTTTCCAGTGGGGGGCCTCGAGAGAGCTTCACCACATATGTGGAGTGGGTGCTGGTATCCTGTGGATAGTCATACACAGTTGAGAACAATGCCAGTCCCAATCCCGTACTAGAGACCAGCCTGCCTTTACCCGACTGATAAGAGCCCTTGCCCACGCAAACGGAGAGCCAGAGCCTGCAGCGACTGAGTTTTTCATCGCCCCAGAACCAGAGTCTCTCCACGTGTCTAACCAGGTGTGTGAGCCAGCAAAGGAGTCTTGGTGGAGTTTGAGAGCTTAGATGAAAGCCCCGCCTAGGGCTGTGACAATTGTCATAACCACCGCACCACCAGACTCATGAGCTTAAAGCCTACCTTCCATAGGTATGAATGAAAACAAGTTATTCCCTTTGGATCAGTGCACACACACCAGTGGCAGCGGGTACACTGGCAGGGAGCAAAGTGATACCTTCAGCCTATGGGCCACCACCACAGCCCTAGCCCGCTGCTTGATTATGAAGTCTTTCCGTGTCACAGGGCTCAAGTCCAAGTCAAGTCTCGAGTCATTGCTGTGTAAGTCTAAGTCTCAAGTCTTCTTTAATAATGTCAAGGCGAAAGTCATCAAATTTGGGACTCGAGTCTGAGACGAGTCGCAAGTCATGTGACTCAAGTCCACATCCCTGCTATAGTTACTGTAGCAAAAGCTGTTTATTTTTGGTAAACCATTGTAAACATGTTTTTATGCTATCTTTGATCTCCCTTACGAAAATTAACCATGGTTTTATTGTGGTAATAGTGTAGTAACCATGTGTTTTTTTTTGGTGTATCGATTATTATCAGCAAAACTATGGTTTTACTACACTAACCATGGTTTAACTATGGTTTTTGAAAACCATGATTGTCAAAACAATAATTATTTTGTGGTTACCACGGTTTTACTACAGTAACCATGTTTTTTTTGTAGTTTTAACTGTAGAAAATCCATGGTTCATTTTTGTAAGGGCTACACAAAAAGTTTTAACATCAACAATATTGAACATAATTTCCAAATAAATCCCTTGTTTATTCTCAGTATTTTGTTTTGGAAAAAAGATAAATAATATTTAGTAATATTAATATTAAGTGATTGATGTGTTATGCATTGTAACTGTATCAGCATCATTTACAAATGTTATAAAGGAAAGTGCCCTTTTTGCATTTTCTGCCCTTGAGGAGTCAACAACATATTAGTTAAGCTTAGCGTAGATTCAACTTGTATGAATCATACAGACCTTTAGCACTGATGCTGCGCAAGTCTGTGATCTTCATGAGTGTCTTGGGGAACATGTGTGGTTTACTGGGTCTGCGCTTCCTCACATAGATTTTTAGTGCCTCCAGTAAAGGTTCCTGGAGCTGGTCCACCTTAGAGGGCTCCTCCAATTCCTGCCGGTCTATACAGAGAGGCAGAGACATTATAAATAAATAAGCAATCAAACCCTAAGAGTATTGCTGAACAAAATATGAAACCTTCTGAAATTTAAATTGATCAACAATGCATTACCTCTTTGGATCAGAGGAGGGCAGTGTGTCTTTAAACATTATTAGTGTGTCTTCTCACATACATGTATATACACTGTATACTGCTAAGCTTAATATATTTAAAACAGAGTAATGCTACTAAAGTATTGTTGTTACATGTCCTCAAGTTTAATTGTGAAACCTGTTATCATTATAAAAATAAAAATGACGCAAGTCTTACTGAATGCATTTGGTTTATTCAACACACTGTAAATGGAAGGTCAAGTTGAATGCAGTGCATTATGGGATGCACTATCTTTATCTTGCTCATGTTTTATCGTACACAAGAGTGCTCATACTGGCTAAAATCTTGAGAATTAGAAGGAGTAGTAACTAGTAAAAGTAGAACATAACTTATTTCAGAATCCTTGACTATTAAGGCCTGCTTGAAGCAGCTTACATAAGCACGACGTTCATTCAGGTTTTAATTTTGTAACTGTTAGGAATGCACAGAAAAGAAAATTCTTGTCTGAAGCCGAATAAATGAAACACTCAGCTGAAGGACGAATTCTGAACATGTTTTTTTTTTTTTTTTTTGCATTATTTTGCCAATTTCTTGTAATTGCACAAGTTACATTCATAATGTCCTTGTTACTATATTGATTTCACAATATTTAACACTGGACTTTTCAGCAGACATTATAGGGCCTTTGTACACCTGCTCACTTCTCTGAACAGATAGTTATCAGACTTGTTGAAACAGTTCCAGTTACATTCTACAACATTAATGCGTCTTGGATAAACGGATATTAATCTGATCTTCTGTTCCCGCACAAAATGTAATTACTATGTCTTAAGAAACTTGCAACAATGCTTTTATGCAGCACTGTATGTTAAGCAGCAGACGCACCCCTGCGTGCACAGTTAAGCCTGAGCAGAGGGAGAAAGAAATGACAGGAGATTGACAAAGGAAAAAGCACTCAACAAAGCGCTTCGGTCTAACAAAAAGCTTTTGTTAATAAATGTTTTATTTCTTGTTTAATATAAGCGTGTTTGTCGTGACATCACTGGTTCTAGAAGTTTTTATTACATACTGCCGTTGGACTTCATCGTTCCTCTTCCATGCTAACAAATCTCGTTCTCTGTGCCCAGGACCGCCGCCGTATGCTGCACGGTGTTTAGGATGTCTTGATTTTAAAATGAAATAAATGAAACTTGTAGTGCTGTATGTTTTCGGCTCTTTCTCGGACACTTTAACTCACCAAAGTATTTAAAGTGAGAAGGATACATAAAAAACATGTATTTTAACGTTAGACTTTAAATTTTGATGATAAATCCACTATTGTATTATATATAATTGTTCTACAGTCCATTCACAATATTTAGTTCAATTACATCAGAAGTAATAATAATAATAATAATTCATTTTATTTATGGGCGCCTTTCACGACACTCAAGGACACCTTACAATAAAAACAATACAGTCAAAATACATAATACAAATAAGTCATACATCAGTTACACAAATAAAAAGCCTGCCTAAAAAAGGTCTTAAGTCTAGTTTTAAAAAGAGTCAGATTTTCACTGGATCTTAGTGCGCGAGATGGAGTGTAGTGCTGGATAAGATCAGTTAAATAAGAAGGTGCTTGATTGTTAAGTGCTTTGTAGGTGAGAAGGAGTAGTTTAAAATAAATGCAGTATTTAATTGGAAGCCAATGTAACTCTACTAATACTGGAGTAATATGATCAGCCAAACGGGACCTACTAACGATACGTGCGGCTGCGTTTTGGACCAATTGTAGTTTGTTCAGGACCCTTGCAGGTAGGCCATACAGTAGTGAATTACAAAAATCAATTCGCGAGGTGACAAAAGCATGAACCAAGGTCACAGTACTTTCTCTTGATAGAGCAGGCCACAGACGGTTTATGTTGCGAAGGTGAAAGTATGCAGTACATACCACGTTATTTATATGCGTTTCAAATGATAAAGTGACAGGGCTCAAAATTTACTTTTTTATTTGGTAGCACTGGTGCTCCCAACTTTAAAGAGTTAGGAGCACCAGCAAAAATGTAGGCGCATCCATCCAAAAATTAAAAGGCACCAAAACTACAATGTATATGTTAATAGATTTATTTTATTAAATATAAAACGCCACCATGGCAAGCATTTAAAATTTGGTCTTCTATTTATTTTATTTTATTTTTTGCTGCATAGATTCCAAAATTAATACCCAAATGCTGTTGAAATAGTATAGCAATAATAATTTAACAATTACAGGTAAAATGATTAAGATTACAATAGAAAATCTAGCAAACACGTAAAACACTGATTAATTGGAACATTACAAAAGTGTCCTTAATATAGAAGGCTAATATATATATATATTGTTATTGATAACTGCATTACCAGGATGCTATTACTACTAAATAGGCAATGTTTTAAAAAATACTATAAAAACATACCATCAGCATTGTCGTGTTTCACATCAACATGGACCACAAGAATGTTTGTCGGATGTCCATTCACCAGCGCATGCGCACATACACTATCAAACACTCTTTGACAGACAGGTCGGTGTCTCAGTGAACACATTTGTCATGACACTACTTGTGTTTTTGGCACTTTCGCCATGTTTAAGCAAGGTCTGGCGCTTAAAATGTTTTGATTACGCCACCAACGCCGTTTTATAGGATTTACAGTAAACACAGTAAGTTACATCGAGCCATTTTCATAGCGGAGACACTCGAAATCTTTAAGCCACTCTCTCTGAAAGGTTTAACGTCAAGTCTTATCTTCCGGTGGTGGAGCCGCATTTGAATCCGGATCGTCGTCATTTATTACAGTAGTAACATTGGCTGTAGTCGGCTCGTTCTCGTCATGCTCACGGTTCGTCTTTCACATTTTCGTACCAACGTAGCACGGCAACAAGGAATGACTGACGCTCATATTAGCCAATCTGCGGTCTTCATTAAACGTAAGAACTTAATGGTGAAATTTGATTGGTTATGTAACGTTGGAGAGAACACTGAACCTGGGACAGCAGCACGCAGCATCACAATCTAAATCAAGTCGCACCACACAACAAAATGGGCAGTCGCACAAATGCTCCCAAATATATTTTAAGGTCGCACAGATTAAATTCCGGTCGCATATGCGACCAAAATAGTCTCAATTTCGAGCCCTGAGTGCTATCGAAAATGACACCCAAGGTTTTAACCTTTGTAGATACTGGGACTAGTGAACCATCAACAAACATTGCGGTACATTTAGATTTTTCTAAATTGATTTTTGAGCCAATTAGCAAGATCTCAGTTTTTCCACTGTTTAATTTAAGAAAATTAAATGTAAACCACTGTTTGATCTAACAAGACAGTCTGTAAGTTTTGATAATGGAAAATTTGAAGTAGTTTCTGAAGAAAGATAAAGCTGGGTGTCATCAGCGTAACAATGAAATGGAATACCGTGCTTTCTAAAAATACTACCAAGGGGCAATAGATAAATAATAAACAAAAGAGGGCCGAGGACAGATCCCTGAGGGACTCCAGTGGCTACACAAGTGGGCTTTGATATATACTGTTTCAGCTGAACAAATTGGGAATGCCCAGTTAAGTAGGAAAGGAACCATGACATAACAGTACCTGTGATCCCAATAGACCCCAGTCTGCTCAGTAAAATGGCATGAGAAACCGTATTGAACGCTGCGGTCAAATCAAGTAGAACAAGTAATGTCAGACTCCCTGCGTCAACAGCAATCAATAAATCATTGGAGATCTTAATTAAAGCTGTCTCAACACTATGTGAAGGGCGAAAACCAGACTGAAACTGTTCGTTTAAGTTATTTGTGGAGAGATGTTCCTGGAGTTGATTAGCAAACAACCCGTTCAAGTATTTTAGAGAGAAACTGTAAATTTGAGATAGGATGGAAGTCATTGAAGTCGCTCAGGTCAGCCCCCGGTTTCTTGGGGATTGGAGAAATGACAGCTGTTTTAAAAGAGTCAGGGACTATACCAGACATAAGTGAGGCATGAATAATATCAGTGATTAAAGGTGAAAGGGAGGGTAGACAAGCTTTAACCAAATAAGTTGGGGTGGGATCTAGATGACAGGTAGTAGATTTAGCTGTCTTTATCATCCGAATTATATCCATAGTACTTTGGGCTTGGAAGTTAGATAGTAACGAAGGTACAGGCTGATCGTGATACTCATTAAAAGTACTAGGTCTCAAATTTAGGGATGCAATCTGTTGGTGAATATATATTGTATTTTGTCATTAAAAAAGGACAGAAAAGCCTCACAAAGGTCAACGGTTTTAAAATGTTATTCATCACAAAAAATAATTTTTTTGTATTCCCTTCGTTAGAACTAATTAGTCCTGCATAGTGTTCAGTTTTAGCTGTATGCAAAGCAGTTTTAAAAGTCTGCAAATGTTCAGCATATAGATCTTTATGTAACACAAGTTCAGTTTTTGAACACAGACGTTCCAGGCGACGGCCCTTGCGTTTTAGCTCACGTAGTTCCTGCGAAAACCACGGAGCGGAATTAACAAAGGTGACAGATCTAGTTTTCAATGGAGCAGAACCATCCAAAATACTCTGGAGACCAGTGTTGTAATGCAGTACTAATTCATTAGCAGACAACTGGGATTTTTTTCTTTCACTACCACACATATATTTATGCTTTATTTGTTGAAATTAATTAAATCTGTTATTTCAGTTAAACTCGGTGTAGTGATATGGAACTGTAATGCGGTCGACACACCTGGAGCTACTTCATAAGTGTGCATTGACTAAAATAATGCACATCCATAGCTTAACAGCTTCTTTAACAGCTCCGTGCTATAAAAATAAATAAATGAATGAATATAATTCTGGTTGAGTACCATCTGTAGTCAAAGATTAGTGTTGTATTTGCCAATAATGCCCCATTAAAACTACCTGAAAAATGCTTTTTTATTTAAGAAAAGGTGTTGCCCACCTCCTGAGATGAGGCAGATAGCAGACAGCAGTCCTGTCTCTGTGTCGTCCATCTCAATCGGCAGGAGTTGATTGGCGAAGGTAAACACCAGGTCAGTGAGTGGCCCGAAGCCAGCATTGTGCATCTGTGTGCGGTTTAGCGTCAACCCATCAGAGAACGTCATTGTATCCTGGTCAGGAGTATAGCGTGTGCAGATACGCAGGATCTACACACACACACATAAACATGTTATTATTATCAATGTAAAAAAAATGCATCTCAAGCTAGAAATGCTGTATTTATGCCAGGTTTCTTCAAATCATTTGGTCGTCATGGTATGTGTAATTTGTTAAACTGTGTGCCATCTGTAATATTTGAAATCTGTAGTTTCAGTCAGAACTCTCTGGTTCTTTGTTACAATTTGATTCAGTTCATTTGCCTTGAGTGTGTGTGTGTGTTTGTGTAATGTGTGTGTTTTTAGTTCGATAGGGTTCATCTGCAGCACACCGTTGGCTGCTGTGGATGATTGGCAGTACTGTCATGAAGATGAAACAGAATAAAACATGTCTGCTGCCAACAGCAGACTCTCTCCATCTCTCTCTCTCTCTACACACACATAGAGATGCCGTTTGATCTTCCTCTTCAACACTAACTCTATCCACAGCATAACGCCGAGCAACTATCACAGGACAAAAACTTTGACCCCTGGAGTTGGACAGTATGTATGTGTGGAGTTTCGAATGAGCTTTTCCGTTTTAGTTTATGGCAACGCATTAAAAAACACAATATCAGAATACAGTAATATGGGACAGGCCATTACATTAGCTTTCTGTTTTTGTATTTTTATTTTGTCCTATATGCATTGTTATGTGGTGAACTTTGCATTTTACAGACCTCTGCATGCAGGGTTTGAATTAAATGTTTGTCACATTTTTGTAATGTTTATATGGTTCTTTGTGAATTTTTTGTGAATGTGATTTTAAGACTATAGTGAGGTAAAATTGTTTTATCTGATTGCATTCGTTGGGCTTAATCATTAAATTCAAGAAAAATGGAAATATGCTTTCTTCAATTGATAAGAAATGTAAATATGTACCTTTGGCTAACAGTGTCAGTATACAATGTATATCATACATTATTGCATACATAAATAGCATAAAATAATATTTTTTCAAAGCTAAATATAGAAAATAAACTCAAAGCTAAGCCTCACCTTTTACTTATGATTTGTTGAACAAAAATCTGCTCACCATAGACATGAAATGTATAATTCATTTCAGCAATGCTTTGTTGTAATAACTGTAGCATTTATAGTATTTCTTCCATTCATATCAAACACACTGGAATGAGTTGCTTTCAACCAGGTGACATCCTTCCTTTTCACAGAATGCCCATCTGTCAGTTATGGACAGTCCAAATCATCCATTCTCATTCTGCTAGACCTGTCTGCAGCTTTCAACAATGTTAATCATGAATTATTCTGTCCATCCTCGCATCTTGGTACTTTCCTGTTTTAAATCCTACCTCACAGGTAGGCCCTAAAGGTTGCTTGGGGAGGTGAGGTATCTAAATCACATCAGCTGGTCACTGGGTTCCTCAAGGATTAGTTCTCGGGCCTCTCCTCTTCTCCATATACATTACATCACTGGGTCCCATCATACAGGCACGTGGTATCCCCCCTTTGCTATGCTGATGCTTTATTTCATCTTTTTGTCCACGGTATTGCTCTTCTGGCCAGACTCCCTACCTGCGCTTGCAAACCCCTGCAAATGATTCAAAATGCAGCTGCATAATTGGTCTCCAATGATCCCCAAAGAGCCCTCATCACATCTCTGTTTATCACTCTGCACTGGCTCAATTGTAAGGCATTGGTGCTTGCCTATAGGAGAGTCACTGGCTTAGCACGTCACTACCTCAACTCTCTCTAACAAGTTTACATCCCCTCCAGAAATCTGCAGTTGTTATAAGAGCGGCACCCCCTGGTACCATCACAAAGCACAAAGTCACTTTCAAGGATGTTTTTCCTTGCTAGTGGAATGATCTTCCCAAATTCCTTACAGACAGCCGAATCAAGCACACAGCTGAAAAATCAGATTGCACTTAACGGTCTCTTGCAAATAAAAAAATCATATGACTATAGGCATTTTCCGTACAGCATTTATGTTCCCTTTGTTGAGTAAAATGAAAAACATGTGTCCTACCTTTTGTGATATGTATTATGCTATTTTACTATATAACCATCAGAAACCCTTAGAAAACCTGTTATATGCTATATAACATTGAAAATGACTAATAACCTGTAGTTTGTTATTTTCTATTATGTACACCAAGTATTTTATATACAAAAGTATTGTAACCACAGAGTTTGAAAAGTATATGAATGAAAACTTATATCTTGGTTAGGAATTAAGAATGAAAATCTATACATGATAAATGCAAGAAAGACAATCACACAATATTGTATTAAGTGTTTATTGAGATAGAGTAGAGAAAAAAAACATGTATAAGAAAGAATAATGCATTTAACATATAAAAGATAGACAAAGGAACAAAGAGTAAGTTACCATCAGATAAGGCATGATGTCTTGCAGGTGAAGAGGATCATGAAGAGGATCGTGAAGAGGAGGACACGGAGAAAACGAAGACAAAGAACAAAGGAATTCAGAAGGCTTATATAGGATCTGAGAAGGGGATTTCCACGACTGTGATGTCATGGGGAATTTGGACTTGGCAACTAGGCTATAAAAGGATGACGAGTCTGACAGAAACTGGACGCGACCTCCGTTTACCCAGGGTCTGACAGTCTGAGTTAGGGTATTAGACTTTTTAATTTATACTTAATTTGAAAAACAATTTTTTGTACCATCACTAAATTGTATTAATAAAACATATAAAAGACAAGAAAAGGTCCGATTGCTTCTACTAGAACCTTAGCGGTAATTAACTTCCCACGAAGGAAGTCTCCTGACCGATTGGAGCGAGTATAATTTATCATTAGCTTGTCAGATAGATGGAGATATAGTGATTATTGTACTTACTGCAGACAAAAATTGGTAAGTTCGACTTTCCTAGCCTAACCTGAATAAAAAATAAGGCTAAAGGTGTTTTTAATACCGCAGCATAAAACACATTGTTGGGCAGTTCGCGAAGGGGCCTTCCAAACTAAAGTAAATCTGAATCCCTTCGCCAAGGGCCCTTCCAGAAGTCTGTTAGTGAAGTGTACATCCATGGAGTTTGTGATCACGTGATCTTGGGTAGCGAGTTCTCGCAATGCATTTTGAAGAAAATATGGCAGGGGAATTTGACTTTACATACTTTACATACATATTATTTTAGCAACATGATCTTACAAAGTTCCGTGGGATAGTCACGGAATTTTTTGCGTGACATTCTCAAGGATCTCTGCATGTTTCCGTAGCCCTGCCACGGACTTTCTTTTTTGTGGCATTCTCACGGATTGGTTACTCAACTGCTTTTTCCCATTTTCAACCATTGTCGCTTCGGTTTAGGGTTAGATTTGGTGTTTGCATTAGTTTGTCACTTTAAGTATTGGTTTATACTATTTTTTTCTGATGTATTCTTTTATATTTTCTAAACTTTAAACAATTGTCGCCTGGCATTGGGGTTAGAGTTGGGTTTGGGTAGGGATATCATTTTATGTAAATCTAACCCTAAACCGAAGCGACAATGGTAAGAAAATAGGACAAAACAGTTGAGTAACCAATCCGTGAGAATGCCATGGTAAAAGAAAGTCCGTGGTAGGGCCACGGAAAAATGCAGAGATCCGTGAGAATGCCACGGAAAAATGAGCTAAAAATTCTGTGACTATGCCATGGAAATTCGTGAGATCAGGTTTTATTTTAATGTATACCTAATATTGATCTGATGTTATAAGATAGTAAAGGCTAGTTTAGATTGTAGGAACGTGTTAAATAGTAGCTGCTGTGTTTATTTAATAGCTATATCCACACCAACAGAGCAAAACAAATCAGTTTGAAACTAGACAAAAATAAATATTTGAAAAGAAATATTAAAAATAATGTGTGCAATAACTGAATCCTAGTTTCCATGCAGACATGCAGTGTTGTCAAGGTGACATTTGTCTGTCAGTCATTTCACCAAGGGAGATCCAAACGCATAGATGAGACCATAAATCCCCTACACCCTCCAAAGAACTCACTTCAAGGGCTCTGTCCTACGAAGGGAGTAGGCATAGGGATGCTCTTTAATCTCTCCATGTACTGGCTTATACTATCTGAATGTTGTGACTGAAACTTTGTATTACTGACACTTTTCGGGGCCTATCATACACCCGGTGCAATGCGAAAGTGTTTTTTGCTAGTTTCAACCCGGTGCAATTATCATTTTCACATTTAGCGCCACGTTGTTTTAATAGCAAATTTGCACCCAATTTTGCACCCATGGTCTGCAAAGTCTGGTCTTAAGTCAATGACACAATATTGTTTTTGTTATTTAAAGAGTGTTAGTAATATGCTCCTATAAATAAGATGACAATGCTTCTTGCTTATTACACACATGGATGTGCAGCAGCACATAAACATTTTTAAATATAAAAATGAAAAGATTAAAATGTAAAAGATTATTATTGAGTCTCTTGTACATAAATGAGGATTGATTATGAGATGTTAGAAGGCGTAAAGAGCTGCTGTAACTGTAGCCTGGTAGGTAATTAAATGTTTTGCTTTAAACAAAAGCCAATATTACATTTATTTGGAAATGTTTTTTTTTAATGCTACCCCATAGATTTATTGTATATGATGACTTTGTACCTGTGGATATGATGAAAACCTTTTTTAAGTAATTATTTAAAAAAAAAAAACACTCACAGGGCTGTCTGAGTGCTGAAACGTTTCGGCTCTCAACACGTCTGTAAATTCTTTATCACCTGTTTGTTGGAAATAAAGTATTTTTACAGTACAAACCTTTTCTTGCATGTTTGTAATTTTTTTTTTTATATTACACTGATCATGTAGGCTATCCATTCTTTTACAGCAATTTAAAGCCTACAGCAAAGAAAATGACTTTTAAAGTCAATTTTAAAACCAATGAAAACAACACAATTTTTTAACATCAATCCTAAACTGGGGATCTTCTTCCTGCGTTTAGTTTGTCAGTTTACAAATTCCGCCAACTAAATAGGGAATCGGCATGGCACGAGCGCAGCTAGCTTTTAAAGGGGATGAGAGCTGAGAATCTCATGGTTTATTGCATGTTATGCCCAAAACACACTCATTACCAGAAGAGGAACAACCCTTTTAGACTGTGTGCTAGGCGCACAAACCATTTTTCCTGCCGTTAAATTAGCAAAAGTGGATTCAGACACTCCTGTTGAGACTGCATGTTGTGCACTTTAGACCATGTGCTGGTCTTTGGGAAAATAGGGCACTTCGTGTTTATTGTCTTTTTAAGATTAATCATTTGTTATATTCCACAACTGCAACGGTACATTCACACGGGGCTTGTCTGAAGCATGGCCAACAGCCAATCACAGTTGCCGCAGCACATGCTCCGTTCTTCCATAAGCGGTATTGGCTGGCTCTGTCTAGGATATTTGCATAATGCGATCTGATTGGCTGATGCACGTGTTGCCGCTTGAAAAGTTGAGAAATGTTCTTCTGCAACTTGGGCTGCTAACAACAGCAGTGACGCGGCGCTGACGTATCCACAATTCAGTTCAGCATCGCATGACGTCACCCATTAAAAGTGAATGGGAAGTGTTAACACTTATGCCCCGTGTGAACGTAGAGTTATAGTGTTGGATAAAAAAAGTTTGCTAAATGAATAAATGTAAATGTAATATACAAATGCACATACCAGTATGTCGAGGCAGGCGGCTTTGAGTAGCGTGATTTGATCAGCCATTGTGAGTCCAGTGAAACCAGGAACTCGTTTGGCAAACTCCACAATTTTAATGATGCATTTAGTAGCTAGTTCACTGAACTTATCCCAGAGACCCAGATCCAACCGCACACGATGATCTGAACTGGAGTTCTGCAGAAAACAAAAACAATCGATGAGCTAAAATTAAAGATTTTTCCACATGTGGCACATTAAAACAATACAATCTATGAGTTTTCTCTACTGTCAATAACAATCACATGACTTTATTATTTGTGTTTTGTTATTTTCCAATAATTGTTTTTGCATTATTATACAATGTTTTTTGGCAGTTCAGCCAAATGAGAAAGGTCTCTAAATGATGGATGTATACATACAACTTTTAAACATGATGTTCAGCGTCAATTGTTATTTGACAAAATAATAACAGTTTATACCAATCATTCTATTCAAAAGTTTACATAGTCCTGGCTTAACATATTGTGTTGTCCTCTTGAGCATCTGTGAATGTCTGCACCTTTTATAATAGTTGTGCTTGACTTGTCTAGTTGTCTAGGATGACTTTTAGTTGCCTTCAGTGTGAAAAGATGGATCTCATCATCATACAGTCACTGCTGGAAAGGGGTCAAATATTCAAAACCATTTGTAAACGTTTGAAAGGGTTATATCTGTAAATTCCTCCCTCTCCACTGTGCATGAAAATTTAAAATATATTACTGATTTAATTTTACTGTATAAATTCAGATGGAAACCAGCATTTTATGTTCATAACTATTGGTTGTGTTAGTTAACATGCTGGTGTTGTAAATGTAATGTTCAATTCAAAGGTACTTGGCATGATTGTGCAATATTGCCAAAGCATTATTAATCACAGGTCATTTTATTAGTATATATATATTAAATACAAGTTGGTATTGTGTTTATAGTCTGTATTAAAAGTTGGTGTCAATAAGTGAACTATTGGGTTCTGGCCCCCTGCACCCTAAAAGTTCACTTACAGTATGCCATCCTGTTAGATGGCTGGTTTTAGGTCTCATCTCTTGGGATTTAAGTGCTTCATACTGAAGTTTGTTGGGGAGGTTTGAATTTATGCTTTAGGCAGCGGTTCTGAATTTGTATCACATGAGGGTATCTGCTTAGTTCCCTTTCAGTCGGTCACTACGACGTCACGTCGTGACCGACGAATTGGGAACCGCTCCGCGGGTGACCTATCTACTTCGAGAAACTATAAAAACGCCAATGAACTTGGCATGCAGGTATTTGCATAATGCCGGCGCCGCCCCGCCAGGTGCGTATATAAGCCGCAGGTGCACAATACCAAATTAGCTTTTATTGCTTCGAAGCCGGCAGACATCTGCTCTCGAGAAGCTTTCTATCTGATCTTCGTAGATCCTGTTCTGGAAGGGAAGAAAATAAGATCTCAGCTTGCTGAAGTTGGTTGGGCAAAGACACCTCAGCGGAGGCTCGCAGTGTTTTTTCTCCACCCTTTCTCTCTCTCTCTCTGTCTCTTTAATTTAGGACTTGAGTTCGAGTGAGTGCGTTGCCTCTCCCTGTGTGTTTCACCAGCTCGCACAAAAGAGTGATTTCCCTAAAAGAGCAGCACGTTTGAGCTTTGTGTCTTTTTAAAGACAGCCACTCATTCGTGTCACGGTCGGGGTCGTCTTTTTAAAGATGGATTTCCGTCCGTGTTCGGTTTCTGGATGCGGTGTGTTCATCGCCCCCCGGGATGGCCACCAGCGTTGTCTTTCGTGTCTGGGGCTCCAGCACGCAGAGGCAGCGTTGCGTGATAGTTCATGCTCCATCTGTGAGGGCATGACTATGGCGGATTTGCGGAGACGGGTGTCGTTTCTCCGGGAACGGCGCCCGCCTTCCAAGTCTGGTGCTGCTAAGAGCGCAGCTACCAGACTTGCGAAGGATGATCTCCGTATAACGGTGCTGGGTCGGTCTGCTGGTTCGTCCAGCAGCTCCCAGCGCCCTGATCCGTTGCCAGCGGAGGTCCCGATGGAGACGAGCGGCCCGTGTTCTACGGTGTCCTCGCGCTCTGTCGAGCCTCCACCCGACGCGATGTCCACCGTAACATCGGAAGGGGGGTTGTCAGCCTCGGACGTCGATCCGGATCCGCTCCCGCCTTCGGGCCAGGTTGCGGCTTCTGCGTTCGACCCCGAGATGGCAGCCATGCTCGCCCGGGCGGCGGAGGCGGTCGGCTTGGAGTGGACTAAACCTCCCCCACCTGAACCGTCCCGCCTCGATGATTGGTTCTTCGGGGGTGCCAGGGCTTCTCAGTCCTCGCCCCCGGTGCCTTTCTTCCCCGAGGTGCATGAAGAGCTGACGCGGTCGTGGAAAACCCCGTTTTCCGCCCGGAACCGACCGTTTCAGCCTTCACCCCTCACCTCTCTCGAGGGTGGAGATGCCAAGGGGTACACTGGTATCCCGTCAGTGGAGCGGCCGGTCGCGATGCAGTTGTGTCCGGCCGGTGTCGCTTCCTCCTGGCGGGACCAGCCTACTCTCCCCTCACGGGCCTGTAAGCAGTCTTCGGCGCTGTCCGGTGCTGCTTACAAGGCTTGTGGGGAGGCAGCCTCTGCCCTGCATGCCATGGCATTGCTGCAGGTCCACCAGGCTAAGGCTCTGAGGGACCTGCACGCGGGAGGTCACGACTCGGCGGAGTTCTCTGAACTGCGTGCGGCTACGGATCTGGCGCTCCGTGCGACCAAGGTCACCGCACGCGCCGTCGGGCGTGCGATGTCTACCCTGGTAGTCCAGGAACGCCATCTCTGGCTGTGTCTGGCGGACATGAAGGATGCTGATAAGACCCGGCTCCTGAATGCTCCGGTTTCCCAGACCGGCCTGTTCGGCGAGACGGTCGAGGAGTTTGCCCAGCAATTCTCCGCGGCCAAGAAGCAGACTGAGGCCATCGCTCAGATCATGCCACGTCGGAAGCGTCCTGCGCCTGCCCCGTCCACGTCGGCACCTCAGCCTGCTCCTCGCCGAGGGCGTCCTGCGGCGGCCGCCTCCGTTCCTCCCCGGGGCTCTTCTAAGAAGCGAGGAACCGGTCGTCAGCAGCCCGCCCCGCCCGCTCAGCCCGCTTCAAAGGGTGGAAAAAGAAAATCGAAGCGGCCCTGAGACGGGCGACCTAGAGATGGAGGGGATCGCTCTTCGGGAGATGGTGAAAGCACCACTCCCCCCACCGGAGGAGGGCCGGTTGGGGAATCCTTTGTTTCAATTTTCTGTTCCGCCGACTTTTCAGTCGGCACCCACAATTCCACAAAAAGAGCGAATTCCACTTCCATCTCTAGGTCTTCAGATGAGCGCCGGAGACACGAGCGGGCTCATAACCCCCCCTCGTTCTCCGACTCATCAGAGGAGTACGAGAGCAACGCACGGGCTCATAACCCCATCGCGCTCTCTGACTTCTCAGGGGAAAGAAGACAATCACGGGCTCATAACCCATCGTCTTCCTCCCCCTTCGCCAGAGGGTGCATCGAGTGGCGTGAGGTGTCTTCAGCAGAGCCTCCCTTACTCACCCACCCAGCAGCGGACTCAGGTGAGTGTTATCATGCACAACACTGCTGTCGGTGCGGCCAATACGCACACACCGGCGATCACCTCCGTTGCGCCCGCCGCGGGTACACCGATCGTGCCTTTAGTCCCTCTCGCACGGTGTCT
This sequence comes from Paramisgurnus dabryanus, assembly GCF_030506205.2. Classification (NCBI taxonomy): domain Eukaryota; kingdom Metazoa; phylum Chordata; class Actinopteri; order Cypriniformes; family Cobitidae; genus Paramisgurnus; species Paramisgurnus dabryanus. The sequence continues at coordinate 31,213,481 of NC_133355.1, read as the reverse complement.
GGGGGCGTGGGAACAGCTTCCCAGCCCGTCGCGTTGGCTTTTACGCACGATTCGTCTCGGCTACGCGATCCAATTTGCCCGGCGTCCCCCCAAATTCTCCGGCGTTCGTTTCACTGCGGTGAGAGCTGCCGATGCGCACGTCCTCCGTGCGGAGATCGCTGTCCTACTGGCGAAGGACGCGATCGAGCCGGTCCCTCCAGCCGAGATGAGGTCGGGGTTTTACAGCCCTTACTTTATTGTACCCAAGAAAAGCGGCGGCTTGCGACCGATCCTGGACCTGCGTTCGCTGAACCGTGCACTTCACAGAATGCCGTTCAAGATGCTGACGCCCAAGCGCATATTTCCATGCATTCGTCCAAACGATTGGTTCGCATCCATCGACCTGAAGGACGCGTACTTCCACGTATCGATTCTCCCCCGGCACAGGCCGTTTCTCCGCTTTGCGTTCGAGGGGCGAGCATACCAGTACAAAGTCCTCCCATTCGGGCTCTCTCTGTCTCCCCGTGTATTCACCAAAGTAGTGGAGGGGGCTTTAAAACCCCTGAGAGAGAAAGGTGTGCGCATTCTCGCGTATTTAGACGATTGGCTCATAATAGCTCAAACACGTCAGACGCTGTGCGATCACAGAGATTTAACTCTAAAACACCTCGCTCGTTTGGGTCTTCGGGTCAACTGGGAAAAGAGCAAGCTTTGCCCCGTGCAGAGAATCTCTTTTCTCGGTATGGAACTGGACTCGATCGATTTGACAGCTCGTCTAACAGAAGCGCGTGTACAGTCGATTCTGACTTGCCTGACTACATTCAAGAGCAAGAGCGCGGTCCCGCTGAAACAATTTCAGAAGCTCCTGGGGCATATGGCAGCAGCCGCAGCTGTAACTCCGCTCGGACTGCTTCATATGCGACCGCTTCAGCATTGGCTTCACGATCGAGTCCCGAGGAGAGCGTGGCTGCGCGGCATTCACCGTGTTATCATTACACCTGCGTGTCGTCGCACTTTCACTCCGTGGTCAGACCGTGCGTTTCTCCGAGCCGGTGTGCCTCTGAGACAGGTCTCCAGGCATGCAATGGTATGCACAGATGCTTCGGACACGGGGTGGGGGGCCACGTACGATGGGCTTGCGGCTTCGGGGGTCTGGTCGGCACCCCAGCTGCATTGGCACATAAATTGCCGAGAAATGTGGGCTGTATATCTTGCGCTCGTCCGTTTCAGCAACGAGTTACAGGGCAAAGATGTATTAGTTCGCACAGACAACACTGCGACCGTGGCGTACATCAATCGTCAAGGCGGTTTACGCTCGCGTCACCTGTCGCATCTCGCCCGTCATCTCCTCACTTGGAGTCAGAAGAATTTGAGGTCTCTTCGTGCCATTTACATCCCGGGCGCGCTCAATGTAGAGGCGGATGCGCTCTCTCGGGCTGCGCGTCCCGGCGAATGGCGACTCCACCCCATTGCGGTTCAGCAGATTTGGAGACGTTTCGGCAAAGCGCAGATAGATCTGTTTGCTTCCCCAGAGACGACCCATTGTCGCCTGTTCTATTCACTAGCCGACGACTCGCTCGGCGTGGATGCATTGGCACACAGCTGGCCGCGAAACATGCGCAAATACGCGTTCCCTCCGGTGAGCCTCATTGCGCAAACCCTATGCAAAATCCGGGAGGACGAGGAGAGCGTGCTGTTGGTGGCACCGTATTGGACAACCAGGAGTTGGTTTCCAGAACTCTCTCTCCTCGCGACAGCCCCTCCGTGGAAGATTCCCCTGAGGAAGGACCTTCTTTCTCAACAAGAGGGCACATTATGGCACCCGCGCCCCGACCTGTGGAACCTCCATGTGTGGTCTCTGGACGGGGCACGGAGGATTTGAGTGATTTACCGCAAGAGGTATCTAACACTATTGCTGCAGCGCGAGCGCCGTCTACGAGACAGGCTTACGCGCTTAAATGGAACCTGTTTGTCGACTGGTGTTCTTCCCAAAGTGAAAACCCCCGAGAATGCCCGATTAGTGTTGTGCTTTTATATCTCCAGCGTCGTTTGGAGAATAGGCTGTCACCATCCACTATTAAGGTCGATATCGCTGCGATATCAGCTCACCATTTACCCGTAAACGGTAGGACAGTGGGTCAGCACGACCTGGTCATTAGATTTCTTAGAGGCGCTCGAAGACTGAATCCTTCGCGTCCTCCCTCTATTCCTCCGTGGGACCTGTCCTTGGTGCTGAAATCACTCCAGGAAGCCCCATTTGAGCCTCTGCATAGTGTGAGTGTTAAATTTCTTACAATGAAAACATTAACTCTCCTTGCTTTGGCTTCTGTTAAAAGGATAGGGGATATTCATGCATTTTCGGTCGACGAATCGTGCCTTCAGTTCGGGCCGGCTGCATCCAGCGTAACACTGAGACCCCGGCCCGGCTTTGTGCCCAAAGTTCCCACCACTCCTTTCAGAGATCAAGTGGTGAACCTCCAAGCGCTGCCTTTGGAGGAGGCAGACCCAGCCATGGCTTTGTTATGCCCTGTTCGTGCACTACGTGTGTATATAGACAGGACGCAAAGTTTTAGGACCTCAGATCAGCTCTTTGTTTGTTACGGTGGTCAGCAGAAAGGAAAAGCTGTCACCAAGCAGAGGATGTCCCATTGGATTGTGGATACTATAGCCCTTGCATATCAAAAGCAGAATGTGCCTTGTCCATTTAATTTACGTGCTCACTCTACACGCAGTGTGGCATCATCTTGGGCACTGGCTCGCGGATCCTCGCTAACAGATATTTGTAGAGCTGCAGGCTGGGCGACACCTAATACGTTCACAAGATTCTATAGTGTTCGTGTCGAACCGGTTTCCACTCGGGTTCTTTCTACTAACTAGTTAAGAATGCCGAGGGTCGGCTCGTGTGTCGGCTTGGAGCCTCTATTTTGGTGCTGCACATCTGCACCAATATGGAAGGCCATCGGGGCAAAAACGTCTAAAAAACTGTTTTTGCCTCTCCTCCACCGCCCTGATAGCTGGTGTTGCGGAGCATCCGCTGTCAACCTATCACTGATGTATTCTCTGTAAACCTGTGTAGGCTAGGCGTCCACATTTGTCCCCTACGTGGGGTTCATTTGTGTGTATACTCCGTGGGGTACTAATCCTCCACGTTTTCCTTAGCAGAGCCTGCTCTGCATCTCTCTGCATACTATGTTTTGTTCAGAGACTTTTTATGAGCAACCTATCGGTTGTTTCATATTTTATGTCATCCATTCAACCTTCTTAGGGGATGGCTTCCGCAGTGTTCTAGCTCCGCTCAGTTTAGACGCTTCCCCAGTTCGCTGCTTCACTATCGTGGGTTAAGGAACAGGTAGTGACCGGCCTTCTGCATTTCGCCTTAGGTCCGCCCCTTACGTGGAGGGCGGAGGGCTTTTACAGACACTGGAAGGGTTCAGCTGCAGTGGCGTTTTGGTAGGGATTCCCAATTCGTCGGTCACGACGTGACGTCGTAGTGACCGACTGAAAGGGAACGTCTCGGTTACGTATGTAACCCTCGTTCCCTGAAGGAAGGGAACGGAGACGTCACGTCCCGTCGCCACAGTTTGCTGTTCCATTGCTGTTTTTTAGGCCGGGCACTGTTGCTCGGCTTCTCAGCAATAATATAGCTAATTTGGTATTGTGCACCTGCGGCTTATATACGCACCTGGCGGGGCGGCGCCGGCATTATGCAAATACCTGCATGCCAAGTTCATTGGCGTTTTTATAGTTTCTCGAAGTAGATAGGTCACCCGCGGAGCGGTTCCCAATTCGTCGGTCACGACGTGACGTCTCCGTTCCCTTCCTTCAGGGAACGAGGGTTACATACGTAACCGAGACGTTCTACCCTTCATGCACACTGCAGAGTGAATGTCAGACATGGGGCTTGTGACTTGGTGACTCGAGTCGCTATTTTTGTGACTTGTGACTTGACAAAAAATAAAATACTTGAGACTCGCCTCGGACTTGGAAGTTAAAGACTCGGGACTTGACTTGACTTGAGACACGATGACTTGAATGACTTGAGTGTTAATCACATCATGTTTTCAGTTTAAATATAAAATATATAAATTATTTAAAAAAATAAAGTCGACCCAGCTGGAGCGCAGGCTGAGAATGGTGTTGTCATGACTGAATCACGACACTATCATTCGCCATGCCCTCTCGTACCTTACGCACACCACGCCCACTTAGATCAGATATCAACATGTCAGCCGGAGGGGTACGGAGGGTCATCACTTTTGGCTTCAACAAGATGGCAAAAGACGAACAGTGCTTTGCAAGACATGCAACATTAAAATCACAAGCAGCCAGAAGGCAACCTCCAATTTTGGTCGTCATTTAAAGAGCCATTATGCCCAGTAAGTACTTGTCAATTTGTTAATATCTGGTTAGTTGGTAGTTAGCTAATGTAATAATAGCTAATGTAGCCATCATCATACTGTGTTGGGGAGGGGAGAAATGTAACAAAGTTTAATGTTGTACGTGAACTGTGTTTGAGAGAGAGGGAGGTGTTCAGAGAGGGGTCTGTTGGATGTTAAGCTGTTATTTGTTTTATGGACTCAATGTGGAAAATTTCAAACACGGTTGGCAGAAGTGAAAAATTAATAATTTATGAAGTTACAATTTTGTTTGATTCCAAGATGTATTTTACTGAACATGAGTATTTACAATGCAAATCCAAATTATTGTAATTTACTGATAGTTACTTACTGTATATCTTATCACTTTATTAAGATCAGATTCTGCAGGTAAAATTACAATAATAAGGTGACTTGACTTGGACTTGACTTGACCTACTACAGGACTTGACTTGACTTGACATAGCCTGTGACTCGACTTGACTTGACTTGCCCAAGAAAAAAAATACTTGGGACTTACTTGAGACTTGAAGGTTCAGACTTGAGACTTACTTGAGACTTGCACATGTGTGACTTGGTCCCATCTCTGGTGAATGTATAACTGTTATGGTGTAATCTGCTTTATTTCTGGAAAATCATGATTTTGCTTTGTTTCAGATTGAATGTTAGGGCCCAATTTTGCCAGTATTTATCCAACACGTCCAGATGTTGCAGTAAACCTTGTATTGAGTTGTTAGAATGAGACCAGGTGTCGTGTTTTTTTCCAGTAACACTGCTAACTCATTAATATACTAGTTAAAAAGAGTTGGACTCAAGTTGCAGCCCTGTCTTAAGGTCTTTACACACTGGGACGTTTTCCGTGCGCGTTTATCGTCGACGTTTAACGTCTCGTGACTCAAGCACGAGCGCCAATGTGAGTGCGCACACCCACGCGAAAAGCGCGAGGCGCAAATGCGTCATTTTCAGAAAAACGCGTGGGACACGTTTTTTTGGTTTGACGCGGCGCGTTAAAAGTTGGCCGACCAATGAGATTGGCGCTTTTGTTCACATGCCTGGCGCTGCTGAAGTTCCAGTAAAACACGACTTGGTGGCACTCAAGCACAAAATGGTCTTGCGGAGCACGTGGAACAGGTAAACACACAAGGAAGCATCGAGGCTGTGGAGGTTTATGAAGGTGTCGGAGTTCCTCACAACATCGACTGAATTTCGAAGGTAACGTGATATATATAAGAACATAACAATACATAGCTGTGTGGGCTATATGATAAGATTAGATTCAACTTTATTGTCATTACACAAGTACAAGGCAACAAAATGCAGTTTAACGTTAGGTCTAACCAGAAGTGCAAAAGCAGTATAAAAAGTGCAGGATATCAGTATTTGCATAGGTGCAGGATTATGTAATACGATGGAACAATTTACTGTGGGTGGTGCTATGAACATAATATACAGAAATTTACAAATGGATATGTACATAATAAATTAAACTATACAGAACAGGAGTGAAATTAATATTTAGGTAGTGCATGAATGAATTTGGATTGTAACTTGTCAGTTAAGAGTGCAATGGCATAAGTTATTGTGCAGTGAATTGTTATTCTAATATTCATTACATAGTACAGGGGTGTAAACGATGCAATTCAAGTAGTCCAGCAGTGCAAATGAACGGGGAGTATGAAATAGACAGTCCAGTAGTGTATTGAACGGACCAGTAGTGCAAATTTACATTATAACTGCAAGTAATAAAAATGAATATTGGTGCATTACATTATGATATGTAATGCACTGACATTGAACAGTGATTAACTTCATACCATGGCATGTTCCCTGTACACCGTGTGATATCACGTTTTGTTGTTTGCACCATAATACTTTGTGTGTAACTGGAACCTGTTGTACACAAACGTGGACAATTACACTGCTTCATGTTCAAAGAAAAATATTTGGTTATTATATTCATTGCTTCTTCCTAACCCCAAAATAACTGGAAGAAATCTAAAATGCAAGCCAAACCAAAGGTCGGGTTTTAGGAGGTTAATTTGTGTTCTGTGTATAGGTAACCTAGTTTGTTTAGTCAGATGAAATACCATGAATCTAAATTACATTTGTAATCAAATATTGACCTCATGGATATCGTGGCATGGCCCTCAGTGTGAAAGATTGATTCTGATGAAAACTACATTTATCTTTACAGTGTTCACAGCAATATTTCTGCTAAAAATGATGTGAGCAAAAGTGAGGAGGCCCCAGCAAGCACGTCTTCAGGATCATCCAGCACCAGCCGTGACAAGGTCCAATCTAAACAAAAGAAAACAGTCCGAGACAAACCTCTGGAGAGGTCCCTCTTATTAAAAGATGCTAAAGGTAAAAAATTTAAAGCAGTGCACAGAAGAAAGAGGAGCACAGGAGGAGCGCTCTGCCAGTTTTTGGTCACACCTATAGATGTTTATTATATATCATTTTATTTAGTTTTTTTTTATGTTTATACATTCAAGAAATACAGTTGAACATGTACATTTCATACATATGTTTATTTGCACTACAGTTCACTTAGACTTCTATCATTGTGACTTTTTTGCTCTACAGCTCTGCCAGTTCTTGTTCACACAAATTAATGTTTATTATATACCAATTTACTTATGTATTTTAAGTGATTATACATTTAAGAAATTCATTTGAAAATGTCTAATTTCTAAATGTTGATTTGCACTACCGTTCAGTTGCACTAAAGTCATTGTGACTTTTCTGGACCAACATTTCTGACTCCTGTTTTATTTGATTTTACTGTCATGTCTCTGATTGTTATTGCAAACTGCAGTTCATTCACAAAAATAAATGTTTGATTAAAAAACGAATTGTAAATAACGTGCCATTTTGACACTATGCATATATTTGTACATCAGTATTGTTGACCTCTTTTTATAATAACTACATACCTACTTCTTTAGCCAAATCACAAAATACAATACATTTGGGAGGAAATGTGAGAAAATTGTTAACAAGAGAAAGTGCTTGTAAAAGATTAGTTAAAAATACACACATCGGATCACCCATTACCTAATATTTTGTGAAAGAGCTTTAATTTTGATATAACGTGTTCTATCAAAATAGTTAATTTTATGTGGAGAGTGCTGATAATAGAATCGAATTATTTGATCAAATAGATTTGATTTAACAAATGTATTTAAGTTCACAGAGATATTGTTTGTACAAAGAATATATATATATATATATATATATATATATATATATATATATATATATATATATATTATAAACACACCGTTTTCAAAATGGCAATTATAATGACTATAACACGAATGCACAGTTTCCTTTTATCTGAGAAGATCATGTTTCACATGATCATACTGTCAAGTAGCTGATGGTGAGTCCTGATGGTGAGTTGAAGTAGTCTTTGTATAGTTGCTGCTACTAGTAATATCCATGTTTTGTTAAAAGCAAGCATATGACTTGTTATTGACTAGCGTGTGGCTTTCTTCTTCTGTGTGACAAGTGAGTGTCAGAACAGAAGCATAAAGTTTTGCTGCGCCCCCTTGTGTACCGGCATAAATCTGTTTTGTATTAAGCGCCATCTAACGTCCAGGGGTGAATTTGCACCTCACTCGGCTCAGCGCCAGTAAAAATCGTCTGGGTGTGAAAGCAAAAAAACGTCACGTTAAACGCAGACGATAAACGCGCACGAAAAACGTCCCGGTGTGTCAAGACCTTTACTCTACGTCCTTGATTGAATAATTATTTGGTTTAAATGGAAACTCTTAAATATACAACCCCAAATCAGAAAAAGTTGGGACACTGTAGAAATTGTGAGTAAAAAAGTAATGGAAAAATGTACTTATCTCATAAACTTATATTTTATTCACAATAGAATATAGATAACATATCAAATGTTGGAAGTGAGATATTTTGAAATGTCATGCCAAATATTGGCTCATTTTGGATTTCATGAGAGCTACACATTTCAATAAAAGTTGGGACAGGTAGAAGTAGGAGGCCAAAAAATGTGAATATACATATAAGGAACAGCTAAAGGACCAATTAGCAACTTTTTAGATCAATTTGCATCATAATTGGGTATAAAAAAGGCTGTCAGAGTGGCAGTGTCTCTCAGAGGTCAAGATGGGCAGAGAATCACCAATTCCCCCAATGCTGCAGTGAAAAATAGTTTTCTGAGCTTCTCAGAGAAAAATTGTAAAGAGATTAAAGTTATCAGCATCTACAGTGCATAATATCATCTAAAGATTCAGAGAATATGGAAAAATCTCTTGTGCGTAAGGGTCAAGGCCGGAAAACCATACTGGATGCCGTGATCTTCAGGCTCTTAGATGGCACTGCATCACATACAGGAATGCTACTGTAATGGAAATCACAACATGGGCTCAGGAATACTTCCAGAAAACATTGTCGGTGAACACAATCCACCGTGTCATTTGCCGTTGCCAGCTAAAACTCTATAGGTCAAAAAAGATGCCATATCTAAACATGATCCAGAAGCACAGGCGTTTTCCCTGGGCAACGCTCATTTAAAATGGACTTTGGCAAAGTGAAAAACTGTTCTGTGGTCCAACGAATTAAAATTTGAAGTTCTTTTTGGAAAACTGGGACGCCATTTCATCCGGAATAAAGAGGACAAGGACATCCCAAGTTGTTATCAGCGCTCAGTTCAGAAGCCTGCATCTCTGATGGTTTGGGGTTGCATGAGTGTGTGTGGCACGGGCAGCTTACACATCTGGAAAGGCACCATCAATGCTGAAAGGTTTATCCAAGTTCTAGATACATATGATCCCATTCAGACGTCATCTCTTTCATGGAAGACCTTGCATTTTCCAACATGACAATGCAAGACCACATACTGCATCAATTACAACATCATGGCTGCGTAAAAGAAGGATCTGATTACTAAAATGACCAGCCAGCAGTCCAGATCTTTCACCCACAGAAAACATTCGGCGCATCATAAAGAGGAAGATGCGACAAAGAAGACCTAAGACAGTTGAGCAACTAGAAGCCTGGGCCCGTATGTATAAAACATCTCAGAAATGCTCTTAAGAATAGTCTTAAGCTATGACTTAAGTGTCAAAAAATTCTTAGTAAGGAGTAGGACCAGTTTGAGAATAGAAAACGTTTATAAAGAAGCTGAAAGCAACTTTCAGTAAAGTGTAAGACTCATTCTTAAGTGCTGACTTAAGTGCCGCAAACTGAGGACTACAATGATTTCAACCTAAAATGGCCGCCCTTAACCTCTGAATCAGCCAATGAAGAAAGCCGGCAATGTTATACAGTCACAGCAGCATGTGACACCATACATTTATGAATCATGAAGACATTCAATTTCTATTAGTATTTAGATATTTTAATTTAAATTTGCTTCAAAAAATGTTTAACAATATTACAAATAACCATTTGGCACCATTTTGATTAAGTTTTTAACATGTTAATGAAATAGACAAACATAATGTTATTTAAAAAATTAAGATGATTAATCACATTATCTTAACTTTACTCACAAGCTGTTTATAAAGAAAATACTAAAGTTTGCAAACACTTAGATAAAAAAATACTTTGATGATCAAGCCTGAACAAGATGATCAAGTTAAGTTGGATTTCTCCACTTAAACACAATTGTAATATTTGCCATCTTTGTCACTTTCACCTTTGGCTTGCTCACTGCTAACATTGCTAACATTATGTTTTGGGTCAGGGTTTTATACTCTAATATCACTTTACATGTAATGATGTCACTGCAATCTTGTACTTCACATTTTTTATTGTAGATTTTATTTAAATTTTATGGTATTTTATTTACCTATCATAAACTGTAAAATGTAAAAGCGGCCCTACTTAAAAAACTTACATCAATTGTTAACACCTAAGATTTAAACATTTTTAAATTTAATTACTTCACTTAAACTGAGAAATTTAAGTTGAAAAAACATTACATTTTAGACATTATCAATAATTTGATCCAACTTTTTACAGTGTATATTATTCAAATTTATAAACATTATACCATTGCTGTCTTGATAATCCCATAAAAAATACTGGTACTGTGCAAGCACTTGAATGTGCTTTTTTTACTAATATACATCTTATACTGTATATTATATTGTGTAATATAATATACATTGTAAAAAAAAACTATATCTTTATATTTCATAATGTTATATTAATTCCTGTCTACTGTCTATATACTACTAACATGTATTTATTGTACATTTTCTGCCCTGCAACAATGCAACAATCATTTTTTTTCAAAAGTGCTATAGAAATACATTTGAATTAAAGTAATTCTAACACATTCTTTGTTGTAAATGATCTTCGCCTCTCTGCTGCCCTCTTGTTACTCTTAACTAGGTTAAGAGACCTCTCCAGCTCTCTTAAATAATTTAGGAGCTAAGACCTAGTCTTAACACTTAGGAGGATTTATAAATCAAACTTATTCTTAAGTCTAGGAATAAGAGTAAAATGACATCATTCTTAGAATTTTGACACACTTAAGACTAAAATTTTACTCTGAGCGGCTTTATACATATGGGCCCTGTTTTAGACAAGAATAGGACAACATTCCTATTCCTAAACATTGGTCCTCCTCCAGCTGTTCCTTATATGTACATGTAACTTTTCCGGCCTCTTATTGCTACCTGTCCCAACTTTTTTTGGAATGTGTAGCTCTCATGAAATCCAAAATGAGCCAATATTTGGCATGACATTTCAAAATGCATCACTTTCAACATTTGATGTGTTATCTATATTCTATTGTGAATATAATATACGTTTATGAGATTTGCAAATTATTCCATTACTTTTTTACTCACAATTTCTACAATGTCCCAACTTTTTCTAATTTGGGGTTGTAATATTTCTGTTTACATATTGAATTTTGACATTTTAAAGGGATAGTTGGGCCAAAAATGTTCGGCCCATGATTTACTCACTCTCAAGCCATCCGAGATGCATATGTCCATAATTTTTCAGACAAACATATTTTCAGTTATTTTAGAAAATGTCCTAGATCTTTCCATTTTTAAAATATAAGGATATGGGGTCCACTACAATCGCGCCAAAGCAGATTACCTATTTACATGGCGGAGTTTGTAAGTGGAAAAACTGTAAGCAGATGAAGAAGACCACCAGTTTAAGATTGATGTTAAAAAATTGCATTGTGTTTTATTGAATTTTTTTATTTTTGTAATTAAAGGTTTGGTTCCCTTTAAAAGTCTTTATTTTAGTAATGGAGTAATAAGTTAAATACGCAGTGTTTTAATTGCTGATAAAGTATAATGCATGATCACTGTAATCTCAAGTTTTTTATAAGAATAATTTACAAATATGCAAAAAAGTTTCCATAAGTAAAAATACTTTATGTCTTGTTTGTTACAAAGTAAGAATTTACAAACGTTTTAACAAACAGGAGACAAAGAATAAACAAACGTGAAGAGAGCGTAGAAAGCATTTCAGCACTCGGACAGCGCCCTGGGTGTTTTAAAAAATACTTACAAATGTTTCTCATCTCACCATATACAAAGGTACGAAGACATCATATACAATAAATCAGTGGTGTGGCATAAAAAATTAAATAAATGCAATATTAGCACTTTTTAAAAGCAAAAAAAAAATAATAATACCAGGCTACAGGTGAAGCAGCTCATGCCTTCTTAAGTCTGTAATCTGTCCTCATTTATGATCAAGAGACTCAATAATAAACATTTGTGTGCTGCTGCACATCCATGTGTGTAATAAGCCAACGCAGATTGTCGTTCCGTTTATAGGCGCATATTACTAACAACAATATTGCGCCGTTGACTTTATACTAGGTTTTAGTTAGTCTATTTTAGTTGCCTCAAAATAGCAACAATGCGCCTGAACACACCTCATTTTCAAGCCAGTATGCCCATGGGCACACAAATGGGTGCAAATGCATTTTCCTATTTAAACCATGTGATGCTGGATGTGGAAATTATAACTGCACACGGCTCAAACTAGCAAAGAACACTTAGATCACGATTCATTGTGCAGGATGTAATCCAGTACCTGGCCTGTAGACCCGTTCGCAATTTGGTGTTGGGGGAATTTCTCATTTAAACTGAGTTAGTGGGTCCCTAGACATGAAAAATCACCAAGGTGCTCATCCGCCATAGTGCCACGAATTACGTAATAGTCAAGTCAAATATGGCTGCCGATGAATGGTGATGAAAATCCAACTTCTTTGTTTCTAAATGTATATACACATATAATATCTCCATTTAGACTTATTATTGTATCTGAAATACATTTCTGATAATGTTGTGGCCATATTGGGTGATTTTTGACCTTAAGTCATGGTCAAGGTCTTTTTTTATTCTGAAGACCTTGACCATAACTTGGCCATTATTAGGAATAAAAACCAGATGCAATAAGTCAAATTCTACTTAATATGACATTTAACTATCATTGCTAATACTGTTTTTAACATTAACTCTCTCGCCGCCAGCATTTTTTTAAAAAGTTGCCAGCCAGCGCCAGCATTTTTCATGATTTTTACAAAAATTGAATGCCTTCCTGAAACTGTTCCATCCTACCTTCTTTTGTTCTCTTTTTATCACCTCTCAAACATGGGTAGGTTTCTTCAAAAACACAAAATTTTGAGCAAAAAGCTGAGATAATTTGTGTGAACGACTTTTGATAGAGATCAGATTCAGAGCAATCCTTAAAACATACACGGACATGCAGCTGCTTGGCCTAGGGCGATACTTCCGGGTTTTATAAGTTGTGGATAATAGCTGTATTGCGGAAAGCCGGAAAAACTTGTCATTTGGCAGGGAAGCTTTTTCTCTTAATTGACGTGATAACCTCCCTGATATAAAATAAAACAATTGGGTGCAAATAAAATAATGTAGCTATAAAAGTGATACAAATTACATGATACCAAATTAACTAAAATTGCACATATAGTCTGATTTCTCTCAAAGTGTACTGTGGGTGTGCATGCATGTTAGTGGGATGGGTTTTTACAGGATGACTTTCCATGGCAGGATACGGTGCATGAATCTCCAGCAGCATGAAAGCCACATCGGTGATAGTCACACTTGCCTGCACACTTACATACTGTGAGCAGAATTCCTGATAAGGGCTTCAGACATTTTGATGGCAGGAGTTTGCCAAAGTGCTCCTTCCATCCATGTTCCGTTGGCTCTAGTCTTGCTTTAGGTTCCTTGGCTGTTGCAAGCAAGTGGCATTTTTTATGAACCAGAAAAGCCATTCGGATGTGGCATCTGATCCCACTACTTGTGGGAGGGAGAGCATCAATTCCAGTACTTCCACTGGTGCAGATTTCTACTCTGAAGTCATCAAATCTCTTAGCTGTTGTTGTTGACATGGCCCCGGCCCAGACACACACAAAGTACTTCTCAGCCAACGCTGCATCTTGCTCTGTTAAGGTGTCTGCCTCTCCAATGTTGGCCAAGTATTGAACTGGGTCAGATATCATAGCAGCATGTTTAGTCCCCACCTTGCTCATACAGTCATCTTCAGTCAGGATATCTGGTTTAATCACTGTCTTTGACAGTGACGCTCCAAGACACAAGACTGCTTGATGGTGCCTCTCACCAGTGGCATTTTGTCTGTTTCAAAGTGTGGTTGTTGGTGAGATAATTGAGGATATCAGTGATCATCCCAATCTCATGGAACAAGACCTAAAACTCTGCTACAGCATTTGTATTGTGTGTGGCTCCTACTATATAGTGACGTACAGGACCCTTTGACACTCGCTGAATGGTCTGCTTGACCTTCATGACATGTCCCTCTCACAGCACAGAACCAGCCAGGGCAATCCTGCACAACCCAATGGCCTATAGAGAAGCGCCAATACAGCTCAGGATGTCTGAACTTTAGCACATTGCTATTTTCAAGATACCATGTCTTCTTATTTTCTGTGAACTCTGTCTAGTGTTGTACAAATACACAGTATAAGGGCAGACATGTACAACCCCAAATCAGAAAAAGTTGGGACACTGTAGAAATTGTGAGTAAAAAAGGAATGGAATAATTTACAAATCTCATAAACTTATTTTTTTATTCACAATAGAATATAAATAACATATCAAATGTAGAAAGTGAGACATTTTGAAATGTCATGCCAAATATTGGCTCATTTTAGTTTTCATGAGAGCTACACATTCCAAAAAAAGTTGGGACAGGTAGCAATAAGAGGCCGGAAAAGTTAAATGTACATATAAGGAACAGCTGGAGGAGGACCAATGTTTAGGAATAGGAACGTTGTCCCATTCTTGTCTAAAACAGGCTTCTAGTTGCTCAACTGTCTTAGGTCTTCTCTGTCGCATCTTCCTCTTTATGATGCACATTATGTTTTCTGTGGGTGACAGATCTGGACTGCAGGCTGGCCGTTTCAGTACCCGGATCCTTCTTCTACACAGCCATGATGTTGTAATTGATGAAGTATGTGTTCTGGCATTGTCATGTTGGAATATGCAAGGTCTTCCCTGAAAGAGACGATGTCTGAATGGGAGCATATGATCCTTGTCCTCTTTAATCTGGATGAAATGATGTCCCAGTTTTCCAAAAAGATCTTCAAATTTTGATTCGTCTGACCACAGAACAGTTTTCCACATTGCCAAAGTCCATTTTAAATGAGCCTTGGCCCAGAGAAAACACCTGTGCTTCTGGATCATGTATAGATATGGCTTCTTGTTTGACCTATAGAGTTTTAGCTGGCAACTGTGAATGGCACGGTGGTTTGTGTTCACCAACAATGTTTTTAGGAAGTATTCCAGAGCCCATGTTATGATTTCCATTACAGTAGCATTCCTCTATGTGATGCAGTGCAGTCTAAGGGCCCGAAGATCACGGGCATCAAGTATGGTTTTCCGGCCTTGACACTTACGCCCAGAGATTGTTCCAGATTCTCTGAATCTTTGGATGATATTTTGCACCGTAGATGATGATAACTTTAAACTCTTTGCAATTTTTCTCTGAGAAACTCAGAAAACAATTTTTCACCGTAGCATTGGGGGAATTGGTGATTCTCTGCCTATCTTGACTTCTGACAGACACT
The DNA here is from genome assembly GCF_030506205.2 of Paramisgurnus dabryanus. Taxonomy (NCBI): domain Eukaryota; kingdom Metazoa; phylum Chordata; class Actinopteri; order Cypriniformes; family Cobitidae; genus Paramisgurnus; species Paramisgurnus dabryanus. The sequence continues at coordinate 31,198,058 of NC_133355.1, read as the reverse complement.
GCCACTCTGACAGGCTTTTTTTATACCCAATCATGTTGCCAATTGACCTAATAAGTTGCAAATTGGTCCTTCAACTGTTCCTAATATGTATATTAAAATTTTCTGGCCTCTTATTGCTACCTGTCCCAACTTTTTTTGGAATGTGTAGCTCTCATGAAATCCAAAATGAGCCAATATTTGGCATGACATTTCAAAATATCTTACTTTCAACATTTGATATGTTATTTATATTCTACTGTGAATAAAATATAAGTTTATGAGATTTGTAAATTATTCCATTCCTTTTTTACTCACAATTTCTACAGTGTCCCATCTTTTTCTGATTTGGGGTAGTAGTTCACATGTACATGTCTTTTGAGATTCTTCAGAATAGGAAAACGACCTTGACCATGCCCTTTCAAGGTCAGAATCACCCAATATGATCATATCATTGGCTGAAATGAATTCTACATACCATAATTAGTCAAATTAGTGGTATTACATGTGTATTAACAATCAGAAACAAAGAAGTTAGATTTTCATCATCATCCGATGGCGGACATATTTGACTTGACTATTATGTAATTCGTGGCACTATGGCGGATGAGCACCTCAGTGATATTTCATGTCTAGGGACCCACTAGCTCAGTTCAAGTGAGAAATTCCCCCAACACCAAATTGCGAACGGGTCTACAGGCCAGGTCCAGGACTAATGTATGATAGGGCGCTTTGGATCAAGTCTCTAGTCAAGTCCAGAGTCAAGACAGACAAGTCCCAAGTTGAGTTGCAAGTCCTCAAGTCATAAGTCATTCATGCTCTGTCAACATTGATTTCAATCTTTGACATGGCCTTACTCAGTCAATATTAAACATTTCAAGGTTATATATAGAATGTTCTTTACATCTAGTAAATCTAAAAAAAGACTTTAGCTGGGTTTTTACAAGTAGGGTCACATTTTTATTTTAATTGTCTATAGTCAAGAAAGGCAAAGCCAATCCTATTAAAGATGTGAGTTAGGGGGTCAGGACTCTGAGAACGAGATCTGTTAACCGTTTACGTACGACTATTTTTACAGAAGCGTTTGTTTTTTATTTTTAATCTAATTAAAATTATTCTTGGATACATTAAGGTTAAGCGAAATAAGTAACAAGTAAAAACACAAGACAAAGAAGGAATATATATAGAAATACATAGATTTAACTGTGTGGTCAAAATTATTGCCATGTAGAACTCAGCGTTCCCTGGATATTGGTAGGGACATGTCCCTATCCAAACCTAGCTCTTTAATAATTTGTGCGAAGGGATTTTTCCTGCACTTGAAGAAATTCTTCTAAGTTATAGAGTAATAACTCCTGATCATTTAAGACTGTTGGCAGGAACGAAGTTGGAAATGTCGATTTAGTTGCTAGACATCTAGAAATAAGGTCAAAATGCCCTGATGACCTAATTACTCAAGAAATTGAGGTATGTTCTTACACCCAAAGAAACTCATCCACTGGAGAATCACTCGAAGAACTCAGTTAATACAAACTGTGAGGAACATTTTTCCAATATGTGGTTTTACCGGATCTGAAGGAGGGTAATGGGCTTTTTAAAATGTTGAAACTGTAATGTTATTACTGTAAGACCAGACTCAGCCTCTGGAAAAGCTTTGTACAAAAGTTTTAAGTCTTTAAGATGCTGAAGAAGAAAACTAAGTTGTATGTTGTTCATGTTATTTAGAACATTTTGAAATATTGGTATCCACTGAGATACGTTGCCAGGTTTGTATTTTGAGTTTAAAAAATTAAACAAATGATACAATGTGCATGTTAAACTAAAATTTGTATATTTAGGTGACTGCATCTTATCATTTTTAACTGATTATTTTCTTTGTGATGAAGATACAGTTATTGTGACAGTGCAGCAGTGTAATAGAACCAAGAAACACATATAGTTTACATTGAGGGGTACTTGAGGTAGTATACAAAATGAATCAATTGCTAAATAATTTACCAAATTGTTATTGTATTATCTAAAAGAGTGGAAGAAGAGCACCAATGAAGCCAATGAAGACATTCAGATCTGCTCATTATTAGTTAGACCTACTTACATTTAGTTATTTACATTTATTGTTACTTATAAACCTGTTGTTTATACTGTTTAAAATGGATGAAAGAATGTGTATGGCATGTTTTAGAACAAGAGGGGAAGGCAGAATCACATAATTTTTGCTGCAAATAATAACAGAAATATTGATGACTTGGTCCTTTTTTATAGCTTAATAAGGCAACGTATTGTGGAAGCAGAGCTGATCCTGGCCTTCTGTGGGCCCTAAGCAACTTTGTAAGGGGGGCCCTGTCATCTTGTTCATAAAAAAACATTCAGTGTCCTCTGCTTACATGTAGCTATAAACAAAATGTTAACTAAAACACGTATTATCTTATAGCTGTAAAATTTTTGCTCATCAGAATACATCCTAATTATAACATTGACATGACACATGTTTTCTGAAAAGTCCTTAATCTGTTACATTAGTACTTAGAAAACAAGGTCTACTGCCAAATATATGTAGATTATTAGGGAAACAAATTTAAAATTATGAATAAATAAAACCAAAATAGCTGTCAGATCAACTATAACAAATAAATCAACAGATTTTCCAATTTGTTTAAAAATTAGGGCATGATCAGACTCCACAGATAAACACACCAAAATACATCAATCTTTCTTTAAATATGCAAACAATAGACCTAATGTGCATTGTTTTAAAATGTTAACAGGAGTGACACAACATCTTGCATAAATAAATGTTTATTTTTTTAACGCCTAAGATTTGATTACTAATGTGTGAAAGCATTTCTAACAAAACACACTGGACTAAAACTGAATTTAGCGATTTGGACTGCAGTGTTTGTTATAAATCCATTGCATGGTTAGTCAAGACTAAATAGGAATTTTGTGCTCTTAATCTTTTTACTTCACATTCATGGCGCTTGTCTTTCCTGCTCCGGGCATATAGCTTTAATATCCGAATGAAGACGCATGGTGAAAAGCGCATGCAGAGCTGCATAGATGGACTGACAACATCCCCAGCACAATGATGTCACTCGCCAGCAGTGATGGGAATAACGGCGTTATAAGTAATTGGCGTTAGTAACTGCGTTATTTTTTTCAGTAACGAGTAATCAAATAAATTACTGTTCCCCTCGTTATAACGCCGTTATCGTTACTGACATTAAAATGCGGCGCGTTACTAAAATTGATCTTCCTGTAGTGATTTTCAGCCGCGTATGCTCACTCTCTCAGCCAAACACTGTTATTCTCTTGTGTGTGTTGTGAGAAACATAACGAATGATGATTGGCTTAATTTCCATCGGTAGCCAACCAGAGGCAGAGTTCACAAAAAGGCCCGCCCACACGCGCAGTCCAAGTCAGAGGAGCGAGCAGCAGTGTTAAAAAGTCTGAGCAACTTGGTCACTTTGTCGCTAGATTTAGCAACTTTCTATCACTTTAGCGACTTTATAGGACAAATCTAGCTATCTTTTCTGACGTGGTTGGAGACTTTTGTAGACTGACATGAAAATACGCGTCGTTTTCTCTTCTCAACGAGCAGCGGTGCTGCTGCTGACTGTGCCCCATCTCAAAGCACAGACATGCAGCCCGGTCATCGCGCATCAATCACTCCGAAAACACCGGCGACAGGGCGATGGCAAGTACAACAAGCTCAAAGGTAGCGGTCGCAAACACGAAGTATAAAGCACTACTTTTCCATTGTTGAGGTGAAAGGCAAGAATGTTTGTGTAATGTGCAACTTATGCCCATGAAGAAAAAGTCTCTCCACGTCTGTGGCAAGTAATTCTGATCTAATAAAGCACATGACACCGTCACATGCTGCCACAAAATTAGTGATTTCTCTTTAGTATCCATTTTATTAATTTAACATATTTAATTTTGTAAGGGGCATTCAAGTTATTTGAAATATTTTTTTTTTAAGTAACGCAGTAATTACTTTTCCTGGTAATTAATTACTTTTATAATAATGTAACGCAGTTACTAACTCAGTTACTATTTGTGAGAAGTAATTAGTAACTATAACTAATTACTTTTTTAAAGTAACGTTCCCAACACTGCTCGCCAGCTGGTCTGTGCAGTGCTGCATGAAGTAAAGAACAAGGGCAACCCCTAGTGGTGCGGGGCCCTACACAGCTTGCGTAGCCTGCGTATTGGGTGGATCGGCTCTGTCTGGAAGATACAACTCATGAAATCCTAAATATATAAAATATTTAAAAATTTCCATTGAATATTTTTGTCCAAATGCAACAAAAAATTACATGAATTTATTTTTTGCTCATCATTTTCTATGAAGGTATATTTGGTGCAAAACAACTGCACACCTGTGACAGTGGAATTTGTATTTGTAGAGATTATTCACACATGTGTATCACTAAATTTGAAGTCACAGATGAAGAGTTGCAAACTTGTAGATTTTTTTTCTTTCCCTCAAATACAACACAACAGTTACACATACACAAATCCTTCAGTGCAGCTGCACAAATCCCATTTTACAAATTACAGATTAAGAAACTCACAAACTCACATTTTTTGCTACAATTGCTGCAGTAAATATGGTGCATAACCTACTTGAACACCTGCATCAAAATATGTGAAGTCACACACAAATTTTGTACATTCGCAAATCAGTTTGTGCATCTGTGCGATGAGAGTTGCATGTGCGTAATAAAATTTTTTTCACAAATATTTTTTATTTTTTTTAATATTATCTAGCCCAAACACAAGTACATAAATACAACTGCTTGAATCTGCTGCTACGAGTTTCAAACACTCTTTTTCGTGTGCTCTCTGTTTTGCACCAAATATCTCGATATAAATAGTGCGAAAGTGATTTGTATACCTGTAGGCTATGGCGAGCACTGTTAAGCACTGCCCACCAGGTGGCGCCCGACACTCACTGAAGCAGAGTTTATTAATTACCACCAATGTTTCAGCAAGGTAAATCACCTTTATCAAGGTATTATTTTCACCAAGTGGAGAACAATATAAATGGGAGTGCTAATTATACACAGATGAAGGTAATTACATACAATATTCCAATGATTCATTAGTAAACAAAATATAAATTCCATACATTTCAAACCATCAATATAAGTAGATTAAAAAATACAAGCAGCAAATACACACATAGGCCTACATTTAAAGCTCACGTAACACACGCTGTTTCTGCATTTCTGATATTAATCTGGAGTACCTATGGAGTAGTATGACATCCTTTATATCTCTGAAGAGTCTTTAGTTTAATCAGATTTATAAAAGAAAGATTAGCTTTACCGAATCTTTCCGATAACGTACGAAAAAATGAAGAAGGAGGAGTTATAACACGGGAGGAGCGAGTACGAGTCATGCAACACTATACAACACTGTTTTAACTTATGATTCACTACATGTTCGTGTCATTTATATAATATACACGCGCCTGTTTCCAACATAATACAGAAGTCTTACTTACCGCGTGTAACTCGTCATGAAAATCCACCGCATCAAACACACACACGCAAAACTCCGCTGCTAATCCGGATAATAAACTATATCCATTGTTTCCATAAGGCTGGATGTCTTCTCCTTACATCCAAAAACACACTTCTTGTTGTGCCATTGTTGACTTTTGAAATTAAACAAAGCTGAGTGGCGTGATAAGCTGTTAGCAAGCTCTAGCGTCTCCCGCTGACTGACACTGGGCGGGGTTTTCCAGGGGAAGTTTTCCGGCGGAAGCCCATATAAAGAAGTGATACGTATCGAAAACCCCTGAAACGTCAGTTAGAACCGTAATCGAAAAAAATTAGCCGAAACTTGTACGAACCCTGGCGAAGTGCATTCGGCACAGAAATACTCTGAAACACGCCCAACTGCATTTTTGACACTTTGCCTACGTTTAGCATGAGGAAACAACTCTATAACTGTGTTAATAAGTCAGAATGCTTGAAATACCATTAAACCCCCCCTTTAAATAAGATACATGCTTTTTCTTCTAATATACTAATTTGGATGATTATTTCTGTCTTTTTGAATCGGGTTACTGAACAACTAAATTCTTTTTATTATTATCTAAACAGTTGTTCTGATTTCTTAACATTTACTTTGGATGCTAACCCAAATCAAATCAGCTTTTTAGACTTGTGGGTAGCTCGTAATTTTTTATATAGGGATCCGATTAAAAAACCTTCAGCTCATAATACACTATTGAGAGTGGATTCTTATTGTCATGAGCAGGGCCGTACAGAGGATTTTATAAATACCAAGGTCCATATGTATTTTTCTAGGGCATGCACCCCAGGAAAAAATTTCTTATTTCTCTGCTCTACACATATGACTTCTAACACATCAGAAAAAAAACAATCAAATAAATATAGATGTCAGTATGCACAAGACTTGTGTTGTTTATTAGTAATACATTGAAATAATTATTTTACCATCCTGGGCACACTGCTGTGTCAGTAAAGTAAGCATAGGCTAACTAAATATAGGATAATTTTAGTGAATTAACTAAAGGCTATCAAGAATTTGTTTATTAAATTCATTCACAATATGCACACACTCATTATACACTTAATATGCTGAAATACAACATCAATAATGCAGTGGCAGAACTAGAATTTTATAAATGGAGTGTCCAAGGCTTTTTTAGGGGGTCCATATCCCATGAAAGAAAACTATGTGTAATTATTATAATACTTCACATTACCCCATATTAGATAAATATTCTTCTTGCCCTGAATTCATTACATGCATTATACTAACTGTAAGATACAAACATAATGCAAGACTGAACTTGCATAATAAACCAATAATAAACCAACTTACTTAAAAGAGCAGGACTCAACATTAAGGATTGTTGGCAAAAAAAGGTATTTATTTAAAAGTAAATATGGATTATTTTTTTTAAGAAGTTACAGTCAGGACCAGTGAGTGATTTTCTCTTCTTTTGTTATTTAAGTAACTTTAATGACTTCACCAGGTAATGTTTATTAGGCTTTAAAACAGAATGTAATAAAATGTTTACATTCGGAAGACATATTAAGACATAATCAGTAGTTTACTATGATACTCACTAAAACAGCTAAATTCACAAATAATGTGAATTTGTCAGTTTAAGCCAAGCCGAACATGGGCTCATTTAGACTCTACCTGTGGATGAAGCGTTGTGCTGCACACATGATGTGTTGCGTTTTCAAGTTCAAGGCAGCAGACAAGTACAATACAGTGAATCTAATCAATATACAGTAAAAGAAATCTTCAAAAAATAAAGGGTGGCATTGAATTTTGTTCAACCTGATCTCACGAATTTCTGTGGCATAGTCACAGAATTTTTGGCTAATTTTTCCTTGGCATTCTCACGGATCCCCGCATATTTCCGTGGCCCTGCCACAGACTTTCTTTTCCGTGGCATTCTCACGGATTGGTTACTCAACTGTTTTGTCCTATTTTCTTACCATTGTTGCTTCGGTTTAGGGTTAGTCAAAAGCTGGCTTTCATATAGCAGTTTAATGATGAGAAATATGAAACCGCAGTGACTGTCAAGGTGATAGGACAAGAAACATTACTGCAGCTGAGCCAGATGGGTGTCCAGATAGGAATTGACAGGGTATTTCCATCTAGAAGGTGAGGTGAGTTGGACCAATTTTTACTTAGACAGGAGGCCTATTAGGTATATTAAATGCGAACATTGGCCACACATGGTTTAAACATAGATTTTGATTTGGGTTGTTTTTATAGGTATTATGATATTAAAAATGAATGGGACTTCATTTGGTATCTTATTTATATGTAGGCCTATGTGTGTATTTGCTGCTTGTATTTTTTAATCTACTTATATTGATGGTTTGAGATTTAAGGAATTTATATTTTGTTTACTAATGAATCATTGGAATATTGTATGTAATTACCTTCATCTGTGTATAATTAGCACTCCCATTTGTATTGTTCTCCACTTGGTGAAAATAATACCTTGATTTACCTTGCTGAAACATTGGTGGTAATTAATAAACTCTGCTTCAGTGAGTGTCGGGCGCCACCTGGTGGGCAGTGCTGAACAGTGCTCGCCATAGCCTACAGGTATACAAATCACTTTCGCACCATTTATCTCGAGATATTTGGTGCAAAACAGAGAGCACACGAAAAAGAGTGTTTGTAACTCGTAGAATCAGATTCAAGCAGTTGTATTTATGTACTTGTGTTTGGGCTAGAAAATATTTTAAACATTAAAAAATATTTGTGAAAAAAAATGAACACACATGCAACTCTCATCGCACAGATGCACAAACTGATTTGCGAATGTACAAAATTTGTGTGTGACTTCACATATTTTGATGCAGGTGTTCAAGTAGGTTATGCACCATATTTACTGCAGCAATTGTAGCAAAAAACGTGAGCTTGTGAGTTTCTTAATCTGTGATTTGTAAAATGGGATTTGTGCAGCTGCACTGAAGGATTTGTGAATGTGTAACTGTTGTGTTGTATTTGAGGGAAAGAAAAAAATTCTACAAGTTTGCAACTCTTCATCTGTGACTTCAAATTTAGTGATACACATGTGTGAATAATCTCTACAAATACAAATTCCACTGTCACAGGTGTGCAGTTGTTTTGCACCAAATATACCTTCATAATTTTCTCCTCTTGCCTGTTTAAGGGTTACATTAAAAGTTTTTAGTTTAGCAAGATTGATACACCCTGGTGCATTATACTTCATTTGAGGGAGGACATAAAACCAGAATGGGGAACCTTATGCAGTAGAGTATAAGTCACCATTAACAAAGAAAGGAGGAGACTTACAATGTAGAATTTTATTTTGGTTTAAAATCCAGATACAAGTCATGATTGTCCTTTTTATTTCAGAGAGAAACAGTGTGTCATGCTTTTATGCATTGCTTTAGGCTAAAGTCTTTATTTATTGTTTTGGCAATTTTATTTTTATTGTTTGGTAAATTGTTCTCTTTTAAAGTTTTTATTTGTGGTTTCAAATATACTCAAAGACATCGATTTCGGTGTCATGTGTTGGACTTTGTTTTAGGTCAAGCTAAGATGGCAATTGATAGGTAAAATGTATAGAACATTTCCTTTATTTAATTTCAAGACAAACTCTGGAATGAGCTGCAAGTACAATTTCTCTCATTTTACAGAAGTTTCTATACAGTTGGTATAGCATTAAATATCTCAAAGTGCCAATTTTACTGTAGGTACACCATTGAAACATAGAAAGTCTTTATTGTAATGTAAATGTAACTTCCTATATTTGTATTAATGTTGCAAATGTTTATGCATTAGTTTTGTTTTTTTCTTCAGGTATTGGCTGTTTTTGTGCTAAAATGTTTTCTGTAAACCTGCTTTGCATCAAAGCATACTGCAAAATGCACTAAAAAAATCTCAGTGGTCCTCAAAATAGGCTGTTTCTCGTGGTTTCCAATATCCTTATTTTCTTTTGAATTTAGGGTAATTATAGAGCTAGAGATATTTTTAGCAGGTTCCTAAAATATAGCAAAAATATGCTTTGAGAGGCTTGCTAAAAGTATTTGTCCTGTTTATAATCATATTAAATTCCAAAGAAACAAAAAATGTCTTTATGCTTTCCACTAGAGTAAAACTGAATCCCGCAGGCTGAGAGATGCTCTGCATGGACGTTGGGCAGGAGATCTATTGTCTCTGGCTTAGATCAGTAAATATGATCTCTGCTTAAAAGAAAATCATATCACAGCTGGCATTAAATCACTCTTAAGTGAACAACAGCACATTTCACTGAGAGACCTCCCCAGTGATCCTCAAACCAACCGCAGAGACATAAATGGACAGGCGAGAATATTAAACCTACTTGTCTTCTTTCTCCCCGGGGCAAAGAGGATGCTGTTTGATTTTCCATCCAATCTCAGTCAATTACCGCACAGCCATTATTCAATAGAGCCAAGGAAGTGGCCAGGGAATTTTAATTTAATATAAAAGCATTTATACTAAAAACAGACAACTTGTGACATTAGAAAATAAGCTGCCGATGTTCAAAATAATGTAACAGCTTCCATCAGACAAATATTAAAGCAGAGGCTCCGAATGACAATAGCTTGAGTCTGTTTTAACATTCAGCCATCTTAAAACTCCTCCTTGATTCAAAGGCCACATATTGACGCTAATTTGTTTTGCCTTTAACTGTTAACTGAGCAATGATGTCCCAACAGCTTTATTTATTAAAGCTTTATTCATTGTGACTGAAGACTGACTGTCTCTCTCTCTCTCTCTCCAGCTCTAAACTCCTCAAGGTCTCAATGTTTAACTATTTTACAGATTAATGCTTTAACCTAATCTGAGAAGAACAAAGGATTCTTCTCTGTTGCCTATTAAAAGCCTGCCGAGCAGAATTGTGTGTGATGATGAGGACTGTCTTTCTGGTGGCATGTGATTATAATCCTGATCCAGTTTAAAGCTGTGTCAGAAGACTCATTGATGCTGTTCAGCAAGTGCTTCTTTCAGTGTGCATTGTTGCAAAGCTGACTAAAATAAAAGAGTAACTAAAATTAAAAGACAGCTTTGCCAAGGAATCAATATTGTCTAGGCTTTATGGTCTCTAGGCAGGCCCTGGGGCGAGAAAAATCATTACAACAGAAATGAGAATAGTCCTCCCTAAAATGTAAACAATAAATGTCTAAAAGTTGCTCAAATGTTAGAGTTTATCTTAGTCGCTTTGGAGCATTCATGTTATGTAGCTGTACATTGATATTTATTTTAAAGTTTCTAGATGGTGTTGAGGGGGAATCTCCAATCTATTAAAACAATGTCATCAGGGATTCCAGATAAAAGAACCATAATGGCGGTCTCTCTTTTTTTTAGTAAGAACTGCTGCAGCTGTAGTCAGGCTTCTGTTTCCTTAGCTGTCCCTACCTGTTTATTGATATTTTTGTTATTATGATTCTTAAGACTGTGTTTGTAAAATTATTTGTGAATTATGTAGAGTTTATTGATTCGTTGAATCATGGTTCCTGTTGCAAAGTAAATGGATGCATTTGGCATTAAGTGTGTGTGACTCATTCATATTTAATTTAATTTAATTACTAAATTTAATTTTGTTATTTTGGTTATGGGCCGTAACAATTCATCACAATTTTTAAAACACTTCAACCTCCACATCATCAAGGCAGTTGTGCACAACATAAAAGCAGTATTATGTTTTATAAAAATTACATAAGCAATTATGGTTATCTCAGTTTTTCTCTCTCTTCATATCATCCAAATTATGGTTGTCCCATTTCAGTTATTGATATGAACATATGTGTACAAATAGGATTTTGCAAGCTCTTATCTGCATCACCATTGTTTTATGAATATATGCAAAGAAAAAACTGATTCGTTCAAGAATCAGACATCACTATGCACGTAGATTCTACTTGCTCGAACTGATTTTTCCAAGTGGTTGATGTCCTCAAGGCAACATATTTTTCTAAATAAAACCTAAACCCACCCCAAACCCCAACCCTAACCATAACCAAACCCTAAAATCAGAGGGACATCACCCTAAGTGAAAAACATTGGTCTAGAAACAGCTAATCCTAGTTGTAAGCTTAAACTTAAAACAAACTGTAAACTTATTTCTGAAATCTGATTGGTTGATTGAAATGTTGTCCCAGGGTCAACATAATGTTGCCCTGAGGACATCAACCACTTGGCAAAATCAGGAGAGCCAATTCTACTTATGTCTTATATTTGGACAAAATGTTAAATCAGCAATTTAATCTTAAGCCTGGTTTCCTTTACATATTTGCATTTCACAAGATTTTTGCAACACTTTTGCAACATTTTCTAAAAGGTGAAAAAAATACTATTGTAAAATGAAGGTTTTCCATTAACCAACTTTATGCAAATAACGTACCGTCATAAAAAACTGAACCAACCTCGCTGATGCAACATTTTGTCCAAATATAAGACAGAAGTTGAATCTATGTGCATAGTGATGTTCGATTCTTGAATGGTTTTTAGGTTGTAACCACTGATCTATATAAATGACTGGATTGCGCATAGAACGCTTAACGTAACAGCGTGAGGTGAAGCCAGCACAGAGTTCGAGCGGCCATCTTGGTATACCCAACCAGCAGAGGGCGTCATTGACTTCCATTCAAAAACATGATCTAATTTCACCCGCTTTACAACGTCACGCAAGGTTAATTTTTAGGATATGTGTACGTAAAATAATAGTTAATTCTGGTGTTATTTGCAATGCTTATGTTTAAATCGGGCAGGATAATGGATTTATAAAAAAATGTTAAGGTGAGTGTGTTTGCTGCATTCTGTTTATGACACGGGTATAAATAAAGTTTTTTTTTACATTAAGCTGCACAGTCAGCATTTTTCTCTGAATACGTTTAGGTAACTTGTAAAGATAACAATTACAAAACCAGCAAATTATTGCATGCACATACGGTACAAAGCATGGTTATTTATTTAGATTTCAGAATGAGCACATTTGTCAATAATACTAAATGCTGCGGTCTGTCAGCTGATACTGTAACAAAGATGAATGTATAATAACTGTTTAAAAAGCAAAATGTACAACTTTCAGTAAATAACTATGTACATGCTTAGGACGTTTGCGTTGTAATAATGTACAGGGAGACTTCAGATATAAAAACAGAGACGAGTAAAGTGATGTTTTATCATTAAAATCTGACCGCGTCCATTGATTAAATAGAACGTTTGGGTATACCAACATGGCGGGGGGTGGCTTCACAGTTGTGACGTCATGCGCAATCCAGTCATTTATATAGATCAGTGGTTGTAACCAGTCAAGCCAATTTACAAACTTGAACTGAATAAAAATTTAGTTCCAGGATGATGACAGAAGATGCACAGCCAAACCCTCCATCAAAGTTTTCTGAAGATTACTGTGTAGTCAGACATATATGAATCCACACATATAACCAAGGACTTAATGAGCCAAATGCACAATGCAAGTTTAAAAACGCAGTGGAAATATACTAATGACTACTTTTATTAAATACATTTTAAAACGTATAAAGGGAACAAAAAACCCCAAACATTATTAACTTAACTGAGAGAAAAGCATAGTTGTGTTTAACTTCCATGTGGCCCAGCACAGACTGACATGTGTATGACATCAAAGTAAAGTTTTTTACTGGTCAGTCTACGCAGTGCCACATGAAGTAGAACCCACCCTTTGTTTTACTGATATACAACATGAGAAAAAAATTGTCAAGGCATCATTGTGTTTACACAAAAAAACGACAGAGCCGTTTTTTGAACAGGTACATTAAATCCAATCATCCGAAAGAACCAGTTAGTGTAAATGAATCACACTTACCATCACTAATGCACAGTTAAGTGAAGATTTATTAATCCAAAGTGTGAGCAGTTATCCACAGTGTGATGAAAACCATTAGACATGAAACAGTACAAAAGCACATTCAATAGCTTTAGGTTTTAGGTGGTCTCCCAGCCTGGTTTTATACCCTCTGTACCCTCATTCACTATTTCCTACTTTAGTTCACTGATATTGTTCACTCAAATAAGTTAATAAAAATGAGAGTACATTCGGACACTTGAGCTTGAAGGAAGCACTGCAGTGTGGGTGCCATCTTTAGCCAAAACGCGTAAATTAATTTGATGCGAACCTCAGTGGACCCTTATTTTTTCCCTTTTTATGCAGAAGTGAAAGCAATATAGTGGCCAGGGCACTGCAGCAATAGCTGACCACTGCTCCGGATGTGTGTGTGTGTGTGTGTGTGTGTGTGTGTGTGTGTGTGTGTGTGTGTGTGTGTGTGTGTGTGTGTGTGTGTGTGTGTGTGTGTGTGTGTGTGTGTGTGTGTGTGTGTGTGTGTGTGTGTGTGTGTGTGTGTGTGTGTGTGTGTACTACTCACTGGGATGAGTTAAATTCCAAGTATGTAAGATGGAAAGGCTTGTCTTGTTTAATTTGATACCTGTCATCTATCATATTAATTGATGAAATGTCCTATAGTATCAGCAAAATATATACTGTTTTATATTTAATGATTTTGTGATTTTGATACCCGTTTCTGTGTTTGAATATAAAGCTGCTTTGAAACCACTCAACATTGTAAAAAGTGCTATATAATTCAATTTTACTCTAAAAATGGCTGGGTCATGTTTTACCCATAATGGGTAACTACTGGAGAGAACACATGCTGGGTTAAAAATTAACCAATGTCGGGTCGTTGTTATGCAACCATGGGGTATTATAACCCAGCAGTTGGTTTAAACAACCCAGCATTGGGTCAATTTTTACCCAGTTGAGTGTTCTGTCCAATATAACTATTATGGGTCAAAAGTAACCCAGTCATTTTTACAGTGTTAAATTATAGTGCACTGTAATTGTGTTCTATTAAATGAGATAAAAACAGGCCTGTGAGGGTCATACCGTGGTGTACTTGCCCAGCTGACAGAGTGAAGGGAATGTCTCCTGATGTGCTTTTCTTATCTTCTCAATTACGATCTCCATCTCTGCGGTCAGTTCATAACTCTCAGTTAAGTCCTGCTTTGGAATCTCCTTCTTCCTTTTATTCCTGTCATTCCGAACAGCTAGGAGAAAAAAAATTCAAGGAAGCTCAGCGATACTTCAAGGTACACTGTAGAAATTACAGTATTACTGGCAACTAGCCAGATTTTGCATTCATGTTATTTACTGGCAACAGCTTGTTCAAAGTTAAATGGACATGAAACATTTTCAGTCTTTATCTTCTACAGTAAGTTACTGGCAACCAGCTATACAGCAAATTTTATACAGTGTAGGGGTGTCAAACTCAATTTCATCCAGGGCTAGGTCAGTATTACAAATTATTTACAGACTATTCATTTATTAGACACAGATACATGTCATCATTTCTTGCTCTCTTTGCAAAAAAAAAGTATTTTTTACCTGCCTTTAAGTGACCAATTGACAGACGTCTCATTAGTTCAGTGTTGTACAGATCAGTAGTTTCAATCGTTCATTAAAATTAATCGGTTCAAATGAGTCATTAGTTCACGAATCAAACATTAGCTAAAATAGAGGTGTTGTGTGCTAATGCCAGCTGGACATCGCAAAACATTGTGTAAACAAGACGAAAAACATTTCCTCACTGGATAGAATTTTAAATCATTCTGTATCTGTTTTTATGAATACGCGCAAAAGCGCGCAGGAGAGAGAGTTTGGAGAGTGCGCGCATGCGGGGTGTGACTCCTGCAATCATCAACTTTATCACTCCTTAATTACAATAAATTATCAAAAACACTTTTGTTTTGGTGGCGGCTAAAAAAAATCAATGCAGGAAAAATAATAACAACAATAAAATAATTTGTAAGCTCTCTTGGGTCACATAAAATGAGGGAGCTTGTCGGATTTGACACCCCTGCTTTAAGGTCAGTTTAAGTAACCATTTCACCCAGAAATATGCATTCTTTCCTATCTAATCAAAAGAATTTAAAACAGTTGTGTTATTAAAACAAACAAACAAACAAACAAACAAACAAACAAACAAACAAGCAAACAGGATATTAGTTAAGCTTCTTTAGTGCACGTAGATGGACTTTCCCAGCCCTGGTGTCCTTGTGATGGATTTCATTGATAGACTTTAAAATGGGCCTTAAAATGTGTTAAAAAGGATTAAAAATAACTGGACTTAAAAGTGCAGTCAGTGTGAAGCAGCACAGTGCTCATTCAGTAAATGCAGAGTTAAACAGATGTGTTTTTTATCTAGATAATCTAGACTTTAAGATTTACAATTGTCTACTGTTGAAGCACATCTGATCTTTTCTGAAAGCTGATTCCAGCTAGAGGTGGCATAACAGCTAAATGCTGACGCACCTTGTTTTAAGTAAACCCTTGGTATTTCCGACTGACCTCCTAATGATCTGTTAGGTTTATACTCAATTAGCATATCTGTCATGTATTTCGGTCCTAAGCCATGAAGTGATTTATAAACGAGTAACAATACTTTAAAATCTATTCTAAATGTAACAGGAAGCCACTGTAAGGATCTGAGGACTGGAGTGATGTGATCAGATTTTTGGTTCTGGTCAGAATTCTGTCAGCAGCGTTTTGTATGAGCTGTAGCTGTCTAATGGTCTTTTTGGGGATCCCAGTAAGAAGTCCATTGCAGTTATCCACCCTGCTGGTGATGAAAGCATGAACAAGTTTCTCCAAGTCCCATCTTGAGACAAAACAGCTAATTCTGGCAATATTTCTGAGATGGTAGTAAGCTGATTTGGTTATCGCTTTCACCTGACTATTGAAATTAAGGTCAGACTCTAAAATTACATCAAAAGATTTCTGACTTTATTTTGTGTCTTTAGACCCCAAGAGTCAAGGTATGTGTTAAACTTGAGAGTTTCATCTTTATTTCCAAATACAATGACTTCAGTTTTGTCTTTGTTTCACTGGAGGAAGTTTTGACGCATCCAACAGTTAATTTCCTCAATGCATTTACATAGAGAGTCAATGGGGCTGTAGTCATTGGGTGACAGGGCTAAGTATATCTGGGTGTCATCTGCATAGCTGTGGTAAGCAATTTGGTTCTTTTTCATTATTTGACCAAGTGGGAGCATATACAAATTAAACAGACGCGGTGCAAGAATTGAACCCTGTGGGACCCCACATGTCATGGATGTCCACTCAGATTTATGGTTACCTATGTTCACATAGTAACCTCTCCCTTTTAGGTATGATTAAACTATTTGAGGACCATCCCAGAGAGCCCTAGCCAGTTTTCCAGACTATGTATGAGTATGGTGAGATCTACTGTGTCAAAGGCAGCACTAAGATCTAGTAACACCAGCATTGATATTTTACCTAAATCAGAGTTTAAGGGAATATTATTTATTATCTTTATGAGCACTGTCTCTATGCTGTGATGCTGACGGAAACCAGATTGACAATTGTCCAGATAGCCATTTGACTTCAAGAATTTGTTCAGCTGACTGAAAACAACATTTTCAATGATCTTGCCTATAAAAAGAAGATTTGAGATTGGTCTGAAGTTGCTAAGTGTGGTTTTGTCTAGGTTACTCTTTTTAGGAGAGGCTTAACAACTGCCATTTTTAGAGAATATGAAAAAGTGTCTGTGATTAGAGAGGTTTTTTATTATTTTAAGGAGATCAGTTTCTAAACAGTTAAGTACCTTTTTGAGAAAGATTGTGGGGAGCGTGTCAAGGCTGCAAGTTGATGCTTTAAGATGTTGTACTCCAAGGTTTTCATATCAATTATGTCAAATTCTGAGAGAATGATTAATTCCTGAGGTTGTTGTAATGATATCTGACTGACCACAGAACAATATGAGGCCCTTTTGATCGCCATTCTAATATTGATCTTCTCCTAGGAAAAGGTTGCAAACTCATTGCATTTGTTGTCAGGGAGCATTTCACTAGGAACTTGATTTGGGGGTTTGTTCTTAGTCTCTCTACAGTAGCAAAAAGAGTGTGAGGGCCCTATTTTAACGATCTGAAACGCAAGTGCGAAGCGCAAAGCGCAAGTGACTTTGTGGTTGGACCTTGGGCGCTGTTGCTATTTTCCCAGCGGGAGAAATAACTCTTGTGCCAGGCGCAAATCAATAAGGGGTTGGTCTGAAGTAGGTTTATTATTCATAGGTGTGGTTTGGGCGTAACGTCAAATAAACCAATCAGAACGTCATCCAACATTCCCTTTAAACACAAAAGTGTGCAAGTTCCATAGCGGGTTGCTATTATTATGACAGATTTACCAGGCGCACGCCAGGAGCGGTTTACAGCCGAGGAGACCCACGTTCTTGTAAGAGCGGTCAAAGACAGAGAAGTTGTTTTGTATGGGGATGGGAGAAAGCCCCCCAAATCAGCTTGGTTAAACAGGCGTGGGAGGAAATAGCCACAGTCTCATCAGCTGGCATCCCCAGGACATTGCGCTGCAAGCACTACAATGATATCAGGAGACAGGGGAATCCCAAGCTTGCCAGCATAAATTAGCACGCCATGTAGCGGGAGGTGGTTCTGCCTTTACACAGACGCCAGCAGAGGACATCGCTGCGTCCACCCTCACCGCTGAAAGCCAAGAAACGCAAGCAGTCCAACCCCAAAGTACACTTACAAATCAAATTCACATACATTAAGGTTTCTTATGAAAACATTTTAATTATTATTTACATAAAATAAACATAATTCAGCCACACAACAAACTTGTGAAAATATTTTTATCGTTATTTGCATGATAATTTTTTAACGCAGCCACACAAAAAAATAAAAATCTCATGTGTTAATATTTTTTTTAATTTGCCGACGTGCATCTGTGGAGGGAAAAACCCACTAATTTATAGTTCTTTTTTCCCATATTATTTTTTAAAATGATTGCCATTATAGCCCATATAGAACCACAGACAGCAATTATTTTATCAGTTTTAACACTGAATCTAAATACGTCAGATTTCATCTTCATATCCAACTTTTAATCCTTATCCAACCATGGTTTACATTAGCATTGACTGTCTTTACATTTTTGTATTTGCTTGCACATACCTTGAAAGGCTAGCTGGGTGCTTTCAGGGGGGTCGCACACTGAGCAAGAAGCGCTGGGCGGCGTCGCATCTAGGACAACTTGCAGGTATCGCACACCGCATGTGCACGTTAAATAGCGTGAGGTTAGTCAGAGTCTATTTCAATATCCAAAATATGCATAAGCAGCCTATGTTAATCGGTAACGATTTGGGACAAATATGATGTTATTTGATGTTAAACTATGTGAGTGGCGCTCTGTGGTGCGGCAGGGATTTCAGCAGCGTCCAGAGTCAGTGTGTGTGTACATTTATAGAACATAATATGTTGGATTTTTAGATACATGACACGATGCGTTGCTTCTCGTCCTATGTGCGACCACCTAAAGTTCAATGTGCCGTTTCAGGTTTGCTGTGGATGTGACTAAAGTTTGCACAGAAATGTAAGATTTTTCCCATCCTCATCCTCACCGACCTTGTCATAAAACTCATTGCTGCTTTGTCGCCTACACTTTGCTGTTACCTCCATGCTGCTGTTTGTTTTGATGAAGCATGCAGCGGTGAAACACTGGTGGGTAGTCGCCTGGAAGACTCTATAGAAATCTGGAACCCTATTGAACAACGTTAAACTGAGAGAGTGTGCCTTTCACAAACACCAAAATGAAGGAGTTCACAGTAACGTTCATCAGGCAGTAATACAGTATGTTCAGTAATACAGTATGCTGTAACATACATAGCATCCTTAACTTTTAAGTTACAATTTTCAAGAAGAACATCAACAGAGTCTGCTGATATGCATGGCAACATTCATATAGCATTCATAAATATCTCACTGGCGTTCTCCTTTAGTATAAAGGATAACAACATTGTTTAAGTATTGAGTCCATAATTAAGCAATATCGCTCAAGAAGGATTGTGATATAGCTCTTTATTACACGGCTCTCTGGAATGCTTGATTCTGATTGGTCAGTTGAGACATTTGCAGGTTCGATCTTTTCAAATAATAAACGCTCCAAAGTAATAACGCATAGCTGGTACTACTTGTACGATTAAAATCGCTCCGCGCCAATAAAGATTACTGTTTGGCGCCATCTTATCAAATTATCACTGACAATAAGCTTGACATTTTTCTTCTCACTGAAACTTGGCAAGCCCCGGATGATTTTCTGCAGTTGAATCTCCTTACACCCGTCGGATATTATTATCTGTCCAGACCTCGCCTCCATGGTAAAGTGGGTGGTCTCGCTGTTATTTACCGCGACAATCTCCGACTAACGCAACAGAATTTTCATGACATCCATTCATTTGAATATATGGTATTGAAGGCTCACTCTCTTATAATCATCCTGCTCTATCGTCCTCCTAAAACTCTGTCGAACTTCTTTTCTGAACTCAGTGAACTATTAACCCTTGTGTGTTCATTGTCATTTCCCATCGTCCTGCTTGGTGACTTTAATATTCATGTTGATACTGTTTGTTCTAACACTAATCAATTAATGTCAGTTTTTGAATGTTTTAATTTGACTCAGCATGTTCATTTTCCTACCCATACTCGCGGCCATACTCTTGATCTAATTTGTACATCAATGTCTGATAACTGTTCCATTTCTTGCTCTGACACTGGTATCTCTGATCATAAACTCCTTGATTTCAGTCTAAGTCTGCCTATACATAAGAAATGTCTTAAAACTGTTATTTCATACCGCAATTTGAAAGATATTGATACTGATTCATTCTGCAGCTCTATTGTTTCTTCAAACCTCTCCAATGTCTCCAATATTTCCTCTGCCTCCACTATATTTTCTACATACCACTCTACAATTTCTTCTATCTTCCAGCAACATGCCCCTATTAAGATTAGGCGTGTCCCTTCCACCCATTCCTCTCCTTGGTATACCTCTGAGCTTCGTATTCTAAAGGCTACTGGTAGACGGCTCGAGCGTTTTTACAGGAAAACTGGTCTTACTGTACATTATTTAGCTTTTCTGGATCATCTCAAAATTTACAAATCTGCTCTTATCTCAGCTCGCTCTAGTTTTGTCTCCGCCACAATTAACCAATCAAGTAATAGGCCAAAAGCATTATTTAACACCGTAAATAAACTTACTAAACCTCCACCACGAGACTCCCTAGCTTCTAATGAGCTCTGCCGCTCTTTCTTGAATTATTTGCTCGAAAAGACAGATGCTGTCCACCAATGCTTTTCTGCTGATACAATGCTCAACCATCCACCAAATCTATCTAATCAAAATATGTCCAGCTTTTCTCTGACAACCCCATCTTCAGTCTCTAAGTTAATTATGAAATCTAACTCTTCTACATGTCATCTTGATCCTGCTCCTACTTCTCTCCTGAAACTTTGTCATTCTTTCATCTCTGCACCTATCTCTCACTTCATCAATACTTCACTTACATCTGCTGCATTTCCTCTGCCACTAAAAACTGCTGCAGTTACCCCTGTTCTTAAGAAACCCAACCTCAACCCCTCAGTTTTATCTAACTACCGCCCTATTTCAAATCTACCGTTCATAGCTAAATTGCTGGAAAGCACTGTAGCCTCCCAACTCCAGTCTTTTCTGGTTAAAAATAATCTCCTTGATCCCTTTTAATCTGGTTTTCGCCCCCTCCATAGTACTGAAACTGCGCTGGTAAAGGTAGTGAATGATCTACTGCTGTCAGCTGATTCTGGCTCTCTTTCCATACTTTTGCTACTAGATCTCAGCTCTGCCTTTGACACAGTCTCTCATGAATTACTCATAACCCGTCTCTCTAATTTGGGTATTTCTGGTTCTGCTCTTTCCTGGTTTTCCTCCTATCTCACAGACAGACAGTTTTTCATCTCAGTTAAGGACTCTAAGTCACCAACTGTCCCCCTGAAGCAAGGTGTTCCCCAGGGATCCGTTCTTGGGCCACTATTATTCATAATCTATATCATACCACTCGGTCAGATTTTACTACGCCATGGTCTCAACTATCACTTTTATGCTGATGATATTCAGTTATACTCTATCTTCACACCCACCCTACCTCCCCAAATTGACAAAATTTCAGCTTGTGTAAAGGACATAAAAGATTGGCTTAATTCAAATTTTCTTAAACTTAACATGGATAAAACTGAGATCATTTTCATTGGAACCCCGTCACTAACCACCAATATTTCTTCAAATTTCACCTGTGAAATTGCTGGTTCCCACATCAAAATATCCAATACTGTTAAAAACCTAGGTGTAATCATTGACTCAACGCTTTCTTTTCAGTCCCATATTAATTCACTGGCAAAATCTGCATTTTTTCACCTCCGTCGCATTGCCCAACTCCGCCCATTCATCAGTACTAAAGACGCTGAAACTGTCATCCATGCATTTGTATCATCACGTCTCGATTACTGTAATGCCCTTTTCATTGGTCTACCTGTCAGCTCCATCACCAGGTTACAATATATCCAAAACTCAGCTGCTAGACTTCTCACTCACACTAAGCGTTCTGCTCACATCACTCCAATTTTGAAAGACCTCCACTGGCTTCCGGTAGTCCATCGTATTAAATTCAAAATCCTACTGCTTACCTTTAAATCTCTGCATGGTTTGGCTCCCCCTTATCTCTGCAATATGCTCGTTCCCTACACCCCAGCTCGCTCACTACGTTCCTCTGACTCTAGTCTTCTTGTTATCCCTCGGTATCGCCTTTCTTCAATGGGGGGCAGGTCTTTCTCTACTATTGCACCCAAACTTTGGAATTCTCTTCCCCGCTCTCTCTGCAGTGTAAATAATATAACTGAATTTAAATCACTACTCAAAACACACCTGTTTTCTGAATGCTACTCTTGCTGATTTGATTACGCTGTATTTATCCCAATATCTCCCTGAATGTTATGTTATGCATCTTAATTTCTGTTTTGTATTGTTGGACTTGTCTTTGTCTCTTCTGTACTTATGTGTCCCTTATCATTGTCACTTTGTTAACATCGCATTTTTTGATGTAAAGCGTCCTTGAGCTCTGGAAAGGCGCTATATAAATAAAACTTATTATTATTATTATTATTATTATCTTGTGACAAACACTGGACAACCACAATTAATATTTTAAAATTTTGACATTAATTTTAACATGTACGGAAAAAACAAAACATTTAAACAGTGGATAGAAGAATGAACAACGACAATACACAGAGAGCTTACTATGACTGAACTTGACAAAATAGAGCATGACAGCTACGAAGCCAACACACAAAAATACAGAATGGGCATTAAAACTTCTCAAAGACTGACTAAAAGAGAAAAAATGGAGACAAACAAGTATGAAGCAGAGGATCTTAATAAGGTATTACGATCATTTTATGCATCTGTGCAAAGTTTCGCGTAAGGATAAAAATGTTAATTTAAAACAAATATGCCAATAAAATGTTTCAAATTCATATTCATGTCCAGTTTTTTTTCTTATGTGGCAAGTTGCCGTGTAATAAGCGGGATAATGTAGAGGCAGCCGGTAGTTATCGGGAAATAAGCCCCTTCAGTGTGATACAAGACCCTCCGCTTCGCGTCGGGTCCTGATCACACTGTCGGGGATTATTTCCCGATAACTACCGGCTGCCTCTATATTATCCCTTACATATCTGGCCTTATCACAGCCTTAATGATAACGAGCTATTGCTTTTATACAACCATTTGACAGCACAAGTTTGAAAAAAGAAAACTAGAAACAACAACATTTTAAAAGTTATTTTAAAAGCCTCTTTGATGAGGAATTACCTTTTTCTGCCACGGATTGAAGGCTAGAATGACAGGTAACCCTTTCGGCTTTCGGTTTGTTTTGAATGTCATAACTCAATAGATGGAATAACAGTTTCTCAATATTACCGTTTCTTGATCACAAAGTGTAGTTTTAAGATAAGGATTAGGCGAGAATATATGTAAAATATTCAAATCTGCAGTCATTTAAAGATAGCGCCTATTTGAATATTTTCTGAGAAATATTCCGACGTGAGATCCAGACTCGGCCAGCCGGCGTCAGTGTTCACTCACCCCGCTGACCACAGCCTGATTTCCGACACTTATAATTTCCTGCAGGCTCTGATGTATCTGTGTCTAATGGTCAAAAATTTGGTTTTATTTGTTTTGGGTTGTTAAAACCAGCAGTATTTGGTGTCATGAACCTATTACTTTTTTCTTTAATTCATGTTTAGTGTCTTTTGTGTCGTTATTGTTTTGGCGCAAGGTCAAAATTAATAGAACTAAATTTGATATATTGTTGATTTTCCATTTATTTTGACGCGGTACAATCACTCGTTTACAGCAGCCCAGTCTCACGATTCTTGATTCTTTTTCCGTGATATTATCACGAATTTTCTGCGTTTTTTCGTGATCGTATAACGAATTCCTGTTTTTGTGTTTTCGGTTTAGGGTTAGATTTACATAAAATGACATCCCTACCCAAACCCAACTTCAACCCGACGCCAGGCGACATATAAAAAATAATTCTGAAAAAAAATAGTATAAACCAATGTATAAAGTGACATTCTAATGCAAGCACAAAATCGAACCCTAAACCGAAGCAACGATGGTTTAAAAATAGGAAAAAGCAGTTGAGTAAACAATACGTGATAATCACACAAAAACAGGAATTCGTTATACGATCACGAAAAAACGTGGAAATTCGTGATATCATCACAAAAAAAAGAATTAAAAAAATACGTGACTATATCACGAAACTTTGTGAGACTGGGTAGTTTACAGATAAGTCACTTACAAAAACACTATAATATGTTTTCATTTCAATTCCATAATGACTTAAAGCCAAAAAATAAAAACACTAGAAATGATGACACTATTTCATTCATAACATTCTCTTGCACTTCCTGTAAGATCTCTTACAGTATGCACATAATGTCACTTAACAGACAGCTAAGAAACAATCTGGGCAACATAAAAAATATGTAGCTTCTGTGTAGATGGCATCGCTTTGAAGAAACAAAAGAAAGTGTGGCAATGTGTCAAGGTCAGTGAAGCACACTGCTCTATTATTCAACTGCATGCTGGAGCCTAGCCATCATCCAGCATTATTAATACAGGAGAGGCTGATGAAGTTTGCAGTGCTGTACAAGATCATTAAGAAAAGAACACCTGGTGTTGTGGAGGGCCGTCTGGGGACCATCATGTTTTATTAAGCCTTGGAGGGCTCATCTTTGAAGCGGCTCTCTGCAGAAGGGGAGTCTCGGATAATGCTTCCAAACAAGGCCAAGATATTTTTCAATAACACCAATCCTGAAACAGACCTCTGCATACAATCCTGATGAAATGTAAAGCAACCTCAGCCCACTGCTGTTCCTATTATGGTCCCACGGTGAGCTTGTATTGTCCATGGCTTGATAATGACTCCCTGCCCTAGATTAATGTACATCACTTTCAAAGTACCATTGCAAACCTAACCAGAAAGGAAGACTTGCATTAGAAGAGATTCATTTATAAAGGCTCTAACAAGCACTGATGTAATTATTTACCAATTCTTCAAGAGGCATTTTAAGTACGAGGTTATTGTATTAGGGAAAATACAAATTTGACAGATGTTAATACACAGCAGACATATAGTAGCTTTAGAAAATGTACCATAAATTAGTACTGCACATGTTAAATTGTGTAAAAAGTGCTTTAGATAAATATTTCCAAGTTAGATTCAAGTTTCTAGATAGCTTTCCCCAAATAAGGGCTCCCTGAAACCATACCTAACCCAACAGAACTGTGCCCGAGCGCGATTGTCCCTTCTCCATAACCATCCAGAAGCATGCACTCCCATTGTACTTTTACCTGTCCGAGCCCAGCCCGCTTTCGTCATTATAATGCGATTGTTTTGAAGAAAACAGCACTCTCTTAACCCTGGAGCCCATCGTAATGCTAAGTCTGTGTTTTTTTATGTGAAGTAGTTGGTGCCCGATGACACACAGCCCTCTCACATGCATATAATATTGCTTAGTTGGTCTGTCGCGTGTGCAGCTTCAGAAGATGCTAGTTAAGAACGCAGATGAAGATGAGTGGTCGCGCAATCGTACCATGCTCTGATATGATTTGCGATCACAGTGCACGTTCCGTGAAAGTGAAAAAAAGGATCTTTAAAATATAAATCAGATAATTTAACGCATCATTATCTTAAACATAATAATATAAAACATAATATAAAACCAAATAATATTTATAGTAAAACATCACAAAAATAGGCCCTTTAATCCTTTCTAAGGTCCCGTACACCCTGCATATTAATTTGGTTGTCACTTCAATTTTAATATTTAATCCTGTACACACACAGTTCAGTCATTTATGGGACTGAAAACCGCATTCTACAACCGAATTAACTCCTGCAAAATGCAGGTAGTGACAACCACATTTACAGAAACTCTGTACATAACCAAACTGAACAACTAGTAGTTAATAAAGTGTTTAAACCTGCATCATGGACATGACCGGTATCTCTTTTGAAAAATTCATAGAAAGGAAAAAAGTCTTCTGTATGCACGGTGCAGAAAATGAGAGGCACGAGTGTTTGCTGACTAGTGTTGCCAGATCTTGCACAAAAAAAACAGCGAACAAGAAAATTCCAATGGTAAACCGAAAGAAATCCAAATGCTTTACCTCAAAGATCAAATTATTGGGACCGGCACCTTCACACTTTAATAACATCAAAAACGTGATTGCTTCATAAGCTAACAGCCATAAAACGGCAAAATGGTTTGTAAGTACAAAAAAGATGAGCACCTGGCAACACTGCAAGACAGCGCTCTGTGGAGCAGCCTCACAAATGTGAACAACACAACACCAAGGTTTATAATCAAAATAATGCTGTTAAATTATTTTGGTCGATTTGTTTCTCACTTTATAAAATGTGCCCCCCCCCCATAAAAACAAAATGCCACCCAATCTGTATGTTCTGGCGATGGCCCTGGTTCATCTTGGCAAGCTAGCTAGGGCATGATTAACCGGGCCGCGGTTTGTTTGAGATAATGGGAGCGTGCCCTAGCTAGTGCTGTTTATAGATGGGGGGCTACCTTGTGACTCCCAACTGTGTAAAGTCCATATGATCTCACACCACCACCAAGCCCTATGATATAAAATGCACCCCTCTATTCTACATCTCATAATAATCAGGCACTCAAACATAGCTGAAAATAAAGCTGAAATTGTTTGCTTTGTCTTACAGAGTCAAGTGTACCAAGAATGCTCAACAATAGCTCAATATGTAAACAGTATAATTACACTTTATTTTATTTCAGTTCATAAAAATGTTTTTTTCAACCGATAAGTTTAGTCTTTTATCTAGAATTCTGCAATATAGTAATTATAATAATAATAATCTTTTCACAGCCATTAAATCTGAAGCCTAGCAGTGAGGTCATTATGAACTCGTAATGGCTGCTAAACTAGCAGTGTAAATCAGCAGTCTGTCTCAGAGTAAAATAATGGAGCGAGAAAGAGATGGTTCACTGTCGTTCACTTTTAGTGTCTTATAGCTTGACAGCAACATCTTTAATGACTTAGTCAGTTTACCTGAAAATTAGGGATGCACCGAATCCAGGATTCGGATTCGTCAGAATACTGAGCTTTTTGGCAGGGTTTGATTCGGCCGAACCTTAGATTTTTTCCATTGAACCCTAGGCTCGCCCGCGTTATGTGTCTACGTAACGCGGGCGTTGATTACGTGGAGGCGTTTACATGTGGAATGTTCAACTGATATTAAGTATTTATATCTGAAACGTATAAAATGGCAGGCGTGTCTGTACAAACTAAGACAACTATTAAAAATGGTGTTTAAATAATAAAATATGTTGTCATTGTTTACGTCCAAAACCTTTTCATATGAGCTGTTGGGATAATGTAAAAACTTCTGTCCAACAATTTGGATGTTAGGGTGGTACAAGTGACAAGCATGCAATGCATACTTGAAATGTGACCTCTGCATTTAACCCATCCCAGTGAGTAGGGAACACACGCACTGCAAGTCATAAACACACACACACACACACACACACACACTGAGCAGTGAGCAGTTATCCCAGCATCCAGAAAGCAATTAGGATAAGGTGCTCAAAGGCACTACAGTCGCAACCTGCCAGCTGCGAGACTCAAACCGGCAACTCTCAGGTTACAAACCCGACTCTATAACCACTAGGCTACAACTATCCCAATATAAGTATAAATAGTAATCATGGGTATCGAGAACCGGTTCCATTTTAGAACCGTTACAAAACAACAACAACAACAGGGGAATCAATTTGACGTGCGCATTTCTATTCTGTTTATCAATTTCTGACTTTTCAGTCATTCTCGCATGGCGAACAGCAGTAAGCATTTTACAGTTGTATCTATCTGCCAAGACCTGCGACAAACCTTCTCTCACCATACACACATGCGCAGTTCATCACACTCTGCACTATGACTGACCATAGCAAAGTAAGAAAAAGACAATAAAAATTAGGCAGTTACAGGACAACATAGTTTATTTAAAATTATTACACGGCTCTCTGAAATGCTTGATTCTGATTGGTCAGTTGAGATATTTGCAGGTTTGTTCTTTTCAAATAATAACCGCTCCAAAGTAATAACGCATAGCCGGTACTACTTGTACGATTAAAATCGCTCCGCGCCAATAAAGATTACTGTTTGGCGCCATCTTGTGACAAACACTGGACAACCATAATTTTAACATGTACGGAAAAAACTAAACATTTAAACAGTGGATAGAAGAACGAACAACGACAAGACACAGAGAGCTTACTGAGACTGAACTTGACAAAATAGAGCATGACAGCTATGAAGCCAACACACAAAAAAATACAGAATGGGGATTAAAACTTCTCAAAGACTGGTTAAAAGAGAAAAAAATGGAGACAGACAAGTATGAAGCAGAGGATCTTAATAAGGTATTACGATCATTTTATGCATCTGTGCAAAGTTTCGCGGAAGGATAAAAATGTTAATTTAAAACAAATATGCCAATAAAATGTTTCAAATTCATATTCATGTCCAGTTTTTTTCTTATGTGGCAAGTAGCCGTGTAATAAGCGGGATAATGTAGAGGCAGCCGGTAGTTATCGGGTAAATAAGCCACTTCAGTGTGATACAAGACCCTCCGCTTCACGTCTACCGGCTGCCTATACATTATCCCTTACTTATTTCAATTTGCAGGGCTCTCAATGTCACACGCCACACCTTGTATTTCTCATGCTGAAAAGAAAAAAAAACCTTTTTCTCCTATATACAAATAATGGATACGCATGCGCAGGAATACGTAGGAAGTTCTCTACCGGGAGTTCATAGCGGTCTCGAAAATTTTAGATGTGCTCAACTTTATGCAGCGCTGCAAGAACTGAGACACACATGACATCAAAGTACGGTGAGAACTATTTGTGAAATCATACAGAGAAGTCTGATTTCAAATCTCGCGCTACTCTAATGTCACACTGATGGCAAGTTCTGCTTGTGTGTACAGTATGTACATTGGGCAGCGCTGTTTAGTTGTCTTGTTTGAGGACAGATTTCATTTTAAATTGGATACATTTGTATTTTTTTTTATTTAAATATTTTAGTTGGATGAATTTGTTTGTCTTTTATCAGACTTACCAATTGTTAGATTTTCTATTTGTGCTTGTCAGTTATGAAAAAAATATAAATTGAATTGCTAGCACAAACTTGAAAAAATGTGTGGGGCTGAGGGGCCACTGCTGCAAATACATTATTGTCCCTGTCCTAATCTCACTCCAAACTTCTGATAAAACTTGAGAGCCCTGCAATTTGTATCATTCATTCTGGAACTTTTTAAAATTTTATTTTTTAGACGAGTTGTCATGGTTAACAGTTACAGCCAACAGGTTATAGACTTAATGTAGCAAGAGTACAAAAAATCTTGAAAGTGTTTGCTAATTTTTTCTCTCACTAAAAATATTGGAATTGGAACCCGGATTCGATAAGCAGAACTGGCATCGGAATCTCTAAAATTAAAATGATACCCAACCCATTTTATGTCTCAATGAAAGGATTTTAGATTTCTCTGAAATACCAAAAAAATTTTGTTTTACATATTAATTGTATTTAAAAATTAAGTTTATGAACTTAACTCTTTCCCCGCCATTGACGAGTTATCTCGTCAATCCGCAATACAGCTACTATCCGCAACTTAAATACAAGGCCAAACTACGACTGCTGCACATCTGTCTCCGGCCCGTGCAATAATTTAAAGGTCCCGTTTTTTCTGTGCTTTTGAAGCTTTGATTGTGTTTACAGTACACAATATAACATGTGTTCATGTTTCACGTGTAAAAAACAAGTTTTTCACACAATTTACTTATCTGTATGGCACTTTTTTACTGTCCTCAAAACAGGCTGATGTCTTCCTTGTTCTATGAAGTCCCTCCTTCAGAAATACGTTACGAGTTCTGATTGTGCAGCCTAGTTTGTTTATTGTTTTGTGATTCAAAAGCAGCTTAGCTTGCCTTTAGCTTAGCTGGCGACTGACGTATTCCTGTGGGCGGAGTTTAGTCAAAAAACTGTTCTATTGCCGTCATTAAAGCAGGAAGTAGAGGAAAAACCGGCCGTTCGCTGTAGTCTTTGAAAGGCGAATTCTGTTAAAGAAAAATATTGCCTGCCAGTGAAATTTTGCTTTATCGTTTTGCAGGTATTATTTATGCTCTAACAGCAACATTACACACTAACTAGGGTTTGAAAAATGGGATCAGAAAGAACGTGACCTTTAAGTTTTTTAATTGATTTTGCCCCGCATCCATTCAGAATGAGCAGCATTGCACTACAAATCTCAGCAAGCATTGTGGATGGCTGCACATTTACAAGAATATATGTCAGTTGCAGTTGGAGGTTTTTGTATCTGAGACTCTGGACTCATCACAGTCATGATGATATCACATAAAATTGTGTTTATACAACAGTTTGATGGAACAAGTGTGTAGATAAATCAAGAACAATAACGGATTGTCTTTAAAAGCCTCTTTTGTGCGATACTATAGCACTTCCTCCAGTCATGTATTCCACTTCGCATCATGCCACTATTTTTCGAATAATTCAATGGCCTGTTGTCATTTACTCCTTACATATATACTTTATATATTAACATCATTAAGCTCTATAAAACATTTCACTGTATATTAGACAAACATGGTGGTATTTTGCAAAAGTGCAGATCCATCTCCAAGTGCACAAATACCAAAAAAAATTCCTGCAGATATTTTGGCCTTTCATCTAAATCTATCAGGTGCCACACACATCTCCAGCTATACACTGCTAAAAAGGACAGACAACTGTGAGATAAGCGTAATATCTGTACAATGAGTATTCTTTTGTTCTGACAAAGAATGAGGAAGAGAGTTGCCCTTTTCTTGCAGTAAATGGGGTGTGAAGTCAACCTAAACCATATTGTGCTGATGCAATCAAACAATGGCAATGTGGTGTGAAATGCAAACGCTCCAAATGACAGTAAATGCAGTCACAAATGACAGTATACTGAAGCTAAAGCAATGATGCATTAAACATGCCACAGCCCTTGATTTCCAGGGTGATTCCTATTGAAAGTCTCCAGGTGCATCTTTTGGGTTGTTTGATAATTTAATTAAGGAAAATTATGACATTTTTGCGATTGGTGTAACAATTTTATTACCCAATTTTTTATTAGTTTTTGAAAGAACTTTTAATATATCTTAACATGATAATGCAAAGAAAGTATATTTCACACTGTAAAAATAATTATGTTACTTAGTAGATTTAAGAAAATTAAATGAGTAAACTATATTTAAATTATTGTTTTATCTTACCAAAATTTGAGTTTCAATAACATAAACATGTTTGAAATTGTTTTGAATATTAATCATTTATTTTGAGTTATTCTAAATTAACACATTATTGTGTAATTCAACTAAATTTTATTGTTAAATACCCTTAAAGAAAGAAGTTAACTTAAAAATAATTTTGTGTTGAAATTACATGAATGATTTTATGTTTTTGCAGGTTTTATAAAATGTTATTTAATAACATTAGTAATAAGCATATGTCCAGTACGTGCCTTCGGCTTGAACAGTATCATTGACTCATAAGAATCCTTGGTAATCCTCTGCAATATTCAACAGTTGGTTGAATCAGCTAATTCCATTCTTTTTTTGAGTCTGACGAGCTATTTTGGCTGTTCGTCCTTACACAAATTTGACGCTGTGAGAATGAAAGGGAAATGTTTTTATATTGACCAAATTAAATGTGTTAATGTATCTTTTGCGCTCTATAGCAGGCAGGGTGGACAGATAAATACTCGACATGTTTAATCTGAGTGATTTCATAAGTTATTTACGCCTGCCGGCTGTGTACAAACGTTCCGCTATTTTGTATGGAAGTCAATGGGAAGTCTGGTTTGTTTTCCCCCAAAAAGGGGCGGTGACGAAATTTACAGTCAAGTTCCCGGATGTGCCGGTAGTCCGTATGATAACATCAACATGGCGGATGATGTCCATACTTAAACAATACATTTTTTTTGTTTGTTTTTCACTAAAAAGAGATGTTTGAGATTTAGAATTTCTGTTTCTTCTTTACATTTTGTGGTTACTGTTGTACAAAGTTTCTGTGAAATAACTGTGCTACTTCCAGGACTGAGACCAGCAGAGGCGATTCTAGGGTTAGAGCTTTAGGGGTGCTGAGCACCCAATGAGCTTCGCTGCCACCACCCACTCTTTTTTCCTACAGAAACCAATAATATGTCTATTGTACAATAGCTATCATTTTAACATTGGTTAAACTAACTCCAAAATTAAGATTTTTTTGGAGACCTTTCAGGCATGAAAATGGGTCAGGGGTGAAAAAGATGAGAAGAATATTACCCCTCTAGGGTCTGGGAGCATGCTCCCCCTTAGAATTTTTTTAAAATAACATTTTAAAGCATCAATCTGATGAGTTTTCAAATGCATTTTTTTGCCAACCTTTTTATTTCTAATTAATGGTGAGCTAGCACATTTTTGCCATTAATGCCATATTAAAGTCTCAGGACAAAAGGTGGGCTACACCAGCAGTGAATATACAGTGTATCGTTTTAAGCCTTTGTCAAAATGACAAATCTCCTAATTTATAACTTTTATGCCTACAACATATGGTAGGTTTATTAATAGTTTGTTAATTTGCAGCTTTTCTTTTAACATTCCTTTAATTGAACCATTACCTTTACTATATGTCTAAAACAAAACACTTGTGACTCCTGCACTAAGGGTTAAAAACGTTATCCCCTTCATATTAATCTACATGTGACAAAATAAAAAAATATTTATTGTCTAGTTTGATAGTCAGACAGTTAGTGCTTTCACACATAACTTACCGGTACTGGTGGTATACAGTGATATGTAGTTTGTTTTCACTCTGTTCCAAACGCCATGTTTTCATGACGACTGACCAGAAAAGACGCACGTGATTTCATGTTTACATGACTCCCGATTGTTAAAATAAGTCTCAAATTAACGATAAATCATACAATAAACTTTAACAACGGAGACACACGCATGCAACTACCCTCTGAGACGCACTGCATGCGTCTTGCGGAAGAACATTGTAACCGGCGCTACTTCTCTCCGTTTAAGTCTATGGACGAGTCACCCAGGTACTTTGCTACTCCGCAGCGCGCGGGTACCCTCCGGACTAATCCAAAAATAAACACTTATTATACGTGTACCATGGTGATTCATTATAAGACAAAAACACGGCTTGAAAGATTGATTCGTGATGTACTCGCTCATTATAAACATAACGTAAACATTTTGTAAGATTTGAACAAAAAAGTTGCATCACAACACTTTTAACTGATTCTCACTCTGCGTGTGTTTCCCACTGAATGGTCGGGCTAAGTGATGCAGGTACAGCGAAGTAGAAGAAGAGGATGACACCATTTGCTAAGCGGGGAGGTTTTCATTTTCTATCTTATTATTCATTTTAAACCACAAACTACGGAGTATGTTTTGGACATTATTTAACCTGGTCAAAGACGAACGAACATTTTAGAGTAATTAAATTTCTTGCCCCAAGTTTTAGAGGTGCTGAGCTCATTTTTAGGGGTGCTGAAGCACCCCTAAAAATGGGCTAGCCTCGCCCATGGAGACCAGTCTTTTCCTAACTGCAAGAATATCAATTAATCATATTGTGGTATATAATAATAAATATGTTTTAAGCTAAAGAAAGCTAAAGAAAAGCAGTTAACTTTAGGTTAACAGTTCACATAATTTTATTGAGTAGATACAGTATAGCATATATTTTAGGTTAATTAAGCAATATCGCTCGAGTAGGAGTGTGATATAGCTCTATATCATCACGGCTGTGATTAGGCCAGAGGCACGAGGCCGTAGGCCGAGTGCCGGAGGCAATCACAGCCGTGATGATATAGAGCTATATCACACGACTCCGAGAGCGATATTGCTTTTATACAACAGTTCGACGGCACACGTTTGAAAAACGAAAACTAAAAAACAACAACGGAGTTATTTTAAAAGCCTCTTTGTTTGAGAACTACTTCTTCCGCCACGGATTTGAGGGCGGCCAGAATGACAGGTAAAACTTCCGGCTGCTTTGAATCTCATAATAACTCAATGGACGGAAAAGCCGTTACTTTATATTACAGTTTCTTGGTCACAAAGTGTAGTTTTAAGATTAGTTCAGTCGAGAATGTATATGTATTATATTTAAATCTGCAGTCGATTAGTAAAGATAGCGCCTGTTTGAACGTTTGCTTACTGAGATTCGGTACGAATGAGAACCAAAGCATGAGCGGACGTGAGTGTTCACTCGCCCCGCTGACCACCGCCCTCTCTGGGCTACATCTCTGACTGGCATTCCCTGGCTCTCGTGTTGGCCTTGTTTGTTTATGATCGTCAAAATGAGACCAAATCAGCAGTATTTGGTGTCATGATCAAACTATTACTTGTTTTTTTATTCATATTTAGTGTCTTTTGTGTTGTTATTGTTTTGGCGCGAGGTAAAAGTTAATAAAACTATACTTGTATAACGTTACTATTGCTTTCTCGTTTAATCTCAACGCGATACGAGCACTCGATTATTATTAAACTTTGTTCTTGTCAGTACTATACAAAACGGTTTTTTATAAGTGTCAGAGAGATGTTTTTGCATGCTGCTTATAAATATACCAGTGGCGATATCTCATAACATGTTTTAATAGTCACGTCACGATAAAGTAAATGATCAATGTCCACATTTAAAAGCTGCGGTGCTTACCTGCAGTTCCACGGTGTTTTCGCGTTCTGATAAAAGATATAGCTCCAGAAAAAAACGAGTGTTTATATTCCTCTTTCCAAGTGTTAATCGTCCACACGATGTGACAAGACATTTCTCCCATTAACTTTAACATAACATCCAAGAGCGCTGATCTTTGACAGAATAATTACTTCCGATTGGGGATTCACAGACTGATTTATGAGCAAGTAAACTAATGAGACACACGGAGAGTGATTCAAAACAGCGCGTCTGTGTTTTTCCATTCAGAGATGAGCCTGCTTAGGACCTCCATTCACTAGGTGGCGGAATGATACGAAAGGTGATGCGGTTACAGTGCCGTTATCAGCACAATATCGCATAGCTCTTAGCCAATTAGATTCGAGAACCAGAAAGAACTGTTGTATAAACTAATATAACATTTTAGGTAATTATACATGATTAAATCAGGAAGATTCCATTAAAAAAATCCTCAAATAGTACTTAAATATTTGTACATACTAAACATGTAATATTGTTACTAAACTTTTTTAAGTAGATATCACATCATTTTTTACAGTTCAGCTAATGTGGTCATAGAGAAATTTGATATGAAGTAGGAGAGCAGCTATGGGCAAATTTCAGTAATAGTAAAAAGTCCTTGCACTCACATTCTTTGGACATTCCCACAGCAAAGCACTTCTGCAGGCGACAATACTGACAACGGTTTCGCGTCACCTTGTTGATAATGCAGTTCTTCTCCCTGTGACATGTGTACACCATGTTCTTCTGGATGCTTCTGCGAAAGAAACCCTTAGAAGAGAGAAAATAAAAGAGTGAATAAGACCTCAACAAACACAATTGTCATTCTGAGTCTTGTGATTTGGTCTTGAGGCCTCTGTGTATCTGAATGGCTTGTGACAGGCAAGAACATGTTAAGTGACCAACTACAGGTAATTTTGTTTAACATCTCATTGTAAATGAGCACTGTGTCTTACCAGCTATTGTAAAATTTGTTGCCACATTTTAGGAGGTTGTTGCTCGGCAAAAGGTTACATATTTTTATCTAATCTCTCAGAAAACGTATTGTCCAAAGTAGGGATGTTAACAATTAAGCGATCTTCGATAATTGTCGATAAGAATTCAATTGATAAAACTTAATGATGGCCGAATAAGCAAGAGCATGCACGTGTGTGCAGCGCCTGCGAAAAAACACATACAGCAGGAGAAAAAAATGAAGCGATCGCACAGAAGTTAAACTAGCCATGATCACAAAGATGCTCGATTCCAAGCACACACCTGGGCTTTTTAACATTATGCGAGACAAGGCTGGCTGTCAACACAACAAAATAGCATAAGCAGTGGATCTGATAGCGGCTGATACAAAAAATGCAAATACGGTTAGCATACTGAAAGCAGTGACTTTCTTTAGGAAGCCTGCAAGCCTAGCATAGCAATGCTGTTAACGTTGCTACAGTATACAAAGGGAAGGAGACCAGAGGCTGTTTTTTAATGAACAGATTTAAATGTAATCTTAAGTTCTGGCTAGTAACTGTAATATGTAAACTGTAATTGAGACTGAACGACCACAACAGATGTCACAGATCATTATTGACTGTCTGAGGCGCTGTTGCAGGTTTTCTAACGGAAGGTTGCCATCTCCATAATTAAAGTATCTTTGCTGAAAGTATGACGCAGGTCTAAGCTGAGGTGACGAAGGGAAAAGTGCCCTTCGTATGCTTCTTGGATATGATTACAACAACAGTGTATAAAGGACTCGGAAAGCGAGGTAAACAAATAGAAAAAAATAACACTCTATGACAAAGAAACCTTTATTCTTACATGGGTTACCAGAGTGCCCATGTGAGGCGGAGTTATACACCGTGTCTATAAGTCATTATATTTCATTACGAGATTAGTTTAAATTGATGATTTTATCAAAACATCAACTAAATTCACTTATTTTACAATCCCACTAGCATGTTATTTAGACATAAAAATGTATTTGTGTAAGGAAGCTGGCATTTTTACGCACACTTTCATGTCATTGGTTATATGCCACTGCAGTAAAGGCTTAATATTACAATTAACGATTATTCCATTGAATGATGGTTAATTTAAACAATCCTCGAATATGGAAAATTGCATAAATTGACATCCCTTGTCCCAAGTTTTTGTCTTCCAAGTTTTTGTAGCTTTTTTAAAAACAAAATCATACACATTAAATCTCTTAACTTGAAACGTTGTTTCTCACCCACAAGCTCATTCAACTTTTCACATTTGACATGCTATTTTACACTCAAAGTTACTTGATATTATATCTAATTTAAGATCAAACACTTGCTCTCTTCATACCATCCCCAATATGTTGCTTAAGGATGTTTTAGACTCTGTTGCATCTAACATCATCTCTCTTATAAACAGTTTTCTGTAACAAGGCTCTGTTCTTTCTTGTTTTAAACCTACAGTTCATCTCATCATTTGTTGCTTAAAATGTTAATCTTGATCTGTCTGATTTCAACAATTACAGACCCATTTAAAAATTGCCATTTTTGTCAAGAATTTGTGAAGGCTGTTCTAAATCAGTTGTCCCCTTACTTAATTGCAAATTATTTACTGGATTCCTTTTTAAGCAATAAGGATAGCACTGATTCAGTGTTAAATAATCCGTATTCGGGGTTAATTGTGTTTTTCTGATATTGTGAGACTTCAGTGCTGTTTTTTACCTCATTGTTTTAAATTGACAGCTCTTCTCGTTGGTCTATTCGTAAAGATTTTTTATTTATGTTTGCAAGTATGTTACAATCTCACAAAGTCTTTTTAAAGTAGTTTATTAATATTTAGTAAAATAAAGTCTTATGTAAAGTCTTATTTTAAAAAACTTAAAAAAGCCGCTAAACGCTACCACCGAATGCTCTCGCCATGTACAGTATTTTTATCAAATACTTTCTCTTCAAATCTGCTTAATTCCAGCCTCACACCTTCATAAATATCAGTTTGTTGTCAAAATCCACTAAACGCCACATTAATTTTTTGGCAGAATTGGCTAAACATTCTGTTAGACAGAATACCTTCACTTAAAGTGGACTTGGAGTGAAGTAAATCTTTTTTATACTCAAACATTATACACTAAGGCTGAAAAAGCACAATAATTATAATAATAATAATAATTATTATTATTATTATTATTTTCTAACACCAATGGTTTACATTTGTTGTACCAATGATCCAGTGTCTTTATCCAAATCATCATCTTTCAAATCATCATCGTTACTCAATAATGATTTGTCTTCATCATCATTTTAACTCTGAACTGTCTGATCCATGTGTCCTGCTGCTCATTTGGCTGTAGTTGTCCTGTAGCTGCTTCTATTCTCATACTTACAGCAGGTGGCATATAAAAGTTAGATAAATGGAGAAGATATTATGTATTTGTGTGTGCGTGTGTGTGTGTGTGTGGGTTGGTCTATGTGGTTTACGAGGACATGAATAGTGTATAATAACATGTTTATTATGCTATAAAGGTGGTTTACGGGGACACAGACAGTGTCCTCATAAACGGAAAAGCTAAAAAAACATACTAAATGGTAGTTTTTCATAGATTAAAGACTGGCAACAGGTTTTTGTGACATTGGGGTTAGGGATTGGGGTAGGTAAGGGGAATAGAATATAACAGTTTGGACAGTATAAAATGCATTGTGTCTATGGAGATGTCCCCGTAAACCACATACACCAACATGTGTGTGTGTGTGTGTGTGTGTGTGTGTGTGTGTGTGTGTGTGTGTGTGTGTGTGTGTGTGTGTGTGTGTGTGTGTGTGTGTGTGTGTGTGTGTGCGTGCGTGTGTGTGTGTGTGTGTGTGTGTGTGTGTGTGTGTGTGCATAAGGATCTTTAATGATTGTCTAGTCTGTAATGATGTAGAGATAAGTGCAGGCAGGTTCACTTCACCTGGTTTATCTATCAACAAAAGTGGTTAACAAAATACTTTACAATGCCTCTCTCTCTCTCTCTATCTCTCTCTCTCTCTCTCTCTCTCTCTCTCTCTCTCTCTCTCTCTCTCTCTCTCTCTCTCTCTCTCTCTCTCTCTCTCTCTCTCTCTCTCTCTCTCTCTTAACTAGGATCATTATCCTCCATCTTGTTATCTTAATGGGGTACAGATAGGGTGTCAGGGCTTCTCATTTACAGATTAAAAGAAACGAAAGTGCCACTCATCAATTATTTACCTCAAAGCCTTCCCCACAACTTCTCTTCCTAACTTTATTCTGTGTTATATGGGTATCAACTTTCATCCCTAATCGCATAGGCTTTTTTAATAAGTAATGAAAACTGAGGAGACACAGGAAACGGAAACAAATACAGAATATACAGAACTATAAAACAGTGAGACACAAGATGTAAAAGTTTTGCTGTGTGGTTGCTAGGGTGTTCTGATTACTTTGACATTGCTATGTGGCTGCTTGGGTATTTTGGGTGGTTGTTCTGATGTTGCTCTGAGGGACAGAGACTCATTGTTATGCAGTTGCAGTGATCTGGAAGCATGTTGATATGACATTTCTAGGGTGTTATAGGTGGTGTTACAGCTTCCAAGTGATTGCCTACTGGTTTCTTACTGTAATTACCTGGATTAGGGATTGTTTAAATACCATATCCTTCCATAAGCAACAGCACTGCACACTTAGTCAACCAGCTTGTATAGACCCCTTCACAGTTCACGTCACAGGCAGTTCCCACTGTGCATGTCAGGGTCAGAAAAGTCATAACAGCAGGTTGAGTTGCGTATTATTCCGTACCGTCAAAAATGCCTACTTGCGTCGTGGGCTGTGAAAATCGATGCAGGTCTGCCGTTAAGTTTTTAAGGATTCCCGCAGAATCTCATCCATTAAAAACACAAAAATATTGTGGCTGCAAGCAATTAAACGTGCAGACTGGAACAATGCAAAGATCAAAGAGGCTTGTGTTTGTAGTGCTCACTTCTTTCAGGTGAGTCATCATTTATCAGACCTGTTAGATTCAACTAAAAAGCCTGAATGGTATGAACAGTTTGAACATTGAAGGGGTCTATAACAGAGGGCAAGTTACAGAAAGAGGCAGGAAGTGGCAAATATCCCCCTTCTCTGCCTTTCAGCATTTAATTTATGACAGTCTGGAAATTGTAATACATTTTTTGTTATTAATAACTAATGTAGGGATGCACGATCTTGATTTTTCATGGCCGGTTTTTATATCGATTTTCTTAACAAGCAAATTGGCCGATTCTGATCCGATTTCCGATTTTTTTTCTTATCAAGCAACAAACAAGAAAGAATGAAAGTAAACATAAACAATATGTTTATTTGGTATTTAAAAGGCTAAACTTGGTTTGGCTATTGAAAACAATAACTGTAACCATCTAAAATTAACAGCAGTAACTGTGCAGTAGGCTACGTTCAATACAAACATAAGTGGTTAAATGAGACCATGACATGGATGGTTGAGTGAGTGAGGGTTGATGGTCTTGCCTGTTTTGCATTATCAACAGACTTTTGATACTTATTGTGTTCTATCAGGTGATGAACTTAAATGTCTGATCAAGTTTGTTGTGGCGAATGCAGGGCTCTCAGGTTTTATTTAAAAGTTTGGAGTGAGATAACGGACCCCATCTTGCACCCAGCGCAATTGACTTTCTCAGTGACACATGTATCATTTGTATTTTGCACTGGCGCACAGCGGGTTTTTCCCTCCACAGACGCACGTCGGCAAACTAGGGAATGAACTTGCACTCCCTGGGCGGTTCAGCGCAAAAAAGGAGGCGTGTTGCGGCGCAAACCATCCCTGATGCTATTTTGCAGTTTCAAAAAACAATTGCGCCACTGACCAAAAAAACTAGTCTAAAGTCATTTTCATAAGTTTGTTGTGTGGCTGTATTACGTTTATTTTATGTAAATAATAATTAAAATGTTTTCATAAGAAACCTTAATGTATATGAACTTGATTTGTAAGTTTACTTTGGGGTTGGACCTTGCTTGCGTTTCTTGGGTCCGATTTCAAAGCCCCCAAACCCTTTCAGTGGTGAGGGTGGATGCAGCGATGTCCTCTGCTGGCTTCTGTGTAGAGGCAGATCCACCTCCCGTTACACTGCGTGCCCGAATTATGCTGGCAAGCTTGGGATTCCCCAGTCTCCTGACATCATTGTAGCGCTTGGCGCAACAATGGGGATGCCAGCTGATGAGACAATTGTGGCTATTTCCTCTCACGCCTGTTTAACCGACGCTGATTTGGGCGGGTTTCTCCTATCC
The DNA here is from genome assembly GCF_030506205.2 of Paramisgurnus dabryanus. NCBI lineage: Eukaryota > Metazoa > Chordata > Actinopteri > Cypriniformes > Cobitidae > Paramisgurnus > Paramisgurnus dabryanus. The sequence goes on along the minus strand of NC_133355.1, from coordinate 31,157,092 downwards.
CCATACAAAACAACTTCTCTGTCTTTGACTGCTCTTACAAGAACATGGGTCTCCTCGGCTGTGAACCGCTCCTGGCGTGCGCCTGTTAAATCCATCATAATAATAGCAACCCGCCATGGAACTTGTCCAGAAAATGCAAAAACATTAAGCATACTGAAAGCAAAGACCCTCTCTATGAAGCCTGCAAGCTTAGCATAGCAACGGTGCAAATGGTATTATACACAGGGAAGGAGACCAGAGGCCGTTTTTTAATTAACAGATTTAAATGTAATCTTGTAGGACTGGCCGTATGAGTGTTAATGTTTATGTCTTAGACACATTTCAGATGCACATAGTGTAACATGTCATGAACATGGCTCGGATCTGACATTTGAACTAAAGTGTCAGGCCAGCTGGGTGACAGTCAGGCGGCATAGCACCACTCTCCTGCTCCTGTTATCATTTCAAACAGGTTCTCCCCACTCAGCAGCACACCGTCTGAGACACCTGTAACAAGTGCCATGGTTATAGGTGATTTTATTTTACGGAATGTGGAAATAGAGACAACAGCCACCATTGTTGAATGTGTACCGGTATCCTCTGACATTAGATTTAAAGTAAAAGTGCTGGCTAATGCTAAACGTAAATATTCTAAGGTTGTTAATCACGTCAGCACAAATGTAACTAGACGCTGCTAGTCAGAGATCACTAAAGATAATATTAAAGATAAATTATTCAAGATGCTAAATAGCGAACATGTCTTTGATAACTTGAATGCTGTTGCCAATGCAAGGCAATACATTGATGATGAGAAAGGGAAACAGTAAATGTCTTGTATTATTTGCATGCATAAAGTCTATCAGGGTGATAAGATTTACAGTAAATTATTATTACTACATGGTTGGATGTTGTAGCAATCCAACCGCATTTGTCATACGTCACTATGAAAAGTGCGTACACTACGCTGATACTCTATCCTTTTTAATACAGTTGCAAAACTGACAACAAAGCGTCAGAAACAAATACTAAAATATGACATGATAACAATAATTTTCACAAACAAAATCGAGCTAATTGAAGATATTATCAAAGCTATGCAATTAGCCACCATAATATCCAATAGTACACCGATGTAATGAGAGCAATTAAAAGCAGTATAGGATTCAAAATGTATTAATCCAAGCAAGGCAGACAAATCCAAATAGCAAGAAAACAAACATAGTCGAGGAACAGGCAAATAAATCCAAGAAAAGATAGTCCAACTAGGCAAATAGAGCAAAAATGTAATCCTATAAACAGTAATCCAATGGAACAGACACAATGGTCATAACATGAAACATGAACAATGGTTACACTCAGTACGCAGTAAACTAACAATACTTTGCAAAGTAAACATGGAACATAAGCGTATAAGATGGTAGCGGCGCCTTCTTAATCGCGTCCGCATGCAAGATCAGAGCTTTACGCAGCTTACAGAGTTTCGGAAAGTAAACTTTTTCTGCTGCTGCTCTGTGCCCCCGCTATCCGAATTTGTCATAAGAAAAGTGGGTACACTACGCTAATACTCTCTCCTGAATACAGAGGAGTCTAAGATGGCGGCGCTACCGGAAGATAGTTATTTTCGTTTATAAAGTTTTCAATATGGATATTTCTACAACAACACAGCGCGGATTACCCTCAGAAGACCTTCGTTTATCATCCTGGAGCCGTTTGGATTTAATTTGTGAAGGATGGATGCACTTTTTTTGGACTTGAAGGTCGTGGACCCCATAACTTCACATTTAATTAACTGAAAGATCTAAAACATTTTCTAAAATATCTGAAAATGTGTTTGTCTGAAAAACTATGGACATATGCATCTCGGACAGCTTGGGGATGAGTAAATCATGGGTTTAATATCATTTTTGGCCGAACTATCCCTTTAATATCATCAAGTCATCACTAGAACTAGGGTACATTCCAGCAACCTTCAAATTTGTAGGAATTGGGCCCCTCATTACAAAAACTAATCTTTGCCAGGGAGAGCTAACTCATTTTAGGCCAATTTCTCTAAATCTCCACAGAGTTGTTTTTTTATTAGAATTGGGGGACCAGTTATCAGAATGTTGGTTTTACCTAGATTTGAATGTAACCATAGTTTTAACTCATTAACACAAGAGAAGAGTGGGGATTTTATGTAAATGGGATCTGGTTGACAAGCAGTATATAACTGAATATCATCGGCATAAAAGTGATAGCTAGCACCATGTCGTCAAATGATGTTGCCAAGCGACTGAATATACAGAATGAATAGTAGTGGGCCAAGAACAGAGCCCTGTGGGACACCCTGTTTAAGTAAGACAGTAGAAGATTTGGAATTGTGTAAGGAGATTTGATATTGCCTGCCCGTGAGATAGGAGGAAAACCAGGATAGTGCAGAGCCTGATATGCCAAACTCCGCTAAGCAGGAAAGTAATATCTTATGACAGACAGTATCAAAGGCAGAGCTGAGGTCTAATAACAGAGGTATAGAGAGACTGCCTAAGTCCCCAGAGAGTAAAAGATCATTAACAACCTTTACTAACAAGGTCTCCGTGCTATGCTATTGGCGGAAGCCAGATTGAAAAATATTGAAGAGACTGTTACCAGCTAGAAATTACTGTAGCTGAGAGGCCACAGCCTTTTCCATGATCTCGAATGAGAGGTAACTGTGTTAACTTTTTACCCGCCATTGAGAAAACATTTGCAAAAAAACTTTGTTCTTGATGAATCCACTAGATGGCACACTTACCCAATAAAAAAAAAACAGAAGCAAAAACGTTAATTACTAATTTTAAACACTGTGTATGTTTTAATAATCGTTCTGAATCTGATCTCTGAGAAAATTGCAATTATTTCAGCTTTTTGCTTTTTTTCGTTTTGTTTGTTTGTTTATTGTTGATTGTTTGAAAGCAGAGTGTCTGTTCTTTCAGTTGATATATTTGTTTGTTTATATATTTTTAGAAGAACATTTTCCTGGAAGGCATTTTGTGAAAATCACAAAAAATGCTGGCGGGCAACTTTTCAAAAAAATGGCTGGTGATGAACGAGTTACCAGTCAGAATGCATAAAGTGGACACATTAAACATTCTATCCATAACAAAAAATCACGGGTTGTCATGATTTTAGTAAGAATATATTTGCAAACTTGAGCATTTTATATTTTTAATTAATTAACACAACCTTGTCACAAGTGTGATATGGTTGTGTTTTTTTTTCTCTGTGTCTAATTTACACTTAGTGAAAACTGTGCCCCTTGATGGCAAATGCTATTTACACTAGCTCTGCACACCAAAATTATTTTTAAGTCCTGAATTTTTAATGTCAAAGTTTTTTAAAAGTTGTGAGTGCACATTCAAAGTTCAATCAACAGATTTGCAGGGGACACGTCAAAAGAACCCAATGTCAAAAAGGATTACAGAGACAAAGCAAACAGACCTTAGCAAATCTGTCGTCTTTACTCAGCTTTGCCTCATGTGTCTTTTTGTATGCATATGTATGCTCAGGCATATGTTTCCTAGCCACCTTATCAATTCAAATTAGACTTCGGGTTTAATATCATACAAAGAATGCTCATGTCAAATGATGCAAATAAGCAGATTTTGTGGTTTTGAAGCAGAAGGTATACAGGTTCGGAGCACAGCTCACAATCTTTCAAGATTGTGTGTAAATCTAGTTGAGAAATAAGATTTGGAAATTATGACCAGTCCTCAATTAATGCTTGTAAAAGTGATTTTACATAATGCCAATATCTAGACAGCAGCATGACCAATGACTAATATAACATACTATAGTTAAATCCTAACACCTTGAACATAGGCTTCACATACAGTGGCAAGAAAACCTTTTTGTGAACCTTTTTGTATGAAAAAATTTGTCATAAATTGTGATTTATTTTCCTCTACGTCAAGAGTATTGACAAAACTTGATGGGGCGGTTTCCCTGACAGAGATTCTCTTAAGCCAGGACTAGGCCTTAGTTAAATTAGGAAAATATAGCTAGTTTTAACAAACATGCCTTACTAAAAACATTACTGCAAAAACATAACTGTGTGCATTTTGAGGCAAAATAAAGTGTATTGATTTATTTTAAGATATGTAAAAATCAATAAACCGGCTATGCAGACAACAGCATTTACATGGGACTTGGAGATATGCCAGGTTTCTCACAGGTAGTGACGTCACCACCTATAGTACATAAAAGTCGTTCAAAAAGCCTATGGCATATCTGTCTTAAGCTATACTGTTTTATTCTTGTGTCTGCAGAACCTGTAAATGTAGCATGAGCTTTTATTTTCACAGTTTCTCTGCCAACTGCTTTAGTCGAGTGGAGACTTTTATGCGTTACTTTGCACTTACTTCCACGTGTGACGTTTATCATGGACAAAACCAGGAGAAAGCCGGTTAAGGTGCCACACAAAATCGGAGCAATGAGCAAAAAATGACCTGTGCCGATCTTTTTTGCTTACACCGATTATAGGCTTTACACAATAAAAGAAAACTGTTTTTTACAGTTTTTTACGTTTTTTAAAAGTGTTTACATGACCCCACGTGTTATCAGTTTATTAAGCAAAATCGGCATCAGACTGTGCATGTAAATGCACCCAATAACTGGTTGCCCCCCATTCTGTTGTGGACTTGCTCCAGTGTTTTGGGTTGTTGTCCTGTTGCATCACCCACCTTCTACATAGTTTCAGATGATGTACAGACACTCTCACAATATCCTGGAGACTTGTCTGATGTCCTTAATCTCACCCTCAATCACTACTGGCCAGGCCCTGATGCAGCAAATCAGGCCCAAATCATGATGTTTCCTACACCATACTTTACAGTTGGGATGATATTTATCTGATGATATGCGGTGCCCTTTCTACGCCAGATGTAGCACTGTGTGTTTTTCCAAATAGTTCAATCTTAGTTTCATCAGTGCACAAAACAGTATGCCAATATCGCTGTGGAGTGTCAATGTGCTCCTTTGCAGTGACTTCCTTCGTGGTCTCATGCTGCGGATACCCTGCATGTTCAGTGTTTTACGTATTGTAGACTCATGAACAAAAATGTTATCAAGTTCCAATGATGCCTTCAAATTTTTAGCTGTCATTCGGCATTGTTTCTTTACCTCATTGAGGAGTCTTAATTGTGGTCTTAGTGTTATGTTAACTGGGGGCCCAGTTCCTGGTAGAGTAGCAACAGTCCCAAAGCATCTCCATTTGTAGATTGCTTGCCTAACTGTAGACTGGTGAGTTTCTCAAGTCTTTGAAATAACTTTGTAACCCTTTCCAGCTTTATGTAAAGCAATTCTTGATCGTAGCTCCTCTGAAAGCTTTTTTGGTGAGGCATGGCATACATAAGTGTGTTGTTCTTGTGCAGAGCAAACTCCAAAAGTTTGAGGGGTTTTTATTGGTCAAAGTAGCTGTAGTCCACACCTCCAAACGTATTATCTTAACTAGACTCCAGGTGTTCTAAAATTTGACTCCAATGTTTTGAGTTTTTTTGGTTGTTCTTAATCAAGACATGAAAGATCAGAATTTTTTGTGTTATTTTTAGACACATTATGCTTGTCAATACCCTTGACTTAGATGAAGATCAGGGCCCGTATTCATAAAGAATCTTAAAGCAAAAAGTAGTTCCTAGTGACGCAATTCTAAGAAAATTCTTAGAAATGTGGGCGTTTATTCTTAAAATTAAAGAACATTAGATTGTACAGGAATCATGTTTGTGACCGATCTTATTAGAGACATAATAATATAATATAGCGCCAGAATTAAAAGTAATCACTACATTAACTACAGTGACAGTTTCGGTAACTAGAAAAAAATGCAACTATGTAGCAAAGATGATTTAGGTCTGTTACAGACGTCTATAAAACAAAGTAATCACACAAACTTATATATATATATAGATAGATAGATAGATAGATAGATAGATAGATAGATAGATAGATAGATAGATAGATAGATAGATAGATAGATAGATAGATAGATATAGATATAGATGTATATAGATATATATAGATATAGATGTATATAGATATATATAGATATAGATAGATATAGATATAGATGTATATAGATATAGATAGATAGATAGACCGAATCGCTCTTAAGCTAAGACTCCAACGTAAAAGTTTTAAAGCTAAATTAAGAGTTTTCTGAGAGGACACTTAGAATCTTTAAGAATACGGGCCCTGATCACATTTAATGACAAATTTATTTAGAAAACTATGAAATTCCATTAGGTTTACATAGTTTTTCTTGCCACTGTATATGTTTTGTTGACCTTGCTGGAAACCAAAACACTAAATGTCAAACACAAGCTTAATCAGGGCTTCAAATTCTACTTGATCTAAATGTATAACAAGAGATGCCGCAATGTCTGTGTTACTAAGGCAGTTTTTTTTCACCTGCAAACATGTAAATGAAGTCCATGCTGATTGTAACCATAACAACATCCTGTCAAACTGAACCTGACTGCAACTTGTGTATGATGTTTAAATGCGCTTCCAGAGTCAAGTGGCTGTATTACTGTATATCCAAGCCTTAACAACAACTTGGTGTAATGTGTAACAGTCATATTAGTCATACACACAATAAGCCCTATTTTAATGATCTAAGCACATGGTCTAAAACGCACGGCGCAAGTGCACTTAAGGGCATGTCCCAATCCACTTTTGCTAGTCGCCTGGAAAAATGGTCAGCACGCCCGGCGTATGGCCTAAAAGGGTTGTCCATATACTCTTAGGAATGGTTTCCCGGACAGGGATTAGACTAGTTCTAGACAAATTAAAGTCTAGAAACTGAAAACAACTTTCACTTATATAGCTTAAAATACATCAGTGCCCTTTGTTTTGCCTCAAAATGCACACAATTATAACAGTATAAGCATAAGATTTATAATGTTTCTGTTTCTCTAAAGGTTATTAAGAAAGCTGAGGAATCATTAAGTGCTGGGCATAGAGTGAATGACTGCGCAAGTCTTCTTCAGCGCTGCTTCTGGTACGCGACATATGCGGTGGGCATGCTCTAACTTGTTAACACGGGCGCCAAAAAATACATGTGCTGCTTACACACTGCTCAACCAGGGTACTGTGTTGTAGAACATGTTAGCAGAGAAAACCAGAACATCAATTGTCAAGGTTTTATTTGATTTTGAAGAGATGGATAGAATACTTACCTTGCAGCCTTCACAAGCGCTGACACCATAGTGGTACCCCGAGGACTTGTCCTGACAGACAAAACAGGGTTTGTAGACTCGTGGAGGAGGAAGAGGAGATGGGGGACTAGGAACCAACTCCTCAGAACTGGTGCTCTGAGTCTCAATGGCTAAAATGCAAAAAGAGGTAAGAAACCAGATTGATGATGAGTGTGACAGGAGCAAAACATTTACTTAAAGGTGAAATAGAATGATTGAACAGGGTATTTATCTTTGTTCTGTGATGTGACATGTAGACAAACATTTTTTGTTTGGGTCTGTAATATCTTAGAAGCTTCCTAAAAACCTCTCTCAGATAGCTCTATTAGGGTGGGGGATTTTAAACAAGTGGTTTTCAAAATTCAAAAGGTGTTCTTATCAAAATAGTTCATTCATTTAATTCATTTAAACCATTAAAGATGGCAAAAAAAAATTTCCTACTGTGTTTGTTACCCAAAGTACAGTCCATACACTTAATGATGCTAGTTTAAAAATAACCCAACAAGTAACCTAGCTATGGGTTAGTATAGCACCTTCCCAACTGTGGGTTATTTATCCCTACTCAGCCAATTGGGTACCCAACAGTTTACCTTTTCATTATTTAATATTTAAACAATCATTTCATAAATTATTTAATACTTTAATTAAATACTAAATGCAGATGTTTTTTGAGGTACAAAACGTATTTTAAATAGTATTTTAAATTGTAAAAAAATGCAGTGTATTTTAAATTAAAACAGCAAATCCGTACTGTGAATCAATTTATTCTGTTGACAAATTCTTAAAAAATTACATGAGTAGATTTGTTTCATTAGTACAGAAAGATAAGATTAACATAACATCAGTAAAACAACATTACAGTACACTTCATGCCTTTACATGCATGTATTTTTAACAGGAGCCAAGCCGGGATTTGAACTCGGGTTAGCAGTACCACAACATCTACAGACAACTGGACCACAGGTTATGATCCCAGCCTATGAAAAACAGAAGAAAAACATAACTGAAAACAAACTTCAATGCAAAAATTAAACAACTAAGGACAGATTTCAGTGAGGCAGGCAGATTCATACATAACATTGTCAGAATCCTGCCAGATCCTGTTTGTATTTAGATCTAGTTTAGCATGGCAGGGTTCTGACAGTACATATGTTTTATGTGGGAGATGCGTGGTTTTAGTATTGGTTTATTCTGACCACGCATTTCCCGGGTCTTGTCACTTTTTCCCCTGATCCCTTACTTGTAATGATTTCCAGGTGTATGTAATTTACTTTGTCCCTATTTATTGTCCTTGTGTTTGCTGTTCTGTGCACGTTCATCTTGTCACATATCCTGTTGGTTCCTGTGAGAGTTTGGTGAAGTCTTTGCTTGTTTTATGTTTGAAAGTTTATTGTTAGTTTTGTTAAGTTTAGTATCAGTTTAGTGTTGTGTTTCCCTTGTCTTGTTTTGCCCCCTCGTGGGTTTTGTTTTCCCTGTTTACCCTGTTATTTAATAAATTCCTTTGTCGTCAATTGTCCGCATTTGGGTTCGTGTCTTGTGTCTCCAAAACCCTGACAGAACGAACGTGCCAAAACAGAACCCAGCGGACTATGGCCGAGGATCCAGAGTGGTGGAATGGCCTCATCGCTGATTCACGTTCTGGATTTGGGATGTTTCCTCCCCAGAGGGGGCGTAGTCTGCAGGACTATGCCCAGAAGGTATTGGACAGAAGGGGGTGCTTTTCTGACCGGATGGTCAACAGGTACCTCCTGGCCGGTCTTGATAATCCTCCTCCCATCTCAGAACGAGCGGCTCTCATCTCTCTGCCGTTTTGGGAGGTGGTGGGCCGTCTCGACCCACAGCAACAACCCCGGGATGATGATTCGGCAGTCGGCCTGCAGCTATCGGTCCCTAGGGGTTTCATCACAGGGTCAGTAAGGCTGGTGAGTTTGGTTCTTGCCCTTCCAACCCCAGGGGTCTCTCTCACATCTGCCTCACCCACGCCTACTCCTGTTATCTCCTCTGCACCTTCCACACCCTGGAGCAGAAAGAAGAAGAAGAGGAGGAAAGAAGTGGTGGGGTCCCCCCACATCCTTCATTCTTCCAGCTTCAGCTTCCTGGTCTGCCAGCCCAGCCTATGCCATCTCAGCCCCTAACGCAGCCGCCAGTGCGTCCCGAGCCGGCGACGCAGACACTCCTATTTCATTGACATGAGGAAATATATCCCAGGGGCTGTTACACTTGGTATTAAGATGTGTTTTTGTCGATCTGATCACAAGTGGACGAGAGAGACCCATTACGTTTACACTTGGTGTTTAAATCGGTCTCTTTTTGTCCATTTTCAACCGCTTCTCTCCAGATTACTGAGGGGATGGTCTGTGGACGAGTCCCTCTCATGTCAGTTAATCATGAGCGGGAGTAATGACGGGTTTAAATGGACGCAAACTAATATTATGTCAGAGTTCAATGCTTATGTTTTACGTAAACATGTTACATGTCCATGTATATGTAAGAGCTTTCTCTGATATTGGTGAAATAAGATCACTCAACTTTCACACGCTTGTAAAATGAAACGAAAGACGCGCAGATCAGCGGCGTTAGTTTTATCAATGAAAGGCTAAAAATAGGGCTGTCACCGTGTGTTTGTGCTAGAGGTCAGATAAGATGAAAAACATTTATCTCAGTACCTCAGATTACATAAATGGGTGGAGAGACGGCGTGTGGCTGTTCGAACACATTAAACCACATGCATGTTTACACTAACAAGTGTTATGCATAATCATGCTATAGTTAGCCAAGGAACTATAAAACTTCAAGTTTACAACATAGACTGTATAGATGTAAACGAATATGCTGAATTACCTGTGGAGAAGATAGAAAGTACAGGTAGGCAACTTCGGTGTCCCTTGAGTCCCATCTTGGAAAACTAACATTACTCCAATATTGACTTTGGTCTTGTTGTTTTTTCTGTCGCGTTGTCGTTTTAAATCCCCTTTTCGCTTCCTTGGCGATGTGTTTTAATGTCCTCAAAAATAGGTCTTCAACAGGCTTTCAAATCTGCCTCAAATCAAAGATCGCGGGATAATCACGGTTTGCAGCTGTTGCAGCCGAAGGATTCAGGTCGCATATGTGGGCTGCATATGTCATCAAACCTGGTTTATTTAAATTAACTGAGCATTACATTCACATGTACAAGTCATAATCATATTACATAAATTTACAATTAATTAAGAATTGTCAGCTTTATAATTATTAATATTCTGAAATAAGACTGTCTTGATGACGTATACCGCCTACACATGCAACCTTGGGAGGCTTCAGCTAGCGGCCAGCGTGAGTGTAGTCTGAAAGCGCGAAAGGCGGAGCTTGAATTTCAGGAATGTCCCTCGTCGGCGAATGTATTTCAAAGATGGAGGCACAACATGGATGCGCCAGTCGAGCGATTCGACCGTATGTATTTTAAATAGCAGATTCTACACTTACAAGAATACTTTGATTAGTGGGTGGGAAGTAATTAGAAATGAATGAGCACATACTTTTGAAAGAATACATGGGTTTTGCTAAGAATTAACTCAAAAAAGTACACAGTGAGCTTTAATAATCTAATTTTGGCGGTTCTGTGACATCATCAGCTCATTCAGGTCATGTCTGAGTAAAACTCTTGTGCAAAAATCTACTTGAAAGGAAAGATTAAAGTTCTTATGACATTTTACTCCTGCGATTAGGTGAGTACACTTTTATATGCTGCAGATCACGTTAATATTCTTATTATACACTTTATACACCTTTGAGTGATCCCTGTATTTAATATGGTCTGGGCTAAGCCCCGAATGTCCTTCAATGCTGGAAACGCCTCTGCTTAAGCATATAGCTAACTTAATGATTCTTTAATTGATTTATTAAAATAATTTATGAATGACAGGCAACACTGAAAGTGACAAGGCAATCTTTATTTGAACTAATCATGTCATTTATTTATGTAAAGTGTGAAATAAAACCGGCACACTTTAAAGAGATACGCACTTACGTCTCTCTCGCTCGCTCTGTCTCTCTCTGCAAGTGTAACTGTGTTACTATGGTTACCAATGTTTATAGTAGCGGATTAACTTCTAACTGTAATCAAACTGACTGGAACCACCTGTGCATTAAACGGTTGTAATGCACACCTTCCAGCCAATCAGAATCAAGTATTTAAACAGACCATGGTATAATGTACCTAGAAGCCTCTAGCAAAGTTACATCCCATTCAGAATCCTGCAGTCAGCAAATGAATGACGCCTTGTGGTAACTTCAATAAAGGGCACAAAATCACTTTACTGATCATTCGCCTTCACTATTTATTGTTAAAAAGTGTCTGCTAAACAATATATGTAAATGTGAACAATCTGAAAAGTTTATCAGTGACCTCAATTCAATATTGAAAACAGCATAATTTTAGTAAATAAGAACATTTCAGTGAATAGGTGCACTGTAAAAAAAATCAGTAGAAATTTGCAGCTGGGTTGCCGGTAATTTACCGTAGATTTAAATTTATGTTATTTACTGGCAACATTTTGTTCAAAGTTAAATAAACATTAAACATTTACAAGTCTTTGTCTTTAAAAAATAAAACTGCATCAAGCAAAACATTCTGAGAAACAAAATCTGAAGCAAAAAATAGAAAAAGGTTGATGATGATTTCTGGTTCCCAGAATGCTTTGCATGAGGCTGTTATTGTATAGTTTTGTTCTGTAAAGATTAAGAATTGATATTATTTAAAATGTATTTAACTTTGAACAAACTATTGCCAGTTAATAACATAAATTTAAATCTACGGTAATTTACCGGCAACCCAGCTGCAATAACATTGTAATTTCTACTGATTTTTTTACAGTGTGGCAGATATTTGCTCTAAAATGGACTTACAAAATAACTCACATGAATTTCCCCTCAATGGCCAAATACAAAGCATTTTTAAAAACACTGCAATGTTCACAGTGGTGACTGAGAATGTATTGTAACAAAATCAATTAGGAAATATTTGATCAATATGTACTATATAGCTGGTACAGTTTTAGCATACACATTAAATTAGGAAAAAGTTTGTCAGACATGATAGTTTCAGTCATGGCATCTCAGTACTGCATCATTGGCATTTACACATCAAATATTTTTTAATACACATAAGGACAGCGAATAACATTAGTTTGAGAAGGTTACAGGATAAAGAGTCTATGCCTATTGTTAGTGGATCAGACTGATTCATCAGACAAAGAGCTGTGTATGTTTGTGGAGATAAACAAGAATAAGTTGTTGAAGTTCAATTAGCCATGTCCAGGCTGACTTAATTTTCAAAAAAAAAAAAAAAACTTGAAAAGTACACATTTTTATTTGATTGATTCTGCGGTTTCTTTATTCTTGGCAATCTGCAAAATGCGTGACTTCCTCTTTTTAACTTTTCTGTTAAAAAAATTTATTTAAAGAGCTCCTATGGTCTGATTCACGATTTTACATTTCCTTTGGTGTGTAACCCCAAAGTAAATGATGATGCGGGTTACCGGGTTCCCACACCTTAGTTAACTTCAAATTCAAAGACCTTTCAAGGACTTTCCTGGTCCAATACCCTTAAATTCAAGGACTAAATGTGGGGACACATTACAAGTGAGAGCAAGGTTACATCGTGTTACCTTTTTAGATAGGGTAAGTGTGTCTGAATGTGTATATCAAATTCAACCAATGGTTAGGCTTGACTACAAAGACAGGGTGACGCGGGAGCCAGGAAGTATATCGCTATCTGAAATATTGCCAAAGACGCCGTTACAGGGACAGTTACATTCGTAACCCAAGACGTTTTCATGTGTCAAACACAACTATGCCAAAAAGCATTTTGGTATGAATCAACATTGGCATACAGAAGTTATAAGCATTTAAAGTGAGAAGTTTAGCACGTGTGCTTACGTGTGCTTACTTCTTGCATAAAATAGATTCAAGCACTTTCAATGATCTGTATCTATGTACTGTACGTATATTTTCAAAAACTTCCCAGGGCCTTAAAATTTTTCCCCCAGATTCACAAACTTTCAAGGATTTCAAGGACCCATGGGAACCCTGCAGTTATCGTCTTAAACGTAAATCTTTTTTCTTGGAAAAACAAGAAACACACGGATTGTAGGCAACAGCTATCCTGGGCCTGTTGACATGGACAAGACCGACATCATCATAATTCCTATCGCTTCCGACTCAGCCTGTAAGTTAACTCCTGTTAGCATTGTAAGCAAATCTTTCATGGTAAGGAGCGTCACATTTCTGGCTGACATCAGAGCTATTCAGACAATCAGAATGTACAGATTTGCTGGCCAATCAGTAACGCACACTTTTCAAATCGTTGAGTTTTGTACAAAATTGCGCGTTTTAACAATAAACCACGCAAACACATCTGATCTTTTGTCAAGAAACATTGTCTTTATTTCCTATTTAAAAGACGAAAGACAGCATTAAAAGTTGCTAAAAACATGGTTATGGATCCGTGTATCATTCGTTTTTTCAAATTAAAAACAAAAATGAAAAAATAACCACCACGGGTTTTCTGATTGTGTGCTCAGATCAAAAAATGAATTACTGGATTAGACACATTTTTTATTTAACACCTTTACAGGCATAATATATCAATAAAAACATTTTAAACAGACCAAGTAGGCTACTATAGTGGTAACATATTACAGGCATTTATGCTCTCATGAAAGACTCTTACAGTCCAACTTTTGAACTTTATTTATTTTTTTATTAATATTTATACAGGACCTAAGGTTAATGGAGGTCTGCGCTGGACTGTTTTTTTTGTCCAGCTCCCACAAGATTCTATTCAGTAAACCGCTTAAAATACACTCTGTGTTCACTTGCTTTATTTCCCGACCTGACGGTTCCGCAAAACTTAACGTTAGATCTCGTTTCCAGAATCTCACATTCAAATGTCTCTAAAGAAAAGAGAGAGATGAAGTAACCTATAACAATTATAAATGCTATACCAAAATTGTGTTCGTGCCAATATAAATATTATATTAACATTGTACTGTCAGCAGAGAAAAAAAATAATGAAATATAAATAATAAATTAAAAAGGACAAAGCCTCTCAGTCAAATTTCTTACCAGCATAAACCGAAACCATTGTTGGTTGCAGAGTTGCTGTTCAAACAAATTGCTCCTTTGCCAAATGTATAGCGTATTAAACGGATGCAAAGATCAAAGAACTATCCGTTAGGAAAATTAATAATGGCTTTATTTTAATAGACATGTAAAACCATATTTTGGCGGATTACTTTAATTTTTTAACGAATTTGCCTGCCCATTTAGTCTTAATAAGTAACGTTAAACGAACTTGACTTGCAGTTCTCGAAGGCAGGTCGGACCTTAAGGTCGGGCTCGAGCCCCAAGTTAAGTAACAGAACAGAAGAGAAAAAAAGAGTAGTGAATGAGACGATGAGAAGAAGGAGTTGCAGCTATGCGCCCAGGCATGGAGACTCCCGTTTACCATATGTTTTTAATAGTGACACAGGACTGTTTCCTTTCAAATCTACGTTAAAAGTGAACTAGTTAAAATATTACTGCAGTAAAAGAGTTAATTTTGTATCATATTTTGTTGTGGTTTCTAAAAGCCTGCAGTCATTTGCGATGTCAAGGAGTTTAATGTCTTCACGCGTGACGCATTGACATGATTTGCAAGGTAAATTTGCAAATGATTCATGAATTCATACCTCTGCAATTATTATAGTTATGATCGGGGATGCGCTGGTAGAGAAAGAGAACGAGAAACAGCGGCCCGTTAAGATTAAACTATTACGTAGCAATTATACGCATTTTTGGGCTAGACCTCTGGGCTAGAGGAAGAGTTTTGTGCAGAATTTAATGCAAATATTTTTTTTATCTAATACATATTATTTATCAGTGTGTTATACGCGAAAAATAATAATGAACAAATTCAAAAGTCGGACTGTAAGCGAATGAGACCAACAGGAAAGCATGGTTGCTATTAAAACCCTTAATTAAATGTAATCTGTTAGTACCTGATCTGTTTTAAATTATTTCATTGGTATATGTCTGCTAAGGTGTTCAATTAAAATTTGTCCGAACCCGTTTTCATTCATTTTTCTATTTTTGATCTGAGCGCACATTCGGAAAAAAAGGCGTTTGATTTTAGTTCAGGAAATAAATAATAGAAAAACAAGTCGTTTCTCTTTATTTTCTTTTTGGTTTTGATTTAAAAAAAAAATGAAGGAATGATACACGTGGCCATTTTTGTAAACTGTTATTGTAAAATAAAAGTAGTATTTGATAAAAAAAGAAAAAATCAAATTTTTTTTTTCAAAATAATCCGACGGGCCAGAAAATATTGCTGGCGGGCCACTTTTGGCCCGCGGGCTGCCTGTTGCCGACCCCTGATCTAAAGGGTCATAAAACAAACAACAAAAGAGGTAAACAGAACAAACAAAACCCCACAGCTCTCAGACTGAATTGAATGCCAAAGAATAAAAATATGTTTTAAGACAGATTTGGGGCCATTCTCACAGACAATGACAGCTACATCAAAGGCACGATCACCCCTGTGCTTCAGTCTAACTCTAGGGACCTTCAGCAGCATATGGTCAGCAGACCTCAGAGACTTTGATGGGACGTGCAGCTGTATAAGGTCAGAAAGGTAAGTTGGGGCCAGGCCATTTGCAAGCAAACATTAAAACCTTAAAATCAATTGTAAAATGGACCGGAATCCAGTGTAGCGAAGACAATATGGGCGACATATGTTCCCGTTTACGTGTTCGTGTTAAAAGTTGAGCTGCAGCATTGTGCACTAACTGCAAGCGTGAGAGAGAGGCCTGGTTAACACCAACATAGAAGGCATTACAATAGTCTAAACACACTTTTTTGAAAATATGCTTATTTTCCAGCTCCCCTAGAGTTAAACATTTGATTCTTACCGTTTTGGAATCCATTCAGCCGATCTCAGGGTCTGGCGGTACCACTTTTTACATAGCTTAGCATAATTCATTGAATCTGATTAGACCATTAGCATCGTGCTAAAAAATTATCAAAGAGTTTCAATATCTTTTCTATTTAAAACTTGAAACTATGGCTAGGAACTATACTCTCAAACTGGCGTAATAATCAAGGACTTTGCTGCCGTAACATGGCGGCACCAGGAGAAGTAGATATTTTACGCAGTGCCCAAAACTAGTCTACTTGGTTACTCTCAATAGCAGGGGACTATTTTCAGGCACAACTTTTAATTTTGTGTCGTCTTAGTACACGATGTAACTACAGAGGAGTCAAGTTTTAAATAGGAAAAATATCGAAACTCTGGTTATTTTTAGCGCAATGCTAATGGTCTAATTAGATTCAATTGATTGTACTTAGCTATGCTAAAAGTGCTAGCGCCAGACCCGGAGATCAGCTGAATGGATTCCAAAACGGTAAGAATCAAATGTTTAACTCTAGGGGGGCTGGAAAATGAGCATATTTTCAAAAAGTGGAGTGTCCCTTTTAAATGGCAAAAAAAGGCTTTACTTCGGATAAAAGCCTTAACTGACAAAAACGTGACCTGACAACCGAGTTTATCTGTTTGTCAGGTTTAAAATCTATATCCATTATTACCCCTAGATTTTTAACAGTGGATTTAACATAGGGAAGCAAAGGGTCCAAATCAATGATCGAGGTCTTATTTTTTCAGTTTGACCCAAATTTAGCAAGGAAATAGTTGCACTGGGTTTACCAGTGGTTCTTAAACTGGGGGCTGTGAAATGGTGGCGGGAGGCCTTAGTTTTATTTTATTATATACATTAATTTATCATAAATTCTGTGTAATTACACCTCAGAAAAATAAGGCTACACAACAGCAATATGTTGAATAATTGAATTTGTTTTGTTTCATTAAAATGTTAAGTCTTGTAATGCGTTAATGAAAAATGTATTAGAATGTATGACATAAAACAATATAAATAAATCCATTTACAGTCTCTAAGAAAGCACTGATTTTGTTATCTCTCTGTTATGTGGTTGTTTTGGTGCTTTGCATGGATCTGGGGCATGACAGGGAACACTTAGGGTGGGTTGCAGTCTTTTTCTCTCTGTTAAAGTTTTGGCCGTCTGGACAGATACATGACTTATATTGATCTCATGTATCACTCCTGCCCCTCCCAACATCCCCAGCAAAGGAAAGCTGATTAAATTAATGATGACGGGTTCATTTGTTTTCATTAAATTGGCATGAGGTAGAACAAACTTAAATGGCCTCCATCTGGAAAAGGAAGTATGTAGTAACGTCCATATCTGTGTGCTCGCAACATTGCTTGTCTCTTCTATTCAGAAAGAATAGAAGATAGAGATTAGCTGACTTCTGCAACAATAAAAAACATCAAATATAGAAGATTCGTGAGATAATTTTATCAACCCTCAAGTACTGAAGATTATTACAGCCACAGTAACATAAAACATTTACATTTTTGTAATTGTTAGTGCCACGATAAGCAACAGAACACACTACTGCATTCATTCACAATAGAACTGTATGCTTTCAATGTTTTGGTCTAGTATTTTTTATGCATTTGGGTTCTCACACACAGCATTTCTTTCCCCTAAGGTGTGATGGCTAATTATGGTGTAACATTACAAGAAAAGCATACAGTATTCTTCTATTGTGTGCACAAAACATGGGTTATTATAGCAGATAAAGCTTAAGTTAAATGTGCAAAATATCAACATTATCAACTCATTGCTATTGTGTATTTGACAATCAAGACAGAGACGAGAGGTTCGGGCCACCTGCTGACACATGAGGCATATAAAGACATTTCCATTTACTCTTTCTGGTGGTGGGCAGCGTTCACCGCATGAGGCACATGGGAGTATTTTTCCATTTTCTGGGTGATTTAACCTAAGCTTGGTGGCCAGGTGACTTCTCACGTGTTAACATACACAGAGCAGCCATCAGACAAATAAGGGACAATGACAGACAGGCCAAAGAATGGGAGCTGTGCTATAAAAGAATGTCACATGGCTTATCTTCCTGAACTTTTAGCCTCTGGCTGAACCCCCAGCGTGGACTAACAGGAAACTTTAAAACCCCTTACAGGCCATTCGCTCAATACGGGGAAAACAAACAGAAAACAGCTCTGAGGATTCACAAGTTTTTCAGTGCGACAAAAGAAAACAACAAATCTCCATATCCCAAAACTTGTACTGTAGCAATGTGTATGTTTCCTTTTGGGATTTGGAACCACCCTGCAAGATACTAGCGGGAAGTATCAAATAGTATTCCAGCGTAACACACAATGAAATCTTTTAGAACACCTAAATCATTCAAATAATTTTTATTTTATTTCTATAGCATTTATTATACGATTTTGGATTGTTGTACAAAAACACACCGAAAAGTACATAGTAAGAGCAATTCCACTCACACACAAGGTCAGAAATGTATTGGTATTTCTAAATGTCCCCACAACGTTATAATATATCTGAGTTTCCTTAACTGTCCTTTAAAGACTTAATTCCAATATAGTCCTGTATAGGTCCTGTAGGAACTTTAATAAGACAAAAATATTTTAATAACATGCTAACAAAAAATCTCTTGCAGAGAAATTTCTATTTCCTGTTTTTCTTTTGTTACATAACATAATTGTATTATGTTCTGTTCTTTGATCTTACTATTTATTTGGGCTTTTAAGCGATCTTTATATTAACTCAGAGGCTGTATGGTATTAACATGCGTTTTCGTTGATTGGATCACAAGTGGACGACAGAGACCCAGTGTAAACAGTGTTCAAAATGTTTTGAGCTTGTCCACTTTCAACCACAAGGTAGTCGAAACCCCTTTCGATCAGATTGCTTTTGTAGTGTTAACACACATGTGGTTGAATGTGTACGAACAGCCTCATGCGACCGCCTTCTCTCCACCCATTTATGTAATCTGAGGTACTGAACACAATGTTTTACGTCTTTTCTGACTTCTGGCGCAAACAGCGCTATTTTTACCCTTTCATTGATAAAACTAAAGCGATGTTGTGAAAGGGTGTAAAAGTTGTGCAATCTTAAGCCCTATTTGGACGGGATTAGTTTTACACGGGGACCTCTGAGAAAATCGTGCTTCTCAGAGGTCCTCTGTGTTTTTAATCCCGTCCGAATTGGCCATGTCTGTGTTTTTCTCTGACGACCTCCGTAAGAATTCCAGAGTAATTTACCTACTGTTTTTTGTCGAACTCAGAGAAATTTAACCCCGTCCGGATGCAAATGTCTGTGTTTCCCCGCAATATCTTTTGAAAACGCAGTTCATTTCGTGTTTTGGCCAACTTGATCTGCCGTAAGGTCTTACTAATGTGCGTATATTGTCTTTCCTGAGTCCCAATCATTCAGATATGGATGTTTTTTTCGCATTAGGCAAAATAAAATAATTAAATTAAGATGAGCTGAATATCAAACACTGTTAAGACTGGGCACTGTAATATCATTAACGTTATAAGAAACTCCGTTTAAAGTTGTTCAACTCAGGAATGGTAATGTTAATTTATAAAGATAATAAATAGTTATTAATCATTATTTCTTCATTTGGGTTTATAATAAGCAGACAGTTATATAAAACACGTAGGCTAACGTTACTTTATTAGGATTTATATATTTTATTTTGATTTGTTAAAATTAAATTAATATATTACATGTTCTGTCATAATTTTACATTTAAAGCAAAATATTAAACATTACAAACACGCGTATCCAGAGCGTGTGCTCTTCTGCAACGCCCAAATGCATGAAACAGACACTCCCATCTCTGGAATAGCCTACATCATCTTAATCTCGTCCGAATCGGTACATAAAATCACAGACGTCCTGGGGGACACGTTGAAACTCAAACGAAAACTAATCCCGTCCGAATAGTGCTTTATTTCATCAATTGCGCTGAAATATCAGAGGAAGCTCTAACATATATACATACAAAACACTGTGCAGCATGTTTACTTACAACACAAGCAGTGGACATAATATTAGTTTGTGTCCATATAAACTCGTCTTTTCTCCGATCGCATTTAAATGACAGCAGAGAGACTCGCCCACCGTCTCGACAGGCCACCCCCTCACAGTATTCAGGACAGAAGCGGTTAAAAGTGGACAAAAGAGACGGATTTCAATACCAGGTGTAAACGAAATGTGTCTCTCTTGTCCACTTGTGATCCGATCAACGAAAACACATCTTAATACAAAGTGTAAACAGCCCCTCAGTGGTTCTCAAACTGTGGCTGACCAGGCTCCATTAGGAAGATCATTCCACCAACAGGGAGTAGTGGAGGAAAATGAGCGGGAAAGTGATTTAGTGCCCTTTTGTAAAGGTATCACAAGGCACTGCTCATTTGCTGAACATATGGATCTAGACAGGGTGTAAGAATGTAGGAAGGTGTAAAAGTATGCCGGTGCAGTGCCAGTAAAAGTTCTGTAAAAGTGAGCAGTAGTAACTTATACCTGACATAATCGGTAACCAGTGGAGAGAGAAGTTAATTGACTTGATGCTATGACGCTAACTGAATATTGGAATGCAGATGTCTTCAGGCCATCTTATATTGGAATCTTAAATCTAGAATCCTCTCTTATTAAACATGAAGTCTGGCACAAATTGGAAATTGTAATAAAAGAAAAATGCCTATTTCATAGCAAAATATCAAACGTTGTCAAGTAGAAACTGCACAAAAACTGTTAAAGAAATACACAATGATTGACATCCTCTTGCATTACTGTATGACACTGTTCACACTGTCAATTTAAATCCAACTTTTGTGTATGTCCAATTTGAAGGACTGACTCTCCACACTATGTATCACAACTGTTGATATCTGATTTGTGTATCGTGTGGTGCTTTTTTTCTGGAATAGCTGCATTGGTTTTTTTACATTGAAGTTGCGTGGAGGTGTTTGAAATAGATGTGCTTAACTGCAGATGATTGGTGTTTTGTCCACTTCTGATCGCTTCTGTCCTGATTACTTTGAGGGGATGCTCTGTGGAGACTGTGGGCGAGTCCCTTTCCTTTTTATTTAAATGCTAGCAGGATAAATGACGGGTTTAAATGAACACAAACTAATATTATGTCATATTAGTCTGCTACTTATGTTGCTGGTAAACATGCTGCACAGTGTTTTGCAGGCCGCAACTGTTGTGAATGAGACACCTGCTTCGCCTCCCGATCACCACCAGAGGGAGCCATCCCCTGAATATTAGCGTTGGTCAAACTACACTACCCACAAACCCACATACCAGGACTGATTGCTTGCCACCTGATCCAAATCAAAGACTGCCTATTTAAGCCAGACTCAAATGCCACCTCAATGCGAAGTCTTGATTTGCTCTGTCTGTCATTTCTGAGCGTTTACCCTGTCTGTGTTTATTTGGTTACCGGTTCTGATCTGTTATTTGTTATTACGATTACTTGCTGCCTGCCCTGACCTTTTGGATTGTTTATTGACTACGAGACTGCCTTATCTATATTGTGGTGTATGCTGGTGTTGATATTCTGCCTGTCTGACAACGAGAGTAATAAAGCCTGCAAATGGATCTTCCATCTCAAGGTGCTTCATTACAGCAACATGCTGCATACGTCATATAGACCAGTGTTTCCCAATCCTGGTCCTTGAGGACCCCCTCCCAGAAAGTTTTAGATGTCTTCTAATTTAAAACACCTGAATTCAACGTATTAGCACCTTCCAAAATGGTAAACATGTCTCCTTAACCAGCTGATGAGGTAAGTCAGGTGTGTTGAATAAGTAGACATCTAAAACATAGTGGGAGGGGGTCCTCGAGGTCCAGGATTGGAAAACACTGATATAGACATATTTCAGAATGTTAACAATTAAAAAGTTGACTAATGTTATTATTAGTTCATCGTAAATTATTATAACATGTTTATGACTGGCAAATGAAATGCTCAGGTAACTTAAATAAACCAAGCTTGATTACATATGCAGTGTACATATGCAGCCTTCGTACTGAGAAATGGCCGTGTGCATGACGCAGTGATGTGCTAACAATGCGCATATCATTTGCCCACCATGGCTTCAAAGCGGAGCTATTTGTCTGTATCCGAATGTATGAGTTTGTAATATTTTAAATCTTTGTAAGTATTGCCAAAAAAAGCAATGCAATATTTTCAAAATAACACTCTACTACAGATTTCCACATTCTTTCGTTTGCCCTTTATGATAAGTAATTTTTAGTAATTAAGTAATCATTTATGTCAATAAATATAATAAACCACATTTATGCACTTGAATGTGTTTGTCTTTTAGTTTGTTTAAGTTTGGTAAATGGGTAATTTTTTAACTCATACTGTATTAACATTATGTATTTATATTTAATTTGATTCATTAAATTAATTTAAATTTAAATCAGGTTTATTTTTTAGTCCTTCTCACAACAAATAATGATTCAAAACAGCTTTACAACAAATGCATGTTTCATATTATAATCAGCAAGTTTATCAGTGTAAAAGTAATGTCCATATAGGAATAATATACAGATTTAGATAATACAATATTCAGTTAGTTAACAACTAAAGCCCGATTTATAGTCATGCATAAGCTCTGCGTAGCCTGACGTGCACCTCGCAAAATATTTAACAGCCCGTCAGTTCTACGCGGACCGTAAGCACTGAGATTGGTCCACCTCCTTCGTTTGTGGGTTAACTTGCCAAGCTGCTTCTTCTTTAACGGTCGCGGTGCTACTATGGTTACACGCATGGATACTGCCTACCAGCGGTCTGCTGGTGTGTTTGCACATCGATGCGGACGACGTCGCAAAAGTATAAATGAAAACCAACGCGGAACCTACGCCGTAGGACCTACTCACAACTATAACAGGGCATTCAGACCGCCACCGGCGAGAGCGTCAAAGTGGCCGGAAGTCATTCATTTTCAATGAGAGCCGGTGGCGAGCTCCAGCGAGCAGCGGCGCGCCGCGTCATGTACAGCGTGAGCGTCGAGGAGAGTTGAAATCAGCTCAACTTTATGGTAATGAGATATGACGCGGTTCGGCGGCAACCAATCGGAAGGCGGAAATGTTCAACGGCAGCCAATCGGAAGGCGGAAAGCTCCGTGTTGAGAGAATGCATTCGAGCGTCAGAGCGTCCACTACAACTTTTCTGTAGCGTCGTTGTCTGGGCAGCCAGAGCTTTTATTGACGCTCTCGCCGGTGGCGGTCTGAATGCACAGTAACGAGCCCTTAAGCAGTAACAATGAATGGGTTGAATTCACTGACAGAGGGCCCCTCACAAAGGTTTGCTTAGGGCCCCCCAGCATCTAAGATCGGCACTGCCTACCAAATTTTGTACATGTGCAAATTTGTACAAAGAGGCCTGGGGGGTGAATTGTTGAAATTTTGTAAGGAGACGTTTTTCCAAAGTCTTCATACTAATTCAGTTGTATATTTTCCTTCTGACGTGTATAATTTCAAGAGTTTAAAAAAATTATTTCTTTTAAACCTTAAAATTGATTTGTTTGGAGAAGAAGGATATAGCTGCTTCAGCGATGATGGGCCCAAGCACTGCAGCACCACTGCATCATGGTGGCTGTCAGAAAACAATGTATAACAAGGACGTGCATTTCAGTGAAATTTTCGGTGGATTTTCAGTTGTAAGTGATAAACTTCCTGCTGCCAGCTGGTGTCCCGCATCCATGTGATTAGCTCCTATGACCAAACCTATAACTCAATTTAGCATTTTCAATATATTGGTGTAATGTTAGTTATGTCTTTCCAGAACCAGAGGGCCACTGGTGATACCACATAATGCCACTGAAAATTGCTTGATGCTTTTCCCTGTGACATACATCCTCACTGCCACATCTTTATGTATCAAATTTGGTGACTGTAGGTAAAACTAACCCCATAATTTTAGACAAAATGGGATGCTACAGAGCCCCACCACCATGCCCATGTTTAAGCTAATGTAAACGCCTAATTTTATTTCATGCCAAATTTTGTGACATTTAATCATGCTCCAAGCTTCAAATACACCAGAAAATACTGTAGTACTGAAGTTTTACTTGTTACCATGGCAGCATTATTTAAGGTATAAACTCTTTTACAATTTTACATCTGTCATGTCTCTGCATTATTCTGACAAGGTTTGAAGAATCTTATAAATATAGATATACTATTTTAAAGTATGTTTTAAGTGCAACACTTCCTGCTACTAGTTACAGTAGTGGCTCTATGACTGAGGATGATTAGACTCCATGACCAAACATACAGCTCAGGTCTGACTGAAATAAATCAATATATAATTAAATTTTAAGACACTTCCCATTTTTTCTGATTTAGCCATACATTTGTTGTTTCACCATAGCAACATCATTCAAGATGTCAGAAATCTTAAATATTTTTGCATAATGTTGACCAAGTTTGATGGTAATTACATAAATACCCTAAAAGAAATAAAAAGTTCATAGCATGCACTTTTAACATTTTTAAAATATCTTAATTCCTGTTGGGCAGAGCTAAACGTCTATAGAAATAATGTCTGTAGAAATTACAGTATTAACTTACTGTAGATTTTACATTTATGTTATTTACTGGCAAAAGTTTGTTCAAAGTTAAATGAACATGAAACATTTCAATCTTTATCTTTTACAGTAAGTTACTGGCAACCAGCTGCATAATTACAGCACATTTTTTACAATGTATGTGTATCAATGTCCATACATGTATGTATGTTTTCTTCTACCTATTAAAGGGGGCACTGCAATTTTTTACATTTTTTTTTTTATTTTGAGTTTTTAGCATGTTAAGGGCTTCAAAATGCCCCAAACAACAATATAGAAAATATATTAATCCTGAGAAATACAACAGGGCACTTTGCACGTGCTTAGGCCCTAATGAAACACAATTTCAACAAAAATTATGCTAGATGGCATGACAGAAACCAAGTCTCCTCTGAAAAAAACTTTATAGAGAGCTAACACTAAGAAATGCAAAGTGCAATATTTGCAGTGACTTTGTGAAAATGGAAGCTGCAGTAAAGAAAAAAAACAACAACACGAACATGTGGAGTCACCTGAAGTCTCAGCACTTGCCTGTGTATGAAGAATCCCAGAATAAAAGTGATCCTGCTGCTAGCTCTTCCTTATTTGTTTTCATTTTGTTTGTTTAGGTTTTCATAAATATTTCACTTTGTGAAGCAGATACAAAGATAGAATGCACTAAAACTATTGTCTTGTGAAAAATTATGAAGTACTCAAAAGTGTATAGCACAATTATTATAATTATTACGCAAAATAAATGTTTTTTTTATTTTATTTAGTTTGTCTGCTAATATAGTAATTTAGTATGTTTCTCAATTATTGTAATTCCATTTGTGTTATATCAGCTTCATAGCATCCATTTGGCCTGTCACAGACTGCACAAGAGATAACGGCTGCGGATCCAAATGCAATTCTTTTATAAAGAGATCCACAATATTCAAAAGGGGTAATCCAACAATCATAGTCCAAGAACAGGCAGAGTTCATAAACACAGGTAAACGGTCCATAAAGAAGAACAGGAAATAAACCAACAAATCCTCAGGCAGAAACAAGAACAGGTATGTCTAGGTAGCAGATGAAATCAACAAGACTAGGCAATGAATGAATAACAAGACAGGGTTTCAATTGGCAGGGGTAAAAATCATAATGAGATACAGGTGCAAACAAAGAGGGGTAATGAGTCCATAAAATGGGTTTTGGGAAATCTAGGCTGCATCTGATATCTCTAAAAGGCTGCCTTCGTTTCAGTATTACAAGGCAGTAGTCTCAATCCCCTCCCTAGCTCCTGAGGTGGTGAATCAGTATATTGTGTATTCAGGTTCGGGCAATCGTAATGACCCTTGCTCACTTCACATTGGGACACTGTTCACTTATTTCCCTGTGACGTGGCTGCTTAAGCTTTATAAAGACGTTTGTCACATTTCATGAGTTTTTTTGAGTTGGCTTTAGGGGTGTCCTCGACTAAGGATTTACATATTCGAATCAGAATTGTCGAATCTTTCCATAGTCGACCGATAGTCGAATCAACTATGTGTGTGTGCATGGGTTGGGAGGGGGCCAGACCAGGTACAAATTGATAACTTTTATTTTCTTTCACAAGCAGCACACATAAACAACTTTCTGATAAAGTGACCAAAACTGTCTTTCAAGTAATAAACGAAGACAAAACTGGCTTGCATGATTTTCAGTTTGAGAGCTTAAAAAAATCACGTGATTTCCGGTGAGGGAACACAAGGACTATCAATGCTCACTGGTTTTTGCATTGTATTGTGGGACAGCCCTTAAAATGGCCGACTCCCTGATCAGTGCCCAAAGACTGAACAAGGGAGCTGATTTAGACACAGCCAGTGTTTGCTTTGCATTATCGTTTTGCATACTTTCATCATCTTGTCCCACAATTCTATGCAGTGGTGGCCAAGAAAGCGGCTGGAGCACAAATTTAGTGTAAATAAGGTTATATTTTCACTCTGACTGCATTTCCAGCAAGAAATTGGTATAGCAGTTATTAATTATGGGATTAGTTATTACAAAGCTGCTCTCTGTTTATATTTCAAACAAACCCCATTACGCGGTTTATGAAGGCTGACCCAATGTGTTTCCCAGAGCTACCTTCATGTTGCCGAAGTCATTGCCTTATGATGAAGCGAGACAACAAATCAGACGGATGTTACACGGCCACACTACTTTCTCAAAATTTTTCTGGTCGCAGTTCAATTTCTCAGAGAACTCTGCACTTGTCAATAGCCTCTTTCACACAGTAATACTGGTAAATTACCATGAATTTACCAGAATGAATTTACCAGTAACATGTGCTGTTCACACACGCAGTGACATTCCGTCTTTTTACCAGTAAGACATCATTCACACATCAGTATCAAATTACCGGTAAATTCATTGAGAAAGCGGAAGTACCTGTGGTGCGCGGTGAGCTCAGTGTGGTATTTGTAAACAATCCACGTCGTGGATGGCGTTTTAAACAGTACTTTTTGCACATTAGGCTTCACATAGGGCGTGCTAAGGACGTCGTCAATTCGGCAAGTAGGTGGTAAGATGTTTTAAACAACTTTGGTGAAGAAATGTGGACGTAAACTTCAGGTGTGCTCGACTTTCAAGCACCGCATGTGTGGAAACGTCCGTAAACAGTCTGGGCGTAAACGCGTCATCTGTTTTAAAAAATTATGATTGGCCCGAAGCTGTCAGCGCGGTCTGACGTCGTCCGTTCTAAATGCCGATAATCCTATATTTTTCGTTCACACATAGCGCTTACCGGTAAATTACTGGTAATCTAACAACCTGTCTTACTGGTAAATTGGGAGTACTGATTTACCGGAAAGGTTCTGTTCACACATGATCTGTTAACTGCAATTTACCAGTAAATTACCAGTAAAGACTTACTGTGTGAAAGGGACTAATGTCAGTTTTTACTTAGCCATCCAATTGCAGGGGATGAAGGGCGGGACAAATACTACACCGACCAAGCGACACCTGGTAATTGTATATTGCTGGTATTTGAGTCTTTGATGTGTCAGAAGTGTTAAACAGATGAGTTACACAGACTACCAAAACAATGTGAAATAAAATGATATGAAAAACTATAACATCTAATACTAGGAACATATTTTTCCATGGATATTTCGTATCGTAGCAACCAAAGCATCTTCTCTGATATTGCTGTGCGGTCAAAAGCGCTCTCAAGTGCCCAAACCTGCAATTTTTGAATGAGAGCCTAGCATTTTCAACCAAAAATGCCTTTAATGACGTCTGTTGGACACATGGCAACAAAATGATGCTGTGCATTTATGTTAGTATGTTAGGCAGGGTTTCGTGTTTGTGCTTGGGGGGCACCTAACAGCAAACAAGTGTACTGCAATATTTTGAGATTAGAGAGTGAGACTTCATGGTTTTTAAATATGGTTTAAATGTATTAAAACTATTTTAGCTGTATGTTACTCAGTCTACCTATTAAAATATTGAGATTAGACAAATAAAATATAAATTCTTATATTTCTATTTTATTAACCGTTCCATTAATAGTGCCCTCCAAACTATGCCTATATGATTATGTTATATTGAGCATTATTAATCATGGTAATATGTGGATTTTAGTCACTGTAATCTGGCCGATTGGTATGAAGGAGGAAAATGCTGGCCCTTCTCGCTATCAAACTTGCCCGTCCCTAATTTAGGGTAAGAGGTTTGTTCAATTTATTAACCAACTCAACAATAGTAGTGACATTGTTGCTAGCAAACACCACTACAATGAGATTTTGAGCTAGGAAATCTTTAAATAAAGATACTACATAATAACTGTGAACTTCATATGTATTATATTGTGATATCACTTTTACACACAAGGCTTACATGCCCACCATCACACCACCAAAGCTTCTCCATTTTACTTGCAACCTGCCATTAAAAATTGTTTTGGAGCTAGTTTTGGGAAAAGATTAATCGCGAATAACCGCATTCCAGGGCTCCAGACTAACTTTTTTCACTAGAAGCACAGTGGCCCCAAGCTGAAAATTTTAGGGGCGCAACCAGAAAATGTAGGGGCACACACTGTAAATCAACATGCTAACCAAATATTCATATTTCTACTAATTTCCACTGTATTACTAATAAATACTTTAAAGGACAAGTTCGGTATTTTACACTTAAAGCCCTGTTAGAACAGATAGAACGGTTTTGACTGAAATTTCAACATATGCGGGTGCCCCGAGAATTTTGGGGGGTTTGTGTTTCACCTCCCACCTTTACAATGGGCTTAATGGTGCACTGGAACAATCCTTCCTAAAATGCATTGAACTTTCGTTTACAAAGACGTGAAACCCACCAAATGGTCAGGGGTGTTCACTGGTATGCGCACACAAAAATCGCTCCAAAATACGCATTCCAACAGGTTTTATCGTAGTTTTTGCCAACTCCACTGACTTGTATTAGTTGTGCTGTGAGGTACGGTATTACTCCGCCCCGGGAACTTTGTTTCTATTCTTGCAATTGGCAATGGCAGATTAGCGCCACCACCTGGGCTGGAGTGTCTATTATTCAAGCTCTAAGCGGAAGAATGTACGGGTGTGAGGCGTTTGGAATAATAGGTCCACAACCGGAAGAATGTACGGGTGTGAGGCGTTTGGAATAATATGTCCACAAGTTAACAACGAATGCTAAAACAGCTGTTGGAAATAGGGCTGGGACAACGCGTCGACGTAATCAACGACGTCGACGCAAAAAATACGTCGACGCAAAATATGCGCGTTGATTCGTCAGACCCAAAAAGACGGCGCCGTTGAGCAACGCGAGTGGCTCCAGTCCACGCCGGCTTCACAGCAAGTGTGAACAGTGCGTAAGCGGCGCATGTTTTTTCAGCGCCCATGTTAACAAGCATGCACCCTGCCGCATGAGGAGCGCAAGCTCGCGGCTCTGTAGCAACTGTGCTGCAATCGTGTCTGCGTGGGTTCTGCTGCGCTGCTCACGCTCATTTAAAGTGAAAGTGCTTTGTTTATGGTTTAAATGCTCGTGGATTGACGCGAAAGAGTGCCATTTTACCATAAAATCATGAATGTGATGCCAAGTGTGTTTTAAACAGAGCAATTTAACAAAAAGCAATGAAATCTGTAAAAACACACTGTTGCCAGAAGACTGCGTTTTCATTCACTCTCTGTACAGCAGTAAATGAGTCCTCATCTATCTTAATAAACTTAAGAGAAAGAGATTTAATAATGTATGTGCTTCTTATGTTTAATTGTGTTTATATCTGTCATTACATGGACTAGAACAGCACAAAAACAATGTGGATTAAACAAATCAAGTTATAAAAATTACACTGTGTGACCATCAAAAGGCACATTGAAGAGGTTTTGCTCATTAATGCATGCAAAATAAAGTCATTTGAACTTGAGATTTTTATACTGTTACTAAACAGCACAGAATGAGCTGCAAACGCTTTATGAAATGCTACCTCTCACTAAGAATGCATTATTTTGCACTTGTATAGTCTTTTTTTATTTTGAAATTTCAAGAGCAATCAACATATATTGAAATGTTTACATTCAGATATGTAAATCAACTTGTGTAAATTGCTATTAGTTAATTAATGGGGAGATAATCGATAATCTAATCGAATCGAAGTCGAATCGGACTGATAAAATGAATCGTTAGATTAATCGATGCATCGAAAAAAGAATCGCTAGATTAATCGTTTAAAAAATAATCGTTTATCCCAGCCCTAGTTGGAAAGCATCTTTTGCAGCGATTTTTGTGTGAGCATATCAGTGAACACCCCTGACCACTCGGTGAGTTTCACGTCTTTGTAAACGAAAGTTTAATGCATTTTAGAAAGGATTGTTCCAGTGCACCATTAAACCCATTGTAGAGGTGTGAGGTGAAACACAAACATCCGAAAATTCTCAGGGCAGCCGCATATGTAGAAATTTCAGTCAAAACCGTTCTATTTCACCATAAACAATCTGAAAACAGGGCTTTAAGTGTAAAATACCGAACTTGTCCTTTAATGATAGATGCAGAAAGTACAATGTGCTGTTTTCAAATTCAGTGTCACATCACAAAAAAAGTTCAAATTTACTGGTCGCACATGTGCAAAATTTATGTCATCTGTGAAAGGCGTAAGACCAAAACATTTTCATACAATAATAGATCTCGGTCCGAACGGACTTTGCCTTTTTTGCCCCTCATTTGTTAGCATAATTTGAATGCCACTGCACAGCCTGTTCACACAGACACCATACATCATCGGTACATTTACGAGCGCTCACCTCCCATCTCTAAACAAAGGGAGAATGGCAAACTTTTCTGCTGAATTGACAACTTGCACAGGAGCCACAAGACGAAAGACATCTTTTATAACATCAACAGCAAAAACTCCATGGATCAGCAAAGAGCAAAAACCCAAATTAACATCAATAACTTTACTGCTTTAACACAATATGCAAACAGCTGCAAAGGGTCTGAAAGGGTCGTTGCACTGTTTATTTTGGTAAGGTAGGTTAGGTACGCGATATGGTTGTATTGAGATGGATTCAGATATTCTACTTTGATGAAACATTTTGTTGCTTATGAAATTTGTGTTCGTTTACAGATTAGCGTAACGATATAGTTACTACGTCTACACAACCTAAAGTGTGCATACTAATTCTAATGTAAACCAGTTGTTTATGTTGGTTATTTTGATAAAGTTATTCACTTTGTACTGCAAAGCTTTTTCACTGGTGAATGAGGGCCTGTTTACACGAGTACGCTCGAGGGTGAAAACGTAAAAATATTTTATTGGATGTGCCTTTCGTTTACACGGCGACGGCATTTTGGGGGCTTAAAAACGCAAAAAAGTGAAACCACCCTTCAGAGTGGAATTCTTAAAAACGATCTACCATCGCGTTCTCGTCTAAAGAGTAAAAACGCAAAAGTCTGCTCACGGTGGCTCTCGTCGCATACGCGATTACGTCACAGGCATGCGCCAGTTCAGGAAAATAACAACAAACATGTCAGATTATTTCCATACGTCGGACCTTCAAGTTGCCATAGCAGCTCTGATAAATATACAAGTCTTTCCAGCAGTTGTACGAATTATTCACAGCAAGTATTACTGATCAGAGAAGGCGCATTAATTACCTCAGTGAAACTGTTGATGCGCCAATTCGTCGGAGGCAAACCAGACGGCTTTGGACGAGACCTGGGAAAACCAGGAAGAAGGTTGTACGCAGGCACATGGACTTGGTGTTGTTGTGTGTCAGTGCTTCACATTGCCACCTAGCCGCCTGGAGTGCATACTACATCGAATATCACACACTTTTGCGTCACCATATGCACGCAGATTTCCCCCTCAAAATGCTCGTATAGACGTGGAATAAAAAGTGATAACGCAACGCCACTTTTGCGGTTTCTTTTCAGATCGTTTCCATGTAAACGTAGCCTGAGACATGAGATGTAAACGTCTGATCTGTGCGTGTTCATGTGTTTTGAAAAAGGCGTGACTTTGGATGGCATTTTGAATGGAAGGTGGGATCGTGATTTCATTGCTAGTCTAATTTTTCAAAATAAGATACCCTACCTTTAAGTCTGTCTCATTATGATCGGACAACACAGTGTTAACAAGATCATCACTGTAAAAGGTTTCTATTATGTAAAATTAATACATTAAAAACTACAGTCTGAATAACAGTGCACAAAGGTTCTTGAAATATACTCCACAGCCATGGGATCATATTTTGTAACTGAATAACCTTCAAATTACATGTGAATAACCTTCTAATGTGATAGCACAGACAGAAAGACAACATAAAATAGAGAGCGAAAAAGAAAGGTCCCATTTATGCTCCACATTTGCTGAAAATTATTATTTTTATTTTTTTATAATAAAATACTATAAAATAAATAATACGTTTGTGACACATAATACAAACGCACATGAGAACAAAACCACTTATGTTCAAAACATGCATTGTAATCTCATGCTTATTTTAAACATTGTCATATTTTTCTGATATTCAGAAGCACTGTAGTTTCACTCGCTACTCTTTATTATTATGCCTTAACTGATGCATACAAATAACCACAATAATATACAGTTATTTATTCAGAACATATTTAAATTAATATAATAAATATATATAATAATATACATTTCTTACAAAGTGTGTGTGCTGTGTCTGAAATGTCTCTTCTAAAACATTTTATGATTAACAATTTTTTTATTAAACTTTCATTGGACCAGTATCTACTGTGTAACCCTGCATGGTAAATACTTCCTATTATAAAAGCTGCAATTGTATTTTAAATGGACCTCAATTCAGATCAGACAAAAGTTCAAAATATTGAACAGTTCATGCAGAAAACATGATTTTAGTCGTAAATAAAATGTTATCTTGTCACAGTTACTGGATGGAGCATGGTAACGCTTCAGTACTGCCTGCGCTTGTTCGGAAACACAGGCATATCTGAAATTGTTAGTGGGCTGATAGGACCACTTTCTTTTGATTTGTGTCCACTGAGCAAATATAGACAGCGCTATGACAACTGAGTGGGTACTCTGTGCTGTTTTTGTGAGGGTCATTAGGATGTAAAAATAAATGATGATTACGGTGCTAAAGGACTGAATGGACACTTGGGTGACATAGAATGCACTTCCACAATAAATGAGAGCTCAAACAAACAAAAAAAACACAGATATCTCAATGTTACAAAGTTACAATGTTTTAAAGTCCTTTAACTGTGTTTGTGAATCAGTCTGGGATCACAAGTCATGAGCATTAACACAGTGCATTCCTAAAGCTGCCATAATGACCTTAAATCATTCAAGGAAAAAACTACCGCACAGCATCTGCAAATAGGTATGTTTTAAGCATGCCGTATTTACAGCATTAACTTGGTTATGTGCACCACATTCTATTATATTCATAATTAGCCTTTAAGGTAACATGACCACAAGTAGTGTAAAGAACAACCATTTGTTCCTATATCCTTATAAGATGGTATTGAAACAGTACTATATATACTATAAAAATGACATCATAAGTACCTACCATTGCAGTGAATGTTATTTATATACTATGGTATCTTCAAGAAACTATACAGTAGCCTACATTTAAAAAGCATGATACTTTTGGGTAATTTACAATAATTTAAGTAAATTATTGCTTTTTGTATGTCATTACTATGATTACAATAATGTTTACAATAATTACAATTATTGTGCACTGTATTTTAGATGGTACTGTATGATTAAACTATGTATATTGGTTCTCTAAAGTGCTTTAAAGAATATTAGGCTACACCATGGTTCTCATGTTTAAGAATTTGTCCTATTACTATAGTACACTAAAAAGAGGCTATAGCATGACATTGAATTATTAACACATTCAACGTACCGTGTACTTATAAAGTAGATATTGTCTATTTGTTTGTGTCTAATTAACATTATTTTAAAAGCGTTTAAAAGTTTAAATATCAATAAAAGGCTCATTAGCAACGCGACATACAAATGTAAATACTGCAATATAAAAATAAGGGAATAATATCGACATACATTGTTTGGTGCGGCGCTGATGCCAGCTGAAGCACGCGCTCAGCGCTTTCTCCTGTAACATACATGATGAAGGACTGGAAGAGTAAAACTCCAGCATGTGTCCCGATAAAACATCCATGCAGTCAAACATCATCTACTTTATCACTGAAAAAGACGAAATTGACTTTGATTGTCCTTGAACCCTTTACAGAAACTCCATCAAACTCTCAATGAGCTTTGGCACGTTCTAATCGCTTTCGGTTTCCACAGACGATCGCCAGACAACACGGCAAAAATCCCAAACACATCCCGTTCATCACTAGCGCTTCTCCGCTTTTGCTAAATGAAAACATTTGTCGTTTAACGCATGGAAATGTCGTTTCGCTCGGTGTTGTGGTCGGTCCGGTTCATGTTACCGATAGCAGTTCAACATAATGAGTGATATTGTTAGGAATATATCGCGTTTAAAAGCGCAATGACTGATCTGCGCTAATGCCCGAACGCTGCCCATTTCGCACTAGTTCATTCCAACACAATGAAAGACTGAGTTGCCTAATATATGCGAGTGAACTTTCTGTGAACCCTTCTGAGGCTGCTAACCTTCAAATGACCCACACCAGTGTGACATCACCAGCGTTCACACACGCGCGGCCGCGCGCACACACACAAGTAGGTCCGCGTCTGACGGGAGGTAGAAGAGCAACTCAGCAAAAGAAACAACTCAACGCGGTTTTAATCTCAAAAGAATATTTTCTGTATAGCCCAATGTACGTGTCAGATTAAATTTCATACTATTAAAGCAAAACTAATCGCAGGCAAGAAGAGTAAGAAAAAACATTAAAGAACTGAGTACTACACACGAGCATGAAAATGAGTGCATTGAAGAGCCTAGTGATGTCTCATTTACAAAACAGTTTCAAATGACTCAAACAAACATTTGTAGTGCATGTAAAGTGTAACATATTTTCTCTCATGTGGTGTCTTTTGTATTTATAGTGAATGTCTTAACACGTTTTGTTTCTCTTTATATTTTGAATAGAATAATTTTAATTCTTTGCACACTTATCAGAATTATCAGTAACTTCAAATGAGATTTAAGTATATTTAGGGGCAAATTAGTGATGGAAAATTTGGGTCTTTCTAGAGATTGGTTCGTATTTTAGTTTGTTCATCAAAAGGGGTGTTTATACTTGGTATTGAGATGTGTTTTCGTTGATCGGATCACAAGTGGATGACCCTAAAGACAGGTGTAAACGGTGTTCAAAATGTTTTGAGCTCGTCCACTTTCGACCACTTTCAACCACATTCAGAGGTAGTCAAAAACCCTTTTAATCAGATTGCTTTTGTAGTGTAAATGTGCATGTGGTTGAATGTGCTCAAACAGCCACACAAGGCCGCCTACTCTCCGCTTATTTATGAAAACGTGTAGATGTTCTTTAACCGTTATTTGTTTTATTGTTTTTATTTTAAAGTTTTGTGGGACATGTTTGGTGTTTTGGACTGGTGAAGGTTAGAGCAGCGTTACCCTGGCAACCAGAACATGAAGAGGACAGCAACTCTCTTACTTTCTCTGTCTGAACACTATGCCTGCACACTTCAGAAATGACATCATCGTTTAAATTATATGGAGAATCAATTTAAATGTTTGTTTTAAGATGTTTATTTAAATGTTTGTAATGTAATGTTAAAAAAATTTATTCCAACTGCCATTCATATGCTATGGTAAGTCTTTTAGTTATGGGCAAAAAAGGAGAAGTTAAATTAGTTGTACCGCAGATGTGTGCCCAAAGAATATTAAATAAAAGATTTAAATTACTAACTGTTTACCAACATAAAACGACAGGCAGATTACGTTGGGAAGTTACGTCAAGTCAACGAATCTAGGAATTTCACTTTTCCGGTCGCCACGACATTAATTTGGTCATCATATTAGGTCAACGTTACGTAATAGTTACATATTTTTGTTAGCTGGATTATTTTATCAATTGCGCTAAAATATCAGAGAAAGCACTTACAGATACATGTACAAAACACTGCAGCATGTTTACTTACAACAAAAGCAGTGGACTCTGATTAGTTTGTGTCCATTTAAACCCATCATTACTCCCACTCGCGATTAAATGACATAAGAGGGACTCGCCCACAGTCTCCACAGACCATCCCCTCAAATGTAATCAGGACAGAAGCGGTCGAAAGTGGACCAAAAGGACGGATTTAAATACCAGGTGTAAACAGAATGTGTCTCTCTTGTCCACTTGTAATCTGATCGACGAAAACATATCTTAATACCAAGTGTAAACAGCCCCAAAATTATTAGTTCAGATTTTTTCACTGAAAGCTCAGTGACCATTTTTTCAAATTACAAATCACCCAGCAGGGGTGAAAAAAAGTGTCTTATGTGCATGTGTCTTGTATGTGTGCCGCTACTTTTGACACGATCAATCACCACATCCTCTTTTCAAACCCTCAAGGCTATGGGTGTCTCTGGTATGGCACTACTATGGTTCAATTCTTACCTCTCAGGTAGGTCATTTAGGGTATCCTATAGATGTGACATCTACGAACCACAACGTCTTAAAGGGGACAGAGAATGAAAAACCATTTTTACCTTTTCTCTGTTGAATAATGGTAGTCTACCCACATTCACAAACATACAAAAAGTGCTATACATGCTAAACATCTCAGTCTCATAAAATTCCTCTTTTAGAAATGTCAGCCAGAAAACGGCCTAATCTGAAAAACTGATGCTTATGACATCACAGGCATCTCTCTGCCCCTCCACTTTAAAATAATTGGCTACATTTTTTGAGAGGCAGCAAAGTCAGCCAATCAGTAATGAGATTGCAAGTTAAGCCAGTAGGGGGAGCCAAATAGGTGCAAAACCACTTGTTTAAAATCCCCCACCCTAATAGAGCTATCTGAGAGAGGTTTTTAGGAAGCTTCTAAGGCATTACAGACCCAAACAAAAACATTTTTTGTCTACATGTCACATCACAGAACAAGGATAATTACTCCGTTCAATCATTCTATGTCAGCTTTAATACTGGGGTGCTTGGACCACTGTTCTTTTCAATATGACATCCCTGGGTTTTGTCATTTGGAAACATGGCTTTTTCTACCACTGCTATGCGGATGATACACAACTCCACTTGTCGATTAACCCTGAAGATGCTCCTCAGTTGCAGAACGCTTGGAGCGCGCAACATCAGCACCACAGACATTGCAAATGAAAATGTGGAGAGGGGGAATTCCAGCTAACAAAGTAAAAGCACACTAATAACCAGAGGCCAAAAATGAAAGGTTACAAGAAATTTTGAAACAAAATACAACAATGCGACTTCTCGTGACTCCTCTTTTCTTCAGCAAATTAAACATATTATGGCTTGGTGAACAATATTTTTGAAAAATATGCTTCTCTGGCAAACTAAATTGAAATGCCCTCCTCCAATTAATGTTGCATCTGAAAGGAAAAACATCTACAAATGCATATGCAATAAGGTCAGTCGCAAAAAATAACACCTTTTCAGAGCTAATTTTAGTAAATGCTGTCAGTCATTATTTAACACCAAAATGATGGTTTATTCTGCAAGCTGTTAATAAATCTGGCCCTAAATATTTTAATAGTGTGACAAGTTTTGGAGATTAAAGTTTTCTTATTTGCAGATCAATGTTTTTTAAATGTCTGCATCCACAAATATTACAAATTGTTCAGAACATTTTAACCAGGTGCTTTCAAAAAGTGGTGGAGACAAAATCAGCCATTTCAAAAAGTGGCGTCCGCAGTGTAAATGACACCTATGGGTTTCTTCAAAAATACCAAAAATACACTGAGGACTACAATGATTTCAACCTAAAATGGCCGCCCTTAACCTCTGAATCAGCCAATAGAAAGCTGGCAATGTTATACAGTCACAGCACCATGTGACACCATACATTTATGAATCATGAAGACATTATATTAGTATTTAAATATTTTTATTTAAATTTGCCTCACAAAATGTTTAACAATATTATAAATAAGTACATGCATTTATTTTACATGATTTTGCACCATTTTGATTAAGTTTCAACATGTTAATGAAATATACAAATGTAATGCTATTTAAAAAGTTAAGATGATGAATCACATCATTTGATTTCACTCACAAGCTGTTTATAAAGAAAAGACTAAAGTTTGCAAACACTTAGATAAAAAAATACTTTGATGATCAAGTCTGAAAAAGATGATCAAGTTAAGTTTTGGATTTCTCCACTTAAACACAATTGTAATTTTTGCCATCTTTGTCACTTTTACCTTTGGCTTGCTCACTGCTAACATTGCTAACATTATGTTTTGGGTCAGGGTTGTACAGTATACTCTATTAATATCACTTTACATGTAATGGTGACACTGCAATTTTGTAGATACTTCACATTTGTTATTGTAGATTTTATTTACATTTTATGGTATTTTATTTACCTATCATAAACTGTAAAATGTAAAAGTGGCTCTACTAAAAAAACTTACTTCAATTGGTAGCACCTAATATTACATTTTTTTATTTTAATTATTTCATTTAAACTGAGAAATTTAAGGTGAAAAAACATTACATGTTTAGGCATTATCAATAATTTGATCCAACTTTAACTTTTTACAATGTATATTATTCAAATTTATAAACATTTAAGTGTATACAATTGCTGTCTTGATTATCCCATAAAATTCTTGGTACTGTGAAAGCACTTGAATAAGTTTCACTAATATACCTTTTATACTGTATATTATATTGTATAGAAAACCCTATACTCTTTATATTTCATGTTACATTAATTCGTCTCTACTGTCTATAAACTATTAACATGTATTTATTGTACATTTTCCGCTCTGCAACAATGCAACCATATTTTTTTTCAAAAGTGCTATAGAAATACATTTGAATTAAAGTAATTCTAACACATTCTTTGTTGTAAAGTGCATGATCTCCGACTCTCTGCTGCCCTCTTGTTACTCTTAACTAGGTTAGGAGACCTCTCCAGCTCTCTTAAATAGTTTAGGAGCTGAGACCTAGTCTAAACACTTAGGAGGATTTATAAATCAAACTTATTCTTAAGTCTAAGAATAAGAGTAAAATGACGTCATTCTTAGGGCCCTGATTCAAAGTAATTCTCAAAACATTCACAGAGTTTTACCCGTTTGCCCTAAAGGAATCCTTCCGGGTTCTATAAGTTGAGTAAGAGTGCCATCTGGTGGATAATAGTGGGAATATGTATTGCTTGAAAAATTTGTCATTGGCAGGGAAGCATTTTTTCTTATGGCGGAAATGAGTTGTAGAGTATCTACACTTATCTGAAACAGAAATCTTTGCACCTTGAAAAACAGTTTATTGGTTACTCAGTAGTCCCTAAATAAACAACATAATTAATGTTGCGAATAAAAGCAGTTAAATACATAACATTTGCACTAATGAAATGTGCAACACTTTCCATTTTACTACCAAAATATGTAGTATCTTTTTATTAACTTACAATTACTGTAAAAGTTTCCATGACATCTTGAGAGGTCTGGGCAAAAGTCTCATGATTTACATTCAGATCATGATGGGATATGCTTAATACCACTCTGAAGCAGTATTCAAGATATTGTGGGTTTGATGTGCGTTAGGGGCACTGTACTTTCAAGTGAGTCATATAATGTGTATTACATTTCCTACATAAAATCAACATATACATTCCAACTAGGCAAAGGCATGAGTACAAACATACATAATTAATCAGTTCAGAAACATTCAGCATAAATTCAGTTTTTCAATGAATTTATGAATTCAGTCCCTTGAATATTAAGGTGGTCAGTGATTCAAGGTAATAGTTAAACAGTACTTAAGCATAACAGCTTGCTCCTGGAATTGAAGAGTTGACATCATCATGTGTTGAATACCCTCTGTATTAAACACACAAAAAAAGTGCTTGTGCTACCAATTTACAACACTAAATCATCTACAGATATACAAAATGTACTTACAATCAGTGGGGGCTGGTGCCAAAAACATTTGGGGGGGGGGGGGGCTTATACAAACTTGAAATTAAACTTTTACTGTACAGTAGTAATGCAGGTCTGTAGTAAATAGCCATTTATCAGTTGATGAATATCATTACTGCTTAGCTAGAATGCTGAAAATGTTACTGTTGAAGTCAACTAAATCATGAAATAAATTAACTATGAATGTGTAAATCTGAGTATAATGACAAGGCTGAAGTTAGGACTAGATTCAGACTTTGGCGTTTGTGAAGAGAACAGATGAAAAGAGACCTTGCATCACTATACATTTAACATCATGAAGCAGATTAATAAATAATTTTTTCTCGCAGTGACAGACAGCTAAGGCGATAAAACACACGAACTTTGTGCTGAACAGGCTAATATGAACAAATCAAATCACAAAATACTATTGCGATTAAAATAGCAACAGACGTGTAAAAATCTGAATTGAATTAATACACTGTGTATCTGAAACCATCTTGTGTAATCAACGCTTGAAGGCAGATAAATGCAGACTAATTAGATTTTGTGTTTTTACCTCAGATAGACGACACAGTTTTACTTTTGTTCTGGAGATTGATCATTCTTACTTTACGCTTCGGGTAACGTGGTCTGACACACACTCGCACGCAAACACACGCACACACATACACACAGTAAAGTTGCCGTATCACAGATCGGTACGTTGCAACAAAGTTGACACAGCCACGGAAAATAACGGATTATCTGAGCATTCTGTCCAAGCAAAGGCAGCTCAAGTGCGGCACAAAATTTTGCCCACTATATCACGCAGACTTATAAACAACAAACAGGGAAATAATAAAATAAATATATGACTTACATAGCATCCAGCTAACATTAGCCAACTCCGTTTACCATAAGTCCTGGAAAAGCATGTAAACTCCACCATTATAATTTCCTGATGCTCAATCTGGTCCAAGCTCCAATCCTTTATTTATTCTTCAACTGAACCCTTGTAAAGGGTGATTTTGTAAGCATAAAATCATATTTTCTTTAATCAAGGTATTTCACTTGCTTTCAATGATCAGTACTGTATCTAACAGTTACATGGCAATCTAAAAACGCTATTATGAGACTCTGAAAAAGATCAAATCACATAGAAATAAAAAACAATATTGATTCACTTACAACAGTGGGAGGGTTTGGCGGATCCGAAACCAGCCAATTAGAGCTAAGCCTCAGGTCACATGTTTTACCCTTTTTACTGACATACATAGACACTCATTAGGAGTGTGCCCCAGACACACAAACATGACACACACAACTAACTCAGTTTTTATTTTATTTTTTATTTTAATAAGAGACTGAAGGCGGTGACTGTGTTTTGGTGACACAGCAACTTTACAGAAGTACAAACGAACCGTTTTAACTCACAGCAACTTTAAGCAGGCTGTGTGCAATTGACTCTTAAATGAGTGTTTTGAAACTTATATGGTACTTACATAGCCCCTAGACCTTAGTTATCATAAAAAAGCCAAAACATTTCAGATCTGACAATATGTGACCTTTAAATTTTCTGAAAAATGGTCATTTCCCCTGCTCTCCCCTAATATTGTATTCTTTCTAGGCCATTTCCATGTAAGATGGAATGGCATGTCTAGTTTAATATGATGACTCATTTATCATATTAATTGACTAAATGTTTGATAGTTGAAGATAAAGTATACATAATTTTTTAAGATTATATTTTATTTATAAATACAACAAAATACTCTAAATTCTATATATTTCATATTTTTTTCAGTTTGTTGGGTTTATTTTTCTTTCATGTAAAGCTCTAAAACAATGCAACATTGTAAAAAATACTATGTAAATTCATTTTACTTGACTTGGACTGTTTAGGATCAGCAAAAGGGATGCTAGTCTTAACCCCCACTACCGCCTAATGATTAAGTGGGTTTTTATGGTCCCACAAAACACTACACCTGTTTCATAACTTCACTATGTACAATTCTATGGGCTGCCATAGACTCAAGAGTAGAATAGAATAATAAGACAACTAACATTTGGGGATTAACCCCAATACAAATACAATAGGCTTCCAGCACTTGTCCAGCATTTGTATGAGTCAGATGAATAAATCATTTGTACTAAACTAAAAGAAAACATTACAGCAAATCCTTTTATTACAGTAAATTGTACATTCTAAATTTAAAATGTTCCCGCATTCATTATGTTGAGGTTATGGCGGTAACTCATTGTGGCAGACACTGCAGGTGTTTGGTAGGAATGCAATTACACACTAACAGGGGATAATAAGCAGCACTCATTTGAAGCAAAAGGCTTAAGCACTATGCAATGGCTCCCACGTTGAATGTAGAATACATGAAAACATAATTACACTTCACTGTAATTATCTACATCATGGAAGAAACACTACAAGGTACTTTACAATTAGACTGGTGAATCATTTATTGGTATTTACATTAAACCGGTATTTACATCATTATTGCCTCAGTTTGATTAGCTGTGAAGGCATAGGCTCAATGTAGCATGACAAAGAGATAAGAGATGTGTTGATTGTCACAAAACACTTGTTTTGTGGACTTTTGTATTGATTTTGACACAGGCAACAATTAATGGGCACCAATTGGATAGTATGACAGTATGACATACACAGCACACTAAAGGTAAGTTTCACTAGAGGTGTGTCAGATGTCCCCTTCCTCCTTCTACTTCAGGGCGCCAGCTAAAGAATTTCACTATAACAATAAGAAATATCCAAAATAGATCATTCAACAAATAAAAAAATATGTATGTTGGAGGGAGTTTGTCATCTAATTTATCTGAAGGATGTTGTGAGCTTCTGGCTTGTAGAACTTTTAACGGTATCATCAACACAAGGAAGACACAGTGGAAATAAAATTGAATTTATTAACAAAAGATAAACAAGAATAACTAAAAACACTATTGAATGATACTAAAATACTAAAGGATAAAAAAGATGGAAACTAAAGTGCAAAAAATAGGAGTGACTGAGTTGAATCTCTTTCTGATAAGTGTGACCGGTCTGCACCTTCGCTCTGTGTTGTGATGATAAATAAGGAGACCGGAAAACAGACGTTCCTTAGACCACGTTTTCCTATTTTATTCTGAATGAGAATGAAATGAATAAAAAAACTCAATCCATGGCCTTTTTCCTCACACTTAACACAGACCTGCCAGTCAAAGGGATTATATTAGCCACGGAGCTAACAAATACAGTTAATAAACTCACTTTATAAAGTACGTACTTACACAATCTCATCAAACAATTTGTGTTTCAGTAACATTATAAAGCATTTTTTAACACAAATACATGCTTATTACAAGAAATAGACTCAAATTAAACTGTTTTTAGTTAGAACTTAGCGCGAACTGAAGGAGAGCAACAGGAACCAAAACATACTCCCACTCTTAAAGGAATAGTCTACTCATTTTCAATATTAAAATATGTTATTACCCAACATGATCTCACGGATAGTCACGGAATTAGTCACGGAATTTTTTGCTCATTTTTCCGTGGCATTCTCATGGATCTCCGCATATTTCCGTGGCCCTGCCACGGACTTTCTTTTCCGTGGCATTCTCACGGATTGGTTACTCAACTGCTTTTTCCTATTTTCAAACCATTGTCGCTTCGGTTTAGGGTTAGATTTGGTGTTTGCATTAGTTTGTCACTTTAAGTATTGGTTTATACTATTTTTTCTGATGTATTCTTTTATATTTTCTAAACTTTAATCAATTGTTGCCTGGCGTTGGGGTTAGAGTTGGGTTTGGGTAGGGATGTCATTTTATGTAAATCTAACCCTAAACCGAAGCGACAATGGTAAGAAAATAGGACAAAACAGTTGAGTTACCAATCCGTGAGAATGCCACGGAAAAGAAAGTCCGTGGCAGGGCCACGGAAATATGCGGAGATCCGTGAGAATGCCACGGAAAAATGAGCAAAAAATTCCGTGACTATGCCACGGAAATTCGTGAGATCATGTGAGTTGATACATCCCTCTATCATCTTAGTGCGTGCACATAAGCGCTGGGGCGCATAGGTTCAATGGTACCACTCAGAGATAAAGTTAGAAGTGACCAAACACATCAACGTTTTTCCTATTTAAGACGAGTAGTTATACGAGCAAGTTTGGTGGTACAAAATAAAATGTAGCGCTTTTCTAAGCGGATTTAAAAGAGGAACTATATAGACAAGTTTTTGAGCCGTTTCCGCTCTACATCTTAAACTC
The DNA here is from genome assembly GCF_030506205.2 of Paramisgurnus dabryanus. Taxonomy (NCBI): domain Eukaryota; kingdom Metazoa; phylum Chordata; class Actinopteri; order Cypriniformes; family Cobitidae; genus Paramisgurnus; species Paramisgurnus dabryanus. Next base: position 31,112,636 of record NC_133355.1, on the reverse strand, counting down.
CTCCCATCAATGCAACTCACTTCCGTTCTGGCCGGCTGGGTTTGTTTTGTTAGCTAGCTCTGTTGTGCTGACAAAGCACTGATATCGCAGTGACAAAGAGGATATAACAACATTGCAACATGAAAAAAAGTGGTTTGGGAACGACGTGTGCGGTAGTTGGTTGCAAACAATCGAGAAAGCACCTGAACGAGTGGTTAGATAGAGAGTGCTACGACCACAAACCAGCAACGAAGAGGAAATGTCCATGCGCTCCATTGTTTACATTTTTTCGCAAGCCTGATACCGACTCGGAATCAAGGGCCTGGCTGAAGGCATTGAATCTAAAGAAACCACCCCGCAACGTTTTTGTTTGTTCGTATCACTTTGTTGACCGAAAACCTACCAAGGATAATCCTTTCCCAGAGTTGTGGTTGGGATACCATCGCACTCCCCAGCCAAAGAGGCGTCAACTCACCCAGCGGACCACTGCCTCCCCCCAGATAAAGAAACACAGACTTGAATCTGAGGGTAAGTTTAGCAAATTTTGTGTGTGTTTGTGTGTGCCTCAGTCTACGTCATAAATACAATGCAAGGTGGCAGGCTGTTGTGTTAATGTGTGTGTGTGTGCGTGCGCGTGTTTGTGTGTGCGTGTGCGTGTAATGCTGTAGTACAAAATTGGCCATTTTGATGTTTGTAGTGAGAGGACTCTATGCCTGCATTAATTTTGCTCCATCCATGTTTTCTCTTCCCCTTTTTAGATGCTCATGAAACCTGTCAGCCTGCCTGTGAGGCCGAGACTTTTACACCAAAATTTCGAGATGCCCAGACCCAATGGGAGGATCCAACACATGTTGACCACATGTACTATTCAACAAAACAGTCTGTTAAAGTAGACAAGGCCACACAAAGCGAGTCACAAATGGGTCCTACTGTGACTAGTACCACGGTCATTGATGATGCTGGGTCCCGGCTGTATACAGGAGTGCGTATGGTTCAATTTTTCACCATGGTGAAGCCTTTCAGTAAGCCATCAATTACCATTCCTGTCGTTGACCAAATCCTGATGACTCTGATGAAGCTAAAACTAAACCTAATGTGGTGAGATGCAGTGTTGTGTGTAATGTCGAGGTTCACGCCCATTATTGATGAGCTTGTGAGTGAACGTGTATATAAAGGCGTTGCTAAGGACACGGAAGGCTGCGTCATTTCTCAGCTGACTGAGGGTTCCGCTTTCTGGTGTGTCGCTGCTTTGTGGTAGAGGTATGTGTTTGGCGTTTGCGTCTGTCTGATGTAGTTTCGTTTTTAACTGTTCTTTGTTCTGGAAGGCTGGTGTCTGTTCTGTGCTCTCCCGGGTCGCATAGTGCTACTGTTTTCCATTTCATGGGGTGGTATCTCGGCGTGTCTGTTTATTCATAACGCTGAGTGCGCGAATGACTGTGCGAGTGACTGCTGTCCTACTGCTCGGTAAGTAAATGATATTGATTTAATAACGCAAAATATCGAGATGTTCTCTAATTATGTTTATTTGGGGAATAGTGTTTAGGCTGTGAGCTGCCAGATGGGAGACGTAGTTCCTGCATTCTGGTAGGAAAACCCACTTGTTGTTCCTATAATCGGTTTACAGGTATGTTTATTTATTGTATGTGTTTGCTTTTTGATCTAGATGTAAACTAGGCAGCTAATGCTCTTTCCAGTGCTGCTTTTTGCTGAGCTCTATCGCTGCATGGCTTGACGCTTCAACGCTGCTGTTTTGCTTCGCTTATTTTTCCCTTTTGTTTTGTTTGTGGTAGCTGGTGGTCGGGGGGTGCTATTGCATCTTATCTGTTACTAGCATTCGCTTGGCTACCTTGCTATTTGTTTAGCTTTTTTTGGGACTGTGGCTTTAATAACAGCCTTGTTGTGCTATTAGTGCTGAATTTTGTTTCTATAGCACATTCCAGCGTTCCTTTCCAAAGGAGTTAAGGGGCTTATTGCCTGAGTTGGGTTGGAATTGCTTCTCACAAAGCTAAGTGTCCATTTTGTGGTTTTGTATTTCTTTATTTTTTTCTTGTTATATTTGTGTGTATTTGAACTTAAGTTTCCTTTTCATAATTTGACTTTGTGCTTTTGTTTTTGTCCATCATTCTTTTGTTTCATTTTGAATAATTGTATTTCCTTTTCTCCTCAGGAGCTGGGTGTTCCAGGGTGGCCAGGTTGTTATCGAGTGCTGTACCTCTCGTACTGATCGTGTAGTTTTCTCTTTTTTTGCTGTGACGTTCACTAGTGTGAGTGATTTTTGGTGCACATTTATTTTTTTGCTGTGGGTCTCTTGGAGGTCCAGCACTCGGCCTGGCCTATTGCTGGGAAATCCCAGCTCCTTGAGTTTGTTGGTGTCCTTATTTCTTTGGGGCATACTCGGCGCATGTTGCAATTTCTAACTGCCATTTAATTGGCATTTTATTATTACTTGGCCAATTTTTAAGCTTTTGAATATTTAATAAAGTGTATATTTTCAATAAAAATTGTGTATTGCCATATCCACGTCTCATTGTCCATTTTTCAGGTCAGGGGAACTGTGAACCTGTGTGTCCTGTATTAATAGGTCCCCAGACATAAAACTGGGGTGGCGTAGTCGTGTTTTGTTAAGATCAGTGATAAGTCTTTTAGTGTTATTCCCAAACCTTTCTCATGCCACACTAATATTAGGAGATATTGCTCACCGCTTCAATGTGTCTACATCCATGGCAAGCATTGTGATTAGTCACTGGATTGACGTGATGGGTGAACAGTTCAAAGTCCTGATCCCATGGCTTCCAAGAGAGACCATTCGTGCCACCATGCCCTTGCCGTTTCAGAGGAACTACCCTTGAACCACCTGCATCATTGACTATGCCGAAAGCGCCATGCAGAGAGCCACAAACCACAACTCAAGGAGTGACACTTTCAGCCAGTACAAATCACGCAACACTGTGAAATATCTTGTCGCTGTGGCCCCTAATGGGCTAATCATGTTTATATCTGATGCCTATGCTGGCAGAAGCAGCGATAAGTTTATCATCATGGACAGTGGGTTCCTAGACTATCTGAGGGCTGGTGATGAGGTCATGGCGGACAGTGGGTTCACCATTCGAGACTTGCTTGATGAGAGAAGGGTCAGTTTGAACATACCTGCATTCACCTACAGGCGCAATCAGTTGACTAATGAGGAGACGACACGCACCAGGCGAGTAGCCAATGTCCGCATACACGTGAAAAGAGCAATCCAGAGACTGAAGGTCTTTAAGATTTTATCACAGACTGTTCCCATCAGCATGGCATCGAAACTGGACAACATCTTAACCATCTGTGCTGCCCTAGTTAACCTGAAGAGTCCATTGATCAATGAGGTTTAGAATCTTGCCTTGTGTCCCTGTCTACTAACACCCAGCCATGTTGTTCCTGAAATACAGATAAACACAACAAATACTGCATGCATTGTATTTTTTAATATTATATATCAATATTTTCGTAGTGATGTAATTGTATGGGCTGCTTTTGTATTTTACTTTTTAATACCTGTTACGATTAAACAATTAAACAATTAATTCATCCAGTGTTATTTATGTACAGTATGAGCTTACTATGAATGATGAACAGTGTTTAAAGAAATTGTAGCACTCTAAGGAACATAAGGCATAGCATTCACCAGGTGAAAAAGAAGTAAACTTCCATAGTGTACATAAAGTGTTCTAGTTTCACGCACTAATTTTGTACTTAATATACTAAAAATTCTTCTTTAGTACTCCTTAAGATAATCTTAAGAACATCTAAGTGTACTTCACTGTGCTATTTTGAGACACCATAAATATGAAGTAAAACATGCTAAAAGGTACCATTTGTAGTAAACTTGAACACATATTTTTATGTGTAAGTAAGTTCAAGTTAAATACTATCTCTGTATTAAAAATGTATATTATAAGGGCATTTTAGTTCATATTCATGGTGTCTCAAAATAGCACAAATGAAATGAGTACACTTAGATAATCTTAAGAACATCTTAATAAGTACTAAAGATGAACTTTTAGTATATTAAGTACGAAAGTAGTGTGCAAAAATAGAGCACTTTAAGTATATTATGAAAGTGTACTTCATGATGTAGGTCAGTGAAATAATGAAATGAAATGACATTACTTAAAATTATTTTCAGACAAACAGTACAGGCATTCTGAATATTTCATAGCATAAAGAGGTAATGTAAATTGTGCATTAGGTTAACAACAAACACCTGTTGGCTCCTGTGAACAAGACCTATATAAGGCAGTTTATTTTGTTTTTAAAACTATGAGATATTTACTGCAGAACTGTAACTTTCCCTCCACAAAATCATCAACAATTTTCGGGAGCATGTGGGTAAAGTAGAATGTGTGCAGCCTTATGATATGCCCCTGGACAAAGGCTTGGTCGTAGGGTACTTCAATTTCTAGGTGCTCAGTTTTGTTCCAGATCACCAATTTGGAATGCTGAAGCCCTGTGCAGTGCATCCCAATTTGTACCTGCATGTAGTAGCCTTTTGGACCATTGCAGGCAATATGGTAATCTACCCTATGTCCGTTTTCCACAGTTGTGATTTCACAGTTTTTTGTTTCCAAAAATTCTGTAAGTGACTTGTTTCCCATAACAGATGATTTCGCCTGAAAAATCCGCTCCCCTTCTTCCTCTCATTATGGAAGAGGGAGGGTGTTACTGCGCCGGGTCAAAGTACTCCCAAAAGTGCTGTTCCGCCATACAATATAGTTCCTCTTTTAAATCCGCTTAGAAAAGCGCTACGTTTTATTTTGTACCACCAAACTTGCTCGTATAACTACTCGTCTTAAATAGGAAAAACGTTGATGTGTTTGGTCACTTCTAACTTTATCTCTGAGTGGTACCATTGAATGAATGGGGCTAAGCTAAATGCTACCGAAGTGTCGCAGCGCGCTCCAGCGCTTACGTGCACGCACTAAGATGATAGAGGGATGTATCAACTCTTCTTAGTTAAGGTAATAACATATTTTAATATTGAAAATGAGTAGACTATTCCTTTAAAGGGGCCACGTACCAATTTTAACAATTACAACAAACACTGAAGAAATGCACATATAGGCATAGAAAACATCTCAAATAACATAAATTAGTATTAGAAGATTTGCCAGAATACAAAATGAATATATAATTTGATAAAGAGGGAGATTTTGTGCAAAATTAATACATTTATATAATATCTGTTACATTCACCTCCCCTAATTTCAACAAATTTTTTCATGTACATAAAGAGGATGCCCTTAAAAAAACACAATGCAAAAATAGTTACATAGTTACAGCAATGAAAGCTATCTGTCTTAACAGATACAGAGAAATCTGAGGGTGATCAGGCCTCAAAGCCTCTTAGTAAAGTATGTTGCCAAATACACCATACCACAATTAACCTTTGCAACAAATCCTCATACACATATTTCATATTTCACATTACTCTTAACGAAAAAAAAAACCCAAAAATGTATACACATAAAGTTAACTTCCTACACAATCATGAACATTAGAATAGGCTTAAAAGTGACTAAGGGCTCTATTTTAACGATCTAAGCGCATTGTCTAAAGCGCACAGCGCAACGTCTAAATGGGCGTGTCCGAATCCACTTTTGCTAATTTAACGACGGGAAAAATTGTTTTTGCGCCGAGCGCATGGTCGAAAAGGGTAGGTCCTTTTGTAATGGGAGTATTTTGGGCGTAACGTGCAGTAAACCAATGAGAGTCACAGCTCTCATCCCCTTTAAAAGCAAGTTGCGCTGGCGCTATGTCTAATCCCTATTTAAATGACGGACTTTGTAAACTGAAAAACTAAGCGGAGGAAGACGATCCCCAGTTTAAGATTAATGTTAAATAATTGTGTTGTTTTTCACTTGTATTGAAATTGTTATTTTTTATTAAAACCTTTAAAACCCGTTTTCTTTTAGTCATGGAAGTAAAAAGCAGGCTTGTAATTGCTTTAAATGTATGGCTATCCAATATCATCAAAACATAATTTACAAGTATGTAAGAAAAGGTTTGTACTCTAAAAATACTTTATTTGTAACAAACAGGAGATAAAGAAATTACAAACGGCTCTCCTCACGTTTCAGCACTTTGGACAGCGTTTTTTTTAGCAAAGAGTTTTTTAAGCATTACTTACAAATGTTTCTCATCTCACCATATCCACAGGTACATTATATACAATAAATCCGTGAGGTAGCATTAAAAAAAACATTTAAAAACAGACGCATTTGTTCAAAGCAAAGCATTTATTTACTTACCAGGCTGGTGAAGCAGCTCTTTGCGCCTTAACGTCTCATAATCAGTCCTCATTTATAAATATGTCCAAGAGACTCAATAATAATCTTTTACATTCAATCCTTTAATCTTTCATATTTAAAAGCATTTTTGTGCTGCTGCGCATTCATGTAGCCTACTTTGTGATAAGCAAACCCGCGTTGTCCTCCCGTTTATAGGCGCATTTTACTAATGCGCTCTTTAAATAACATAAAACACATTGCGCCATTGACTTTAGACTTTAGACCAGGTTTTTGTTGGTCAATGGCGTAGTCTATTTTAGTTGCCTCAAAATAGCAACGCGCCAACAATGCGCCTGAACACACCTCATTTTCAGACCAGAACGCCCATGGGCGCAAAAGGGGGCGCAAATGCATTTGCTATTTAAACAACGCGGCGCTAAACGTGAAAATTAGGGTGGAAACTAGCGAAAGACACTTGCGTCGCGCATTGCGCTGCATTGCGCCGGGTGTAAGATAGAGCCCTTAGACTTTGTCTGGAACCTGTCTGACAAATTTGCCATTTTAAATTATTTTTGGGCCATGGTCTTGATCTTTACTCCCTTGATCTTGCAGTTATACATCTTTGTCTGTTTCCTTTGCTCTTGTGCAGCATGTTTCTGAGCAATTTCAGCTGCTTCGTGAAGATGAGACAGTAAAGTTGCAACATAGTTGCTGTAATCAACAATCACTGGATCCTTTGATACTTGTTTAAACATTACATCCACAGGCAATCGTGGGACACGTCCAAACATCAGCTTGAAGGGTGCGTAACCTGTCGTCTCATGTATTGTTGAGTTGTATGCAAAAGTCAGGGTCTGAATTTGTTGTGGCCACTTATCCTTGGATCTCAGGGGCAAGGACCGAAGCATATTTCCTAAGGTTCTGTTGAACCGCTCCGTGATTCAATTTCCCATAGGGTGATAGGCAGTTGTGTGAGATTTGGAGACCCCTGAAAGTTTTAGCAACTCAGCAATGAGCTCACTCTCGAAATGTGTCCCTTGATCCGTGTGGATCCGCTCAGGGAAACCATATACACAAAACACATGGTCCCATAACTTCCGTGCAACTTGCTTAGCCGTCTGGTTGATGCGAGGAAAGGCGTGTGCAAATTTAGTGAAATGGTCTGTCAAGACCAATACATCCACTGAACGCTGTCTGTTATCTTCTGCACTCCAAAAGTCAAGACAAACCAACTCCATTGGTGCAGAAGTTTGAATGTTTTCCAGTGGAGCACGAGCAGCTGGCTTAAGTGTTTTTGCCAGAATACACCTCCTGCAACACTTCACGTATTCTCTGATCTCACGTTCCATCTTAGGCCAGAAGAAGCACTGTCTTGCTAAATGAACCGCTCTGGCCTGTCCTTGGTGACCAGCAAGATTGTGGAGACCATGTAGAACTTTCTCCACCATACACTGAGGCAGAACATACTGATGCCTTCTTGTCTGCTTACTGGGTCCTTAGTTACCCTGTACAGAATCCCATCACACATTTTTAGGTGATCCCATTGCTTCACACGAGCCAATGCCCTGTGACCGAGCTTTTCTCTCTCTCGTCTTGAATTCGTCTTTTACGAATTATGAAAGGGGGAACCACTGAAATGGTGTGGTCTTGCTCTTGACTTGTTCCCAACTCATCATGAGATAACATAGGTAGAAGCTGTTCACTTTGGCTATTGGCTGCAACCTGCTGACGTAACTGCACCAACTGAACTGCCCACGTCACTGCTGCTGTTTCCCAGTCATCTTGGACGTAGAAAAGCGTCTTGACGGCTGCTGGATCACATGAATGTGTGTGACAGTTTGATTGAAATCCATCTGACATCTGATCACTTATCTTGTGACACTCAACCTTCAGACGAAACACATCCTGTATTCCTTCTTCATCCACAGCATTAGCTTCAGTGAGTAGGTGTTTGTAACTCTCATTCATGAGCCAATGACTAATTGACCTTGCAAATTCAATTCAATTCAATTCAATTTTATTTATATAGCGCTTTTCACAATTGTTAATTGTTGCAAAGCAGCTTTACATGAGTAGATGTAGAGGAGAACATTGAAAATCAATACATAGTATAAGAAGTAGAATATAGAGGCTAAGGATAAAAAACCGTGTAAGCGAGCATATTAATAATGTAACGTATACAGTAAAGTGCTAAGTTAAGCCAAAGTTGGCTGACTCTCCCTGGGACTAAAAAACCCCCTAGGAGAAAACCCGGTGGGAAAAACTCCTAGAAGGACAAAAAACCCTAGGGAGAAATTAATATTTATATTTATAATATATAGACACGGTAGGGATAGGAAGCGTGTAAGCGGATTAAACTGGTTCAGCCGGTGGCCGTTGGTCGCGCATCGGTTGGGCGTCACGTTGAAGGACAGCCAGTAGATCAGTGGTGCGATGACCTTCACAGCAATAGGAACTGGGTCTGTTTGTCTCATTGTCCTCAGGGTCGAGGAAGAGACAGGGAGACAAAAACAGAATTCTATTAGCGTAGGGGCCGTTCGCATGTAATGCAAGTGTCATACATTATAGTGGTTTAATTCAGCTCGGTTCCAGACAGGCTAACTATTGCGGCAAGAGTAAATTACCCATATGAGGTATGTGAGTGCTTTGTTCTAGACAAAATAACTACTGCGGGAAAAGTACATTTACTGGACATTCTATGTGAATGCTTTGTTAAAGAAGAATGTCTTAAGTTTAGATTTAAATTGTTCGACTGTGTCTGATACTCGAACATTATTTGGTAAATCATTCCAGAGCTTAGGGGCTAAGTAGGAAAAGGATCTACCACCTTTAGACACTTTTGATATTCTAGGGATAATTAAGTAACCCGAATTTTGTGATCGCAGTTTACGTGGTGGATTATATTCTGATAGTAGTTCTTTAATATACGAGGGCGCTAGGCCATTTAAGGCTTTGTAGGTGATTAGTAATATTTTAAATTGTATGCGATATTTACCTGGTAGCCAGTGTAAAGATGCCAGAATTGGACTAATGTGGTCATACTTTTTAGATCGAGTAAGCACTCTTGCGGCGGCGTTTTGAACCAGCTGTAGCTTGTTTACCTGATTTGCATGGCATCCCCCGAGTAACGAGTTACAATAGTCTATTCTACAGGTCATAAAAGCATGGATAAGCTTTTCTGCATCTGATGCAGACAGCATATGGCGTATTTTTGAGATATTTCTAAGATGGAAGAATGCTGTGCGGCAGACGTTGGAGATATGACTATCGAAAGATAGATTGCTGGCAAATGGATCTCTGCTTAAAGTGTCAGCCACAATGTTCTTAACTCCTGCAATATGCTTTATGTCAAAAGAGTAAGAGGCTAACTTTGAAACCCACCTTTGTTCACAGGCATCGTGTTTTGGCTTTGTCATGATGTGCGTAAGTGGATTGTTGTCAGTCCAAACGGTGAAGCTGTGCCCCTTGAGCCAGTGGCTAAACATTTCGTACAAAAACTCGAGCCTGTGTGCAGGGTACTTCTTCTATAACATGGACAGGGTTTTGCTGGCGAAAGCAATTGGCCGAGCTATTTCTTCCCCAGCTGAAACTTGGGATAGCACAGCACCTAACCCACCCAGAGATGCGTCAATTGAAAGAATCAAAGGCCTGGAGAAATCAGGATGTGCAAGTATAGCACAGTTCAACAACTTCTCCTTGAGTGTTTCGAAAGCGGCATTGCATTCTTCTGTCCAATCAGACGGATTCAGCTTTCCTCAATTTACCTCTTCTATTCTGACCCGCAGTTAGAGCAAAGAGTGGCTTGGCGATTGAAGAACAATTAGGAATAAAATGTTGATAGTAGAAAATCATTCCTAGAAATGACTTGATTCTTCGGGCTGATGGAGTGCAACCATCATCCTCCATAAGTTGCAATTTGCTCATTTTGGATATAACATCCACCTTTGTGATGTCCACAGAGACACCATGGGCAGAAATAATATGACCCAAGAACTTCACTGAGTCACGCAAGAAATGAGACTTTTTGGGACTCAGTTTGAGGTGATGTAATCGAAGCCGTTGAATAAACATTTCAAGCCTGTTAAAAGCCTCTTGCTCCGTGGGCGCGAACACAAGCAGATCATCCAAATAGCAAAGTAAACTGCTAAAGTTCATATCCCCAAAAATGCACAGCATCATCCGCATGAAGGAGGCTGGACTGTTGCACAGGCCTTGCGGCATGCAGTTGTACTCATGTAGTCCTAGGGGGGTTATGAATGCAGTGTATTTTTTGTCTTGTTCATGCATGGGCAGATTGTAGAATCCGGAGGTTAAGTCCAGGGTGCTGAAGTAATTGTTACTCCCTAAAGCAGCAAGGCAGTCGGACTGATGCGGGAGTGGGTGAGCATCTTTGAGTGTCCTAGCATTAAGCCACCTGAAGTCTGTACAAATGCGGAGGCTTCCATCTTTTTTCCACACAAGCACCAAGGGCGATGCGTATTCACTGACTGATTGTCTGATTATCCCTTGCTCCTCCATTTCCGTTAATACTTAAAGCAATTTTTGGTAATGAGCAGGAGGGATCCTCCGATATGGTAAACGGAAAGGCCTCTCATCCGTAAGGCGGATACGGTGTTCAAATTCCTTAGCCTCTACACAGTCCAAGGGATGCTTGGAAAACACATCAGTGTAATTTACCAATAACTGTACAAGTTTCTCTTTGGATGCATCAGTGACTTTGCAGAGATCATTGTCAATTTCGCTTAACCCAATATCTTGCAGTGTCATATTTAAAGCACAAGTTGTAGTAGCTTGTATCTCTGAACTAACCTCCTTTATCTTTCCAGTGCCCTGCAAGAGTGAGAAATCTTCTGCGGCCAGACAGGGAGAAACATCTGCCAATTTTCGATTCTTTCTTAGTGTGACAGGTTGGTCAGACAAATTGGTTATTTTCATAGGTATCCACCTATCATCCCACATAGATGTTATCACACGAGCCACCATTATGTTTCTTGGCATAGTTTTGGAAGAAGTTGGTTCAACAAGAATGGTGCTCCCAAGGAACAATGGAGTGTTGCTGGGCAGTCTTCCCCACACTAAATGTTCTTGTCTAGCAGCGAGGGGACAGCATGCTGGAGTTTTACGGTTCCAATTTTGCTAGGGATCTCATCATGTCTCAAACGTGTGAGATTAGACATCACATCCAAAAAGTGTTCACTGTCCGGTGATAACTGTGTAGCACTTTGCGATATGAAGTCCCAATACACATCTGTGCTTTGATTTACAATGTGCTTAATCAGGTTGGTGCCAAGAATGTTGTCCCGGAACAACGAGAACTGGAACTCGACAGCTGATGCCATACACCTTCATGTTAACATCGTACAAACCTTTTGGCTGTGCGGTCCTTCCCCCAACACCAACAAGAATGATATTCTCAGGTAGTGTTTTTTTGTCCAGGGAGACATTTTCAGCAAGCAGCTTTTGTTCAGATGTTTCACTGATGGTACAAGACATGGATCCAGTGTCAAGCATTCCTCTCATGTGGAACTGGTCATTTACAAGCACAGAAGTATAGAAAAGATCATCAAAAGTCTTTATTTTTTGCATGTTTTGAGCGTATATCACACAAGTACCATCAGACGCAGTATGGCATGCATTCTTGTACTGTTGTTCCAGATCACTTATGAGGGTTTGATTTTCACCCACACATCCCCTCTCCAAATGCAGGTTTAATGATTTAAAGAACCAGCTCCTTGTGGCGAGTAAGTTACCTCCAGACTGTCATGACTACTCCACTTACGGCACTCTCGTTTTCTGTGTCCATGTTCAAAACAAAACAAACATAAACTGTCTCTTCTACAATGTGCGACTGTAGAATGGTCCATGCCTCTGCAAACTTTGCAAAATTTCCTGCTCACATTTCCATGTCTAAATGAATTTACAGGTGCAGAGGGGCTTTGCATGTTTTGTTTCAGCACACGATCGAGCAAATTGATAAAAGACTGAGTACAGCTGTCACTTGTCTGAACTTGGGGTGTAACTGGTAACCCACCTTGACATGCTGATGCTTTCGACTCATTAACAAATGCTTCATCATCTAAATTCGGCATTTGGACGTTAGTAGGTACAGTTTTCACATAGGCAGGACGATTGGACTGTGCCTTCATTTGAGCTCTTTTCTCAGCTTGATATTCATCAAGACATTCTTGTATTTCAGCAGCCGTCTACCTATCAGCAGACTTGAACTTCAGGATAGCAGAAAGAGATTGGTTGGGGCAATGTTTAACAAACATCTGTGGGTAGGATCTTCAATACTTCTGCCCTGTCTCCTCAAACACTCATCAGCGACATCAACAGCTTTATGAAGCCGAATCCAATATTCCATCGCATTATCTCCTGCTACAGGTAGAATGCCATAAAAATCAGCAAGCGGCATAGATGAATATGTCAATTCGCTGAAGTGCTGTTTGAGTATGTCTGTGACAATTCTTGGGTTTGTTTTCGGGTTCAGTGATGGATTGCTACATAGTGCTATCTTGATTACATCTTTAGCCCTCCCCATTAAGTTTGACATCATTTCATCAGCTTGTTCAGCTAAATTAACACCTTTCTTCCTCAAATAAACATCCATGAGTTCTTCCCATTCATGTACTAATAATTTATCAGATCCATCCCCTCTGAAACAGGGAGGTGCTTTAACATCAGGCTTCATCACTAACTTCATGGCAGTCAAATTCAGAGAAGGTGTTTCCATGAAAATCTGGCTTGTCTCTATGCTCTGCTTTTGAGTATCAGAACACGCATTTTTTTCACTGCCTTGTTTCAACTGATCAGATATTGACTGCCCTATTTGTTGAGCAAGCTGTGTGATTAAACTACTCAAATCAGCATTACTGTAATCTTGTCTGTCTGAAGTAGCACCTACACACTTTTCTGATTCAGTAGCATGCACTCTATTGGGGTTATGGGTAGAACAGAAATCAAGAGAACCAATTTTAACTGTCCTTCTGAGTGGTGTCTGTTCAAATTCACCAAAGAGACGCCCCCTGGCAGAACCCAATTCAAACCCATCACTAGGGGAGTAACTTGCCTTCTCACTATTTTGTGACAAATTGAATATGTGCAAATCAAAAGTAAATTAAAACAAATAATGACTACAAAATTAACCAGTACACGTGTAAATAGTTAAAATATCATACACTTTCAAACAAAAATTTTATTATATTACAAATAAATTTTCTTCTTTTTTTCTGAAAATATGAGCTTTCAACCTTTTTTCTGAATTATGTACAGACTAATGTCCAACCTTTAATCTTTTTTATCTTTTCTCCTCGACACAGGTACAGGCAAAGTTTGAATGTTCCAGAAAACAGCAAACCCTGGCGACCAAGCTGACGTTGATCAAATAGGATCCATGATAACTTGCATCAGAGAAAAGTCACGGCACCATTGTGACCGGTCTGCACCTTCGCTCTGCGTTGTGATGATAAATAAGGAGACCGGACAACAGACGTTCCTTAGACCACGTTTTCCTATTTTATTCTGAATGAGAATGAAAATGAAATGAATAAAAAACTCAATCCATGGCCTTTTTCCTCACACTTAACACAGACCTCTCCTTCACCGCACTTAGAGCGAACTGAATTTATATTACAATTTTCAAATAAACTGTATGTGATTAGAGATCAAAAGTCTTTAACATTTCGTCCCCTTGGAATTATAAGGTTCTATCTGCGTTCTGAGCAGTTTTGAGATATTGAGCTTCAAAGTTTTTGCATTACATATAGGAAAACTTACATGGGGAAGAAGTTTCTTTCAAACATGAAAATAACAGGGACCCTAAATGCATTCTAAATATACAATATCAAAATCCTCTCAAATTTCTAAATGTGAATTTTTGGAAGGGGTCAAATGCAGATAGAACCTTCTAATTCTAAAACAACACTTTTCGCTAAGAATTATAAGGTTCTATCTGCCAAAACATTATTTAAACATTAAATATAAAATTAATGTTGTAACAATTTTTTAACATGTGTTTGAAAGTAACATTTTAATCCTTTCTATGAAATTTTATATTTTTATTTGAGCACTTTTATCTCTAAAAGTCTGATTTTACATTGCTCCTTTACAACATTGCTTCTTCCCTTTTCTGCATCAGTTTCTCTACCATCCTCCTGTATATGTCGGGTTCATTACAAAATAGACAATTTTGTTTTAGCATGTTATACCATTCCCTACTGAAAAATCCAGCTAAGACCAGCATAAGCTGGTGAGCTGGTTTTAGCAGGTCTCCCAGTTTGGTTTTAGCAGGTATTGCTGGTGTAGTAAGCTGGTCTAGCTGTGTTTTGGTCACTTTTTAAGCTGGTCTAGCTGGACTTAGCTACTGCCACCTTAAACCAGCTAAAACCAGCTACCAGCTTATGCTGGTCTTTGCTGGATTTTTCAGTAGGATTGAGCAGCTACAGGCTACAATCATTCTGAAATCATTTTAATACTGAGGTAACTGCTTTAACAATCTTTCACATGTTTACATTTTGACATAACAATCATAACTTACTGTAAACACACTTTTTTGGGTAGGATAGGTTAGTTTGTTTTTTCTGTATTTTTATCTTAGTGCTTGCCTAAATATGAGGAACTAAGAAGCTAGCACTGCTGGCTAGTGTGGTGTCTAACTATGAAAACAATCTCCTCAGCAAGACCTAAAAAAAAGACTGCCCCTACTGAAAAATCCAGCAAAGACCAGCATAAGCTGGTAGCTGGTTTTAGCTGGTTTGAGGTGGCAGTAGCTGGTGTAAGCTGGTCCAACCAGCCTGGCAAAGCTGGTCAAGCTGGTGGGTCAACTGGTCTTCCAGCATGACCAGATAAGTCCAGCTAGACCAACTTAAAAAGTGACCAAAACACAGCTAGACCAGCTTAAAAAGTGACCAAAACACAGCTAGACCAGCTTAAAAAGTGACCAAAACACAGCTAGACCAGCTTAAAAAGTGGCCAAAACACAGCTAGACCAGCTTAAAAAATGACCAAAACACAGCTAGACCAGCTTAAAAAGTGACCAAAACACGGCTAGACCAGCTTAAAAAATGACCAAAACACAGCTAGACCAGCTTAAAAAGTGACCAAAACATAGCTAGACCAGCTTGCTATACCAGCAATACCAGCAAAAACCAAGATGGGAGACCAGCTAAAACCATCTCACCAGCTTAAGCTGTATTTTACAGTAGGGTGAACTTGCCTAAAATTCGGGCAGTCGATCTTAAGGTTTCTTAAAAACTTTGCGTTGCGATTTTGTAGATAGAACGTTTTTGTTTTTTTAATAAAACGTCCCAAAATGTACAAAACTTAAAATAAAACATCACATAATGTAAATAAATTGTCACAGAGTAAGAATATGTGAATAACTCAATTTTGACAAAAATGTCAGATAGAACCTTATAATTCCAAGGGGACGATTTCTCTCAATATAAGATATTTTACATGAATTCAAAACAACAGCATTAACGTAACCATGGATAGAAAACATACCTGAATGAGAATGAAAATGAAATGAATAAAAAAACTCAATCCATGGCCTTTTTCCTCACACAGACCTGCCAGTCAAAAGGATTATATTAGCCCGGAGCTAACAAATACAGTTAATAAACTCACTTTATAAAGTACTTACACAATCTAATCAAACATTTTGTGTTTCAGTAAGATTATAAAGCATTTTTTTAACACAAATACATGCTTATTACAAGAAATAGACTCAAATTAAACAGTTTTTAGTGAGAACTTCAGCATAACTCACCTCTCCTGAATAGACCTGTTTGAGTCGTGACTCACTCTGATTTTTACCCCGGATCTTTAAATTAACTCGCGAGTCTCTAGTGTCATTAACCCGGATCAGTTGAATCCTACTACAATTCAATGTAAAACCATAAACAGCGGCACCACACACACAAACCTCTTTCAACATTATTGATGAGACTTCGCTCGCACTACAGATCCACTCGTAACCGGCTGATCTGCACGAGAACTATCCCGAGATTCTCACTCAGAGCCGAAAAAATTGCAAACTCAAGAGACCTGCGAATCCACGCGAGCCGCAAATTGACCAGAGATTCTCACTCAGAGCCGAAAGCAATGCGGACTCGAGAGACATGCTAATCTACTCTGACTCGAGAATCTCTCAACTCGTAACCGGCTGATCCGTAACCGGCTGATCTGCGCGAACTGTCTCTCCGGCTCTGGAGGCTACATAAGCAGGACAGTATTTTCTATATTTTCTCTATATTATTATGCTATTGTTATTAGGCTTATTTTTTAAATGGTCGACCATACACACCAAACCTAAAACATATAAGCATGTTATTTCAGAAGTTAAAGGCTTTTGCAGGGATTAAAGTGAAAAAAATTCTTCTGACTGAAATTTTTTTAAGGCCAAGTCAAATTCCTTTAACACTTTATGTAGGCGAGACCAATAACATTTTAAGGGGAGATTTTTTGCCATTAATTCCATATTAAAGTCTCCTGTGGTATATAGGTAGCTGTAGTTTGCATGGCATTTAAGATGAAGGCGAAACAGCTAAATAACCCACTATATAAAAAGAAAACATGAATATCACCACCTTTAATGAATCTTTTATTAATTATTTATTAATTGTAAATGTATTTATTTTAGCATTTACTAATAATTTTTTTAATCAAAGTTGAAACTGTTAACATTAGTGAATGCACCATGAACTACCGTCAATTACTGTAATGACATAAACAAGAATGCTTATATACTCTATATTTTCATTGTTTGTTCATGTTATATAATGCATGTACTAATGTAAACAAATACAAATTTTTTCATATCATATTATTTAGTACACATAAACGAATAATCCAGGGTCTGCTCCGTTCACAAAACAGCTTACATTCACAGCTCTAATACAGTAACGTTATGTATGAATATAAATCCTAAACGAGTAACTCGAGTCAAACTCGTGTACAATACCCACAGGATGTCTGTAACCATAGTGAAAGATGTACAATGAATGACTGTACCTTTATCAACAAATTATTATGTTACAATAGAGGCAGCGCTGATGTGCTATTTTGTGCGCAATGTTTCTGCTGTTTACTTTCTCCTAAGACCTAAATGGTCGTGTTTATATGAGGATACTTGCAAAGACTGGATTTTTGACGCATATGTTTATTGAAGGCCAATAAAGCGGCAAAAATACTCACACAATGAGAAGCGAATGCGTGACTTTGCGTGCCCATCTGACACAGAAACAGCGGCCGCATTTTGCACTGTTGTTTGACTTTGAATGGCTTAAAATCACTTGTTTTTAAACTGCGGTGCTTAAATATGTGTACAAATGTTAAGTTTTTGTGACCACACGCAAATGCAACTGCAAGAACCGACATGTGGTTGACATCAAAGTGCCGCGAGAGCATTTCGGAAGCAGTCTCCTCTTATGATTCCTCGAATCGCTCTAACGGGATTTGGATGTCATCTGCCTCCTGGTTCTTGTGGCGCCACATGAAGTTTACCCACGAGTTTAACAAACCCGTTGTATCAGCCACTGGTTAGATCAGCATAGCAGTCAAAAACGGGACGCGGGTGATCACGTACGGGAGAAATCATTTACCCCCAAAATACAGGACCCCTAGTCATACTGTGCAAAGACCAGCAAGTTACCTGGCTTTTTGGTTTTCTTAGCCCACGAACTGAAAGCCTTGCCAATCTTCATCATTTCGCTAAGCCAAGTCAATCTCCAGGTCTTTTACACCTTTATCGATCTCTAAAACATCGGAGCCTTCCTGCATTATAAATTTGACCATGCTAGCTTAAATAAAGTTTTACCTCAGCTTAACGTGATACAGCCAGAAAACCCGGAGTGGATCCGGTGCGTAGTGATTACAGAACGCTTACAGTGGATAGAGGAACGTGATTTGGCTCCGCTCCAGGCTTTGATCACATCCCACTTAAAAAGGTGAATACACGTCGTCTTTATGAAAAGTGAATTTAATAATTTTTCAATTGACGGAAATCCGTCTAGCGACGGAAAACTTTAATCCATGCTTTTGTTATGGATTTGCTTTTGAGGAGACTTCAATCGCTCTATAGATCCACTAACCGGCTCCGGCTGATCCACGCGAATCAGCCGGTTAGCAGATCTGTAGAGCGAGTCTCATGTCCATGGTCTGCGAGTCTGCAATGTTTCCGGCTCTGAGAATCTCGAGTCGCGTGGATCAGCCGGTTACAAGTGGGTCTGTACTGAGTTTCCTTGGCAATTTATCAATACTGAATCAAGTGACTCAAGTGACTCACACAACCCGGATCACTTTAGTGAGTGACTCACAATAACCCGGATCCTTAAAAGGAATCGAGTTTGCCAGGCCTAGAACTGAGGGAGAGCAACCGGAACCAAAACATACTCCCACTCTTAAAGGGGCCATGTGTCATGGGCTTGTCAGACCTTTTGTACTAATTAAGGTCTGAGTACATTTGGCAAGTCCATGACAGTACTATGTTCTGTGTGGGGACATGTGGAGTCATATTGTGTGTGTGGCTTCCACGTGTTCCCAGTGTCTTGTGGCTGTCATGGTCTTGCCAGACCTTCGTGTTTGATTCAGGTCTGACTTCTGAGGGCAGGGCCATGGCAGCATTGTGGTTTGTGTGGGGACACGTGTTTTTCACATCATGTATGTGTGTCACGTGTTCACAGTGTCTTGTCACTTTCACCCTACTCCCTTATGTACTCGTGTCTTACGTCATTAATTATGTTCACCTGTTCCCCATTGATGTGGTGTCTTTATAATGCCCTCGCGTTCTCTGTGGTGTGCGCGTTCGTTGTCTAAAGTTGTCTTACTTCAGTGTTTCATGTTCCCTGTGTTACTGAAGACCTGTTTCTGTATTAGTGTTTATTTGTTCCAGTGTTTGTTTCTGAGTCCGTGTTCATCATTGTGTTTATTACCTGTTTTACCCCCACGTGGGTTTTTGTGTTTATTCATTAAATAAACTTTCAGTTTATTTATTATTTAAGTCGTGTCTGCATTTGGGTTCTTCTTTGTAAAACCGTACCGTGACACCACGTACAATTTTGTTTTAACAATTACAACAAACACTGAAGAAATGCACATATAGGCATAGAAAACATCTCAAATAACATAAATTAGACTAAGAAGATTTGCCAGAATACAACATTAATATATAATTTGATAAAGAGGGAGATTTTGTGTGAAATGAATACATTTATATAACATCTGTTACATAAGGTAAAAACTTTATTTCTCATTAAAGAATGATCTGTTAAACATTTAAAAATCAGTAATGCAATATTGAGAAGCATCTATGGTAAACAGTTACTGACAGAATACACCAATGCCAAGGTCTCTGGAGAGAGGTTTGGTTAGTGATATTTAGGTTTTTTTTGCAGTCGAATGAGCAGTGAAGTCCGGTGGTGGCATTTCATTCACTGTCAGGCTTTGCCGTGCTACTGGGGAGAAAGGAGTCAGATTCTGTTCAACAGCCTTGAACATAAAGTGCTGTGAGATACTAATCTCCTGGAGCACCGAGAGGATCCTAGTAATCTGAAACACGGAGACTCAGAAAGATGCCATTACTGTTATTGTCTCTCAGTGGGAGACTCAGAACTTGGGTGCTCTGTTGCAATTTTTGGCACCCAGGGTGAAGATTCAGAACAAGGAATGTCTGTAGAAAAGGTACTTTTATCACTTTTCAGATAAGGAGGAGTTTAAATATTGGCGCTTTCCAGCTGCAGAACTGTTATTGGCTGCTGATGTCAGAAGAAGCCTACAGATTGTCCAGCAAGGGGCTGGATTGCTTTTTAATTACTGATATTTTTCAGCTGTTGTCTTGGCTTTCCATGCCTTTTTGTATCTCCCTTTCTTCTTGTGTTCAATACTTCTTCACTGTGTCATTTCACATTATTAAACATAACTTCATTTCTGAAATTATTTGTTTTGTTTTCTTTGTATGTATGGATTACTTGGGTTGTTACCAATAGCTGGTGAAAATATAATGTCAATAGAAATATATTTACTGAGAAAAATGGTGACATGTTCAATACTTAATTCACACACTGTATGTGAGAATACTCTCAATGAAGCAGCAGTAGAAAGATACTAGGAGCCATTTTGTAAGGTTTATTTTCCTTAACATCTGTAGGAAGTATAGCCTATTCTGTGGCTTCTTAACTAGTGCCTAGATATTTATCATCCATATGAGTTCCTCTGAGATGTGTGTTCCTAGATATTTTAAACTGGACACTCTCTCCACCATCTCCTCATTGATGTACAGTGATATATGTACATCATATTTTCTTCTGAAATCGATAATAAGTTTGTTTTCTTGATGTTCAAGGTCAGATTGTTTTCTGTGCACCAATCCATAAGTTTCTTTACCTCCTCTCTGTAGGCAGACTCATCATTTTTGGTGATCAACCCCACCAGAGTTGTGTCATCTGTGAATTGAATAATGGTGTTGTTACTACGCAATGAGATACAGTCATGTGTATAAAGAGAATAGAGAAACGGGCTTAACACACATCCCTGTGGGACTCCTGTGCTCACTGTCAGGGGTGAGGAAATACGTGGCCCCATTTTCACTGACTGTGGCCGTTCAGTTAAAAAGTCCTTAATCCACAGACAGGTGTTATGCTTTGAATTCAAAAAGTTTATTAACTAAAATAATGTTAAAATTATGATATTCATTCCCGCTGCCATAGCAGTTTCAAATGACGCAAACAAACATTTGAATTATTTTTAAAGTGGCTAACATATTATGTTCAATGTAATGTATTTTGTATTTATAGGGAATGTTTATAAAAAACACATTTTGTTTCTCTTTATGTTTTGAATACAATAATTTCAATTCAGTAACTTCAATTGAGATTTTAGTAAATTTAAGGCCAGATTTACTAAACCGGGCAAACTGGCGTGAGAGCACAATTCCAAACAAGTGCCGAAGTGAAGCTGAAATATCTGCAGGTGATTTACTAAAATAACACGGGCACAATAATGATGCAGGCACATTTCCATAATAACCACTGCAATCTAATAAGAGCAGCGCAAATTAGTACAGGGTCACAAATAAGCAGAGCTGATGCTCCTCAGTTAATGCGCTTGAGTTCAGGTCTATGAACATTGCAATGAAAAATTCAGCTAACAAAGTTAAAGTACACTAAGATGAACCGAAGGCAAAAGATGAATGGTTACAAAGAAGTTTTGAAACACCTGATTTGATTTCTCTGTCCTCGTGACTTCTCATCCTCTTTTCTCCAGCAAATTAAACATATCATGGCTTGGCAAACTATATTTTTGAAAAATATGTTTTTCTGGCAAACTAATTTGATTTGCAGATCAATGTATATTAAATGTCTCCATCCACTAATCTTTCCGAATGACTTCATGACAATTTATAATAATGTCAGACTGAGCTCTAACCTAAGCTTGATCCCTGATTTCAAACCTCAAGACAAATAAACATGCTTCATCAGGCAGTGCTTTTTACTTTTTTGTTTAAAATTAATTATTGAATTAATATTACTAATTATTTGTGTTTAAAACACAACTTTGGTTTAGTTTCGATAAAGGGGCACTTGAGCCTTACTGATGTGGCTGTGGGGGTTCTTAGGGCTAAAAAGGTTGGGAACCACTGTTCTAGATGCCCCAGCACAGTGTGAAGGGTGGTGCAGATGGCATCATCTGTTGGCCCTGTATGCATATTGGTAAGGGTCCAAGGTAAGTGGCAGAGCAGCCTTGATGTGATATAAAACCTATCCAGGCATTTCATGATAAGAGATGTCAATGCAATAGGTTTGTAATCATTAAGAGATGTTATCACAGCTTGTTTTGGCACTGGCACTATTATGGACATCTTCAGGCAAGTTGGGATGATGCACTGTAGCTAGGGTTGGCAAATTTCTCACTCTGAAATACATGACAAAAGATCGCGCAGCAGTGTGAATATGACTTTGTACAGTGTATTTAAGCCATTTGTCAAAATTATAGCTAATCCCCTAATTAAATATTAATTTACAACTCTTATGCCTTGGCAACATATGGTAGTTTTATTAAAAGTTTGTTCATTGACAGCAGGTTCTTTTAACACAGTCATTTAATTGAACCATTACCTTTAATTACCTTTAATATCTGTCTAAAACAAATCACTTGTGAGTGACTCCACATTGCTGCTGTTGCTGCTTGTGGCGGAGCAAGAACTGATAGGTGAATGACATCAAAATACTGGTGAGAGCAGTCTTGTCTGTATGATTTGTAGCGATTCAGCGGGAGGAGGGGAATAATGTTATTTCAAACACTATGAACCTCCGACCGACACACTACAGGGATTCCCAAGGGAATCTTAGATTTTAGCTCAAAAGGGAATTTTATGTATAATTAACTGTAATTAACTATGCAAATTTATCAGGTTTTACCTGGCGTAGCAGAATTAATAATAACGATTAATTAATATGGCCTTTAAAATTAACTTTCTTACTGATATACATTGCTACTCGCAGGTTGTAGCTGAATCAAAAGGCAGAAATAGTGACACTGATTTCATGAGCATTGAACACAGAAACAACTCAATTGTGAAATGCAAAACCGGTTTATTAAACTACGTTACACTACAAAAACATACGATACAAACAAACGAGAAACATAAATGAAAGGGAAAGAATGGAAAATTGAGAGAGAGAGAGAGAGAGAGAGAGAGAGAGAGAGAGAGAGAGAGAGAGAGAGAGAGAGAGAGAGTAAAATAAGGGCAATATCACTATAGACATAACTTCTGCACAAACCATCAGAACTCTAAGAATCACCTTAATTAAAAGGGGCAATAACTTTTTACAGCGAATGAACAAGCGATACTTGCGTTGGCTTTTGTGAGGCACGTGTGTACGTCCAGCTGTATGGGCGCGTATGCGAGGAAGAGAGTTCCTGAGTTTGTGGTCACGTGACGGAGTCCTTGGAGATGTCCGTAGGAGTTGAAGTTTAAGTCCAAGTGGCAGGGTGCCAAAAACTATCAGAGAGAGGGATAGGTCTCACAGCGAGCCCGGCTGGGTGCCGCAGCCTCGCTGTTGAGCAGCCGTGTGGTGTGCTGTAAGCTGTGAGCATTGATGAATTGGTGTGGAGGCCTCTTAACCTGAGTTTAGACCAACCCCTTGAAGTTCAGATGACCAATCCCAAAGGGTGTTGATAGAGTAGGAAAACTTTGTCTTTGTTTTACCAGACTCATTTGCATAGATGGACTATGCTAAAGATTTTATTACAATAATCATTTGGATTAATATTGAACAAGTTTGATATCAGTTATGGTAAGATGATGCACATCATTGATCAGGAAAGGAAAAGGGGATTATTAAGAGTGTAAACAAGGTATAGTTTGAAACACACATCAAATTGTAATCTCATAAATGTGAATTATGAGACATGCTAAGATGAACAAAGCATCCATATAGTGTTACAAGAAAGTGGTACATTACAGGTACAAACATGCAATACAAGGATATATAATATATACAATTTTAACCGCTTATTGTGATCTTTAGTTGTGATCTTTAGACGCAGACACATTTCTGTGTCATCCTGTAGGCACATAGTCTGAGCTACCCCACTGTGTTTATCCAGCTGATTGTCTCAAACAAATGGTCACTTAAAGTCTATAGGTCTCACGTTTTGAAGTTTGCATTTGTAAAGATTGCATTTTAATTAGATTGTCACCAAAAAGGCAGACAGAGAGGACTCAGAAGAAGAGCATATCTTCTGATCAAAGCATTATGTTGGGGCCAGGTGCTAAACTCAAACTAAATTCACAGCGTGAAGTAAGTTAACGATCCAGACTATTGGAAAAGACCGGTCAGTCGTTGTAAATCCCCCCCTTCACGATCGTGAAAGTCCGGAGAGACTTTGGCGGGCGATGATCAGGCAGGTCATGAAGTCTGGATGGCAGGTGTTTCTTAATTGTCTGCAGCTTTGGTCAAACAGGCAAAAGGTGATTTGAATGATGTTGGGCTCTGGCTCTGCCTGGGTGTCCAACGGTTCCGTTTGAAATGTCCGACAGGAGGGCAGCTGTGCACCTGTTCAATTAACTCTTGGATCTCGTTGACTCTTCGTTATGGGATGAAGGCTAGGCTGAGAGTAAGGACGTATCCTATTCCTGTGGAGAGGCACAGTACCGTGTCAGTGGCAATCCAAGATCAGACAACACAAAGGCTGTCTGTATTGGGCATCTGAGCGAGGCTCTGGAGGACAGTGTCGAAGGCTGTGACATCAACTAGTTGGGTCCCTCCTTACGCAATCCTCATTTACAGTTCAGGGTTAACGATTAAGTGGTGCTCCCTGAAGAAAGTTGAGATTTCCAGTTTGATGTGGTACTACTCACTGGGAAGGTGATCAAGTGCCAGGTCATCGATGTGGAGAATCCCATCCTTTGGAGTTTGAATCCATTTTGTCTGGTTGTGCAGACTGATGTGGGTGGTGGTGTAGGTTAACGCGTTTGTGTAGGCTGGGGTGTTGAACAGCCACCTACGAGTGTTAGTGGCATCAGCTAGTGGTTTAACCGAAGCGCAACACTGGGAGTTGATCTTGGGCTGCAACCCACAGATGTCATCAGTGTTGTCCTTAGAAAGGAATGCTGGGGCAGAGATAGTGAATGTCTTTAGTGTGGCTGCACCTGTGCGGGTTCGATGCAAGATGCAGCTATTTGTTTGGTGGTGAGGCAGTAAGGAGGCGGTTTGGTCTAGTTGGAACTAGTCCCCCCTTTTCTGTTATGCCTCAATGTTTAGTGTGTTGGTTGTGTTATGATGGACCCATCTGAAGATTGTTTCTTTCTGCTCCCTGTCCATCCTGGTCTGGTTTGCAACTAAGGGTGTCACGATTTCGATCGAAATTAAGTCACAACCTCGAACTTCGAATTAAAAAATGGGATCGACGATGCTGCCATGCCCCCATGTCATGTCCGGTCGGCTTGTCAAGCGGGGAAAAATAAACCCCTCTAAGGTGCCTTTAAAAACATCGGTCCCGCGGAACGCAATTTATATTTTAAAAATGAGGGACGGATTGCTACAACTCCTTGTTTGTCTCAGCTTGCATGGAACGCATAAAACTGAACAAATACGTAAGGATTACTACTTTAATTTATGTTTAGACTTTGGACAGATGCGAGAGCGCGTGCACGTGAGACAGAGAGAAGCGCAGCTGCTTATGATGCACCGTTTTATTTCAGATGCTAGGAGGAGTCCAAGACGCGCGCATTAAGTCCACCTGGGTGCAAGAAGGAATCCTCTCTCTACAAGCTCTCTCGCGTAAGTAAAGCCCACAAACCCCCATGCGAGGAAAAGCACGCAATGCGCATGTTAATGTGAAACTATAATAATAATAAAGGCATATAATTTTTTTGTCTTAAAAAAAAATAAAAAACCCGAGAATCGAATTGAATCGAATCATGGCCTTAGAATCGAAAATGTAATCGAATCGAGGATTTTGAGAATCGTGACACCCCTATATGCAACAGCAGAGATTTTGTCCACAATCTGATGAGGTCCTGTCCAGTGTGGCAGAACTTTCTTTGACAGTCACTGGTGAGTTGTGTGAAGTGGCTGTGCAAAGCTGTTGTACCAAACATCTTCATCCACGTCCAGTTGCTCTCATGATGACTCCCAGTTGTAGTAAGCCTTCTAGCCCTCAGCCATCTTCTGTAGCTGTTCCTGGGCGAAGCGAAGGGTTCCAGATGCCTGTGAAGATCATTTGGATTCTGGTGAGTGGTGTTGGCTGTGATGAGATTAGAATCTCAAGGTTGGTACATCAGGTGTACTGGCAGTGTCATTTGCCGTCCCGTCACTGGTTTGAAGGGAGACACACAAGTAGATTAACTTGGGGTCGATCTGATGGCCATAAGCACTAAGGGGAGTTTCTGATCCCAGTCCATATGGTTTGCCGAGACACATTTCTTTAACATGCTAGCCACAGTCTGTTTGGTCCGTTTCACTTGGTCCGATGAGGAGGGATGATGGCGGATGTGGAGTTGGGCGTGTGCGCCTAGGGGTTTTCACACATCTTTACTAATTTCAGCAGTGAAATGGGTACCTCTATTTGAATTGACTCTCAGTGGCAGTTCGAACCGGCCGAAGATGTGGATCATGTGTAGATGCTGTGTTTTGAGCCGTGTCGTTGGGTGCTAGGAGGTACTCGACCCACTGTGTGAATTGGCAAATGACCATGAGTAAATGTTTGCCCCTCGTCGACCTGGGTAGCAGTTTACCCAGTCTTAAAGTCTGACCAAAATTGGCACCTGTTCTTTGCAGTGGTGCTCTGTGGTTTAGCCGATTGTAGTTGGCAGCAAACCAGGCATCCTTTGATGCATTCTGCTAAGTCCTGCTGCATCTAGGGCCAGTATGCCACCTGTTTCAGTGGTTCGTACGTGGCTCTTGTCACTTGGCATACATCTGTAGGACCCCCCAATGTCATTGAAGAACCACAAGCTTAGGTGTAGTGCGGTCATCAGGGACATATCAGAGGCTGTTGTGTTGTATATGCAGCAGGTGTTCAATGTCGTTAAGACATTTAAGGCTGGAGCAGCAGTGAGGTCAGAGTTAATGATAGGGCAGGTGGAGGGGTCTTAGAGGTGGTTGACATAGCTTGTATGGTGGTGTTGGAGGCATGTAATGCAGCTATGTCATTGTTGAGCTATGTGGAGCCAGTGTAAGTGGCTGTGTGATGGGCACTGTGGTGGTGGGCGTGTGTTGGCCTCAGGTCAGTGCAATCACAGTTAGGTAGGTGGGGTTTTTTTGTAACGTGCACAACAGTGAACTTGAACTTTTGGTCTGAGATGATGTTCTCGCGACTGGCTGCTGGGTAATCCATAACTTTGTGACTTGGCAATGTACTTCAGATGATTTTCTAAGTGAAAAGGTAGAAGTTCTCTCACCTGAGCCCAAATTTTCAACTTTTAAAGTCCATTAAAGGCTCAAAACTATCTAACAAGTCTTTGCCAATGAAAAGAGGATATGTGTCCATTGGTGAGATTCACACAGGGTGTAGAAGTCTCATAGGACCGATGGTCAGGTGGATGGAAAGCACCTGTTGCTGTTTTGCTGTGAGACTGCATATTCAGCATACACCTTTTGTGGGTTGAGGGTCAGATCTTGTGCTTCATCTTTGTTCTGGAGTCTTGTGAAAAGCTGGAATGACATCAGAATTAGATCAGCTCATGTGTTGGCGAGGGTTTCCAATTTGACCTTGGGCCCTATCTTGCACCCAGCGCAATTGACTTTGTCAGTGACGAATGTATCATTCGTATTTTGCTCCGGCGCACAGCGGGTTTTTCCCTCCACAGACGCACGTCGGCGCAAACCATCCCTGATGCTATTTTGCAGTTTCAAAAAACAATTGCGCCACTGACCAAAAAAAAAACTAGTCTAAAGTCAGTGGCGCGTTGCGCGTGGTTCATTATGCTTTTTTAAGGGCGCATGCTTGACCATAATGTATAGCGTGCACAACGCGCACACACTTTGCTTATCTAATCTACGCAGATGCAACAGTTACTTTTGCAAATCATAAATATTTTCATAAGAAACCTTAATGTATATGAACTTGATTTGTAAGTGTACTTTGGGGTTGGACCTTGCTTGCGTTTCTTGGGTCCTATTTCAAAGCCCCCAAACCCTTTCAGCGTTGAGGGTGGATGCAGCAATGTCCTCTGCTGGCGTCAGGTCCTGAGGCAGATCCACCTCCCGTTACACGGCGTGCCCGATTTATGCTGGCAAGCTTGGGATTCCCCCGTCTCCTGACATCATTGTAGCGCTTGGCACAACGATGGGGATACCAGCTGATGAGACTGTGGCTATTTCCTCTCACGCCTGTTTAACCTACGCTGATTTGGGCGGGTTTTTCCCATCCATCCCCATACAAAACAACTTCTCTGTCTTTGACTGCTCTTACAAGAACGTCGGTCTCCTCGGCTGTGAACCGCTCCTGGCGTGCGCCTGGTAAATCCGTCATAATAATAGCAACCCGCCATGGAACTTGCGCCATTGCGTTTAAAGGGAATGTTGGATAGCGTTCTGATTGGTTTATTTGAGGTTACGCCCAAACCACACCTATGAATAATGAACCTACTTCAGACCAACCCCTTATTGATTTGCGCCTGGCGCAAGAGTTATTTCTCACGCCGGGAAATTAGCAACAGCGCCCAAGATCCGCCCACAAAGTCACTTGCGCATTGCGCTTTGCACTTGCGTTTTAGATCGTTAAAATAGGGCCCCTTGTGTTTCACAGTGGTTGCTGGCTATGAAGTCCTTCGATCCTCTTGGCTCTCTGCTGAAATGTCCTTCACTGTGGTGCTGTTGTTCGCCCTCCAGTGGCCGTTTTGGGGTAATTTTCAGAGAAAGAAAGGATGACAGCCTTTTCAGAGGTGGCTTTTGTTTACCGTAGGCTTTATGGACGAAGTCCTGCAGCTGTCTGGTTGTCATCAGGCTAACACAGTCTCACCCCATTTCGTCAATATTTGACGACACTTGACCATTCGTCATATGTTGACGTGAAGGGTATACCTTTCGCGTCATTTTTTGACGAACTGGGGACTTCAATACTATTACGTCCGTTGCATTCTCTTTCCTATTTTATTACCATTTGCGCGTCGGTTTAGGGTTAGATTACGCAAAATTAAACAGTGTACGCGAAATTAAACAGTGTACGCGAAATTAAACAGTTGTCACCTGGCGTTGGGGTTAGAAACAGTTGTCACCTGGCGTTGGGGTTAGAGTTAGGTTTGGGTAGGGATGTCATTATGTAAATCTAACCCTAAACCGACGCGCAAATGGTAATAAAATAGGAAAGAGAATGCAACGGACGTAATAGTATTGAAGTCCCCAGTTCGTCAAAAAATGACGCGAAAGGTATACCCTTCACGTCAACATATGACGAATGGTCAAGTGTCGTCAAATATTGACGAAATGGGGTGAGACTGGGTTGATCAGGCAAGGGTAGGCCATAAATCCTAAGTGTTGCATTACGGTAAAATAAAGCTTTTGCAGAAAGAGTAGGGGTGGGCGGAATGACCAAAAATCTATTCCACGGAATGAGTCATTTTATTTCACGGAACGGAATATTTCACGGTATACATGTTTTTCAGTTTATATTGTTTTTTGATGATAAAAATGTACAGAAATACACCACTCACTATAGCTTTTAACTAAATGCTCACCACAGTTTTAAAATATGAGCATTGAATCTTGTTTTTAGTTGAGTAATTAACTTTATAGACTATTGAAGCTATAGTATGGCTTCATTGTATTTTGTATTTGCATACATTACATTAAACATATGCAATTTGTAAAATGAACAGGTATAAATATATGCAAAAACCTACAGACAGGATAAATACCTGTATATGAGAGAAGAAGCTCTAGATATTATAAATGTGACAGGTGCTATGATGTGATGATCATAAAGTTTGTTTTAAGGTCTTGACGCCCTTTACTTTCTATTAGACCTCAACACTTGCATCTCTTTCTCGTCTTTCCGATCAAATATGTTTGTACAAGCAAATGGCGTGTCAAAATCACTCCATCATCGCACGCGTCACTGATATAAATGCGAGTATTGTCTTAGCTTGCTTAAAGTTCAGAAAACGTTACAACTATTAGCATTATGTGCAAGAAGAACTCTTTATTTGGCGTCGCAGCTCCTTGCGCTTGCCTAGAGAGAACTCTGCACGCGAGAGACCGGCTGGCTGCTGCATGGAGAGAGAGCGCGCGCGAGAGAGAGTGAGCAAGCAAGAGTCTCGCTGCGTGACCCGCGGTGGATTCACTGGCACTTATTATAAACATTACACAAATAACTCGTTCATTTTTTATAAGTGAACTATTTTACATGTTTCTCCGTCACACTCAGTCTAACATGCTGGAGGGCAGAGTTAGCCACGCCCACTTATTTGCATTCCGCGGAATAGACAGAATAGAAAAATCTGTTACGTCTGACATTTTATTCCGCGGTAACGGAATATACCGTCATACCGCCCAGCCCTAAGAAATAGGATCTTGATGTTTTTCTCAATTCTTGGCTTGTTTCGTGAGCTGAAGTAGACTGAAAAGTCAGTTGTAGTAGTCGGCCTGTGGAGTTTCATTTCTGCTTTGTTTTAAGTCCATTGCAGCAATTAGTCCTCATCGTGATTCTGGATCTGAAAACTCTTCTATCAAGGCCATTTGCAGCTGCTTATAATCCAACTTGACGCTTTCTGACTGCCGGTATAGGAAGCTCCTCACCTCACTGCGGTAAGTAATCCATAGCAGATACAGCTGGTCTCTCGTGGTTACATTCGGCAGCGTGTGCACATAAAAGTCAATGTTCTGCAGGTAAGCGTGGATGTCATGGCCACCTGCAGTGTTTGGACTAAATGTTGGACTGTTTCTAGCCAGCTTGTCAAGGTATTTGGGCCACGCCGTGTGTCTGTAGACATCGTTGGGAAAGGTGTTGGCCCCACCCCCCTTGTGTTCTTGTGAGAGGGATGTGGACGCTGGCTGGCAAAGTTCTTAACAGTGGGCTCTCCTCCCCCCCCCTTTTTCCGCAGGAAACTTTGGTGGGGGAGTGCAGAGACACTGATTGGATGAGAGGAGAATGATGCTTTCTCTCTCAATGGTTCAGCTTGCATTCTGAAACCATAGAACAGTTCTTTTTGGACGGAATCACGTTCGTCCTTAGGTTGGTGATGTTGCTGAACAAGAACTTGAATTTCAGCTTGAGCAGCTTGCAGGCGGTTTTCGTAGGCCTTGGACTTGGCATCACGTTCTTTCTGTTCTGCCTTGGCTCTTATCAGAAGACTTTTGGCCTGCAGGAGCTTTCCCAGCTCTTCTTTGGCGGTCTTTTCCTGTTGCTCTCTGTGCTCGGTGTCTGTGTGGTGCCTTGTGAAGTTGTCTCGCCTCATTCTTTATCCTCTTGTGTTCCTCCTCAATCAGCTGCTGCTGATCCTTGGATTCCTGTGTCAGCCGATCTAGACGAGTCTGCGCATCCTCCTGATTCCTCCAGGCTTCCTTTGCTTGGAGCTTTAGCGTTGCTGCATCCTGTTCCAGGTGGGCGACGTTCCTTTCATCCCGCTTTAGCTGGATGATGAGGTTGTGAGCGATGGCACCTGTGATCCTTGCCATCTCCTTGTGGCTGTAGATCTGTGTTGAATCACGGGCTATGATCTCGTCCAGGTTGCCATCAAATCACAAAATCCTCACAAATCCTCATGTTGGCTGTCATGAAAATATGAAAGGATATTTAGCTGCTGGTCTCACTTATTTTAGGTTTGTTAACTTAATTGTGGAAGGAGCACTGAAAGCATTGTCGAAGTAAACCAATAAATTTGTTAACATGGCTAAAAAGTCTAGTGGCTTACTTGTTTTTGCTAAGATAGCGCTAGCTGCCAACTCTCACGCATTCACCGTGAAACTCACGCAATTGACCCCATTCTCACGCTCTCACGCCACACATCCATTTTCTCATGCAGGCTCGTGCCCACCATTGAGATTACCATTCAGTTTAATAAAAGACATGAAATAATTGCCTAATATACCTAACTGTAAATCCTGTAAAACTCCTATCTCTATCTGGCTTGCCTTAATCAGCATAAAGCGCTCCTCAAAATGATGCGAAGGCCAATCAAATCAAAGAAGGCGGAGTTATTGTTTACAGAAGCCGGAGCGAGCACCAGCTACAAACTACAGAGCGAGTGCGCGGCTGCGCGATGGTGAAAGAGCAACGCACGATGTAAGTAGCTAAATCAGTGCTCGCAGTACTGACACTTTTAGCGTACCTTCACTGTCTTTTGCGTGCAACCACTTCTCATGTTGCTGGTACTTTGCTGCAAAGAGTCAAAGAGCATTTCACTGTATGTTGCGCTGCGCGGCAGCGAGGCAATCAGAGTTCCGCGAGAGCTATTCGAAATGTTACAAAAGGGTCCGCCTTAACCTTTGCTCTCGCGTTACTCTGATGTCATACGCCGATCAGTCAGCTCCGCACCAGTCAAACACACAAAGTGTCAAGGTCTGGATGAAAAGCAGAGACCTGCTCGGATTCCACGCACACAGATACCCTCAGAAAACAGCAATTTTAATCAACCCTCACCCGTGTGTGCATGTTTGCAAGCAGTACAAGCCAGCGTGATATTTGCTGTGACAGTTTTTAAAAAAAGAGAAAAATTCAATTGATATTTGACATCTAAACAATAATATATACAAAATATAATTATATGGTCTTGACATGCACATTATCTGTTGCTTTAGTTTAATATAAAGTGCTAATTTGGTTTATTTGATTGTGACAGTCCCTCTATCACCAATCAATCACAAATCATCACTTTATGCTTCTCTTTCTCAGTGGATAAACTGAATCAAAGCTGCTGTTATCTGAAGTTATACATTTTACAGAGACCTGGGGCCGTATTCACAAAGAATTTTAAGGCTAAAAGTAGCTCCTAACTGGCGAATTTAGGAGCAACTCCTAAAAATAATGGGCGTGTCACTCCTAACTTTAGGACTCCTAATTTTTTTCACTAAAAGTAATTCACAAAGCATTTTAGCCCTAAAAGTAGCACCTAAGTCTGGGACAGCTTAAAAGAAGTCGAGAGGACTCCTAACTCACTAAGACCTATTCACAAAGGATCTTCAAATGTCTTAGGTGCTGTTGATCCTCCTTAACATGGACAGTTTCACCAACTCAAAAGCATTGCACATACTTAAAAGCACACTTTAACGTAAGCATACTGTTTATAAAAAAAATTCATAATTCATTACATTCATGGCAAGCAGGACGTTTTTTAGAATTACATGAAACAATAATGAAATTAAATATTTAATAGGCATACCTGTTGCCATGCTAGTCTGTTTAAATGCTGCAATCTCAACCCTCTACTGCGATTGTAATGCATACCACCGCCTCTCGCATTCGTCCGGGGTCCGCGACATAAGCGGGAATGCTGCATTGATCTGCAACAAATCCTCTCCCCAGTGATGCGCGGGTTGATCCGAAATGAGCGGATGCATGCGGTCACCCGCGGTTACGAGTCATCCAAAAATATTTTTTATGATATTCGGGTCGCGTTCGGTCGGGTCGTTTGAAATAAAGATGGCAATTAACTATTAAACAATTACTACTTAAAAAAAAATGCGGGCCAGGGAGCGGGTCGGGTACACTATTTATTTTTTATTTTTTGCGGTCCGAGTTGCGGGCGGGTTAGTTGAAAACGTTGGTCGGGTGCCAGTTGTTTTGTACATTGACCCGCGCATCACTTTCTCGCATGTCTCACGCTTAGTTTTGCTTGATATCTCAGTGCCGAATTTCCCGTTTATTACGTTTCTTTTTTCCAACACCAACTGGGCCAGCAGCAGTAACTGATCCTGCATCCATTTGGGCTTTCTTTTTCGTTTTGGCGAGTTCATAATCCACCATCATTTATTTATTACATTAGGCAGGCTTCTTTAATATGGGCAACATTTCCTTGCTTTAAGTAGTAGGCTAATAGGATGTACATTAATCAAGCAAGTGTTAATGCAATGTCGTTTTTTATTATTAGGCAATTGGCGGTTTTCATTTGTATTAGGCTACCTTGATTTAATTTAATTAAATTCACGACTTTTCTTTTATATATGCATTTTGATGGCATTACTATTATTATTTTGTATAGGACACAGACATATTTCGATATTGTAATTCCATGATTTGGTGCGTCTGTGTTATGTTCCGCATGACAGCCCTGTCATCTAACAACCAATCACTGTGGTCATTGCGAGGCAGCTCGTGCATGAGAATTGACGTCATCCGTAGCAACGAAAACTCACTCTTAGTTTAGGAGTAATCATTTTTCCTTACTAAAAGTAGGTCTGAAAGGCGTTGTGAATAACTTTTAAGAGAAAACTCCTAGCTAAAATCTTTTAGTGCGATTTAGGAGTACTCTTAGTGATAAGATAAAATGCTTTGTGAATACGGCCCCAGTAGCCTATTCATTAGATTATAAGAACTTTTTTGGCACTTTTATCAGAAGGAAAGCATAATAGAAGTGTATAAAATAATAATAAAGACTCTAATCTCAGGCATTTAAACTCAGTAAAAGCTTTTATTTCAATTTAATTTCTAAAATATGATTAGATTTGTAATGTAAACCATTTGTACGCAGTCTTTTCCAACTATTTAACACAGAAATAGCTAAAATCCGTATAAATAAATGAAAAAAAAAATAATTAAGAACTTTACTGGCTCATTTTTTATTAGAGTGTTTGATAAAGAAATGACTGCCAAAATGTATTTGCACCATACTGAATAAATTATTTAGTGTGCTTGAATGTACCCTGTGGCCCCTTAATGGCCCGTTACAGAAAAATCCTAGAACCACCACTGTCTTCTTCCCTTTTTCTTGCTTCATTTCTTGCTGCAGTGTTCTCATTTCCTTGTCTCTCCTTCATATATGTCCTCCCTTCTTTATTTTCTCCACACTCCCTTTTTTTTTAATTATAAACATCCTTCAATAATTGTAAACGTTGTCATCATGATATCTCCCAACCCTTCCCTCCAAAAGTCTTTTTTTTGGGGGGGCAGTATAAGGCTTTACTGAGGTGGTTTAAATTGAGCAAATCTGTTGATAACATTGACAGGGTTAATGTCATTGTACTTTTCAATTTTCATGATGGGTACAGTAGGCCTTTATACCTTGAGTCTTGGCTCATGGTGCTCCTAACCATGTGTGAAGACGGTGCACGGCATTGAAAGAACACTCTCAGCTGCTGACTGGAATTCCAAGGGCCACCTCAGGGAGGGAAACATATCTTCATCAAGCATTTTAAGTACCCTTGTTATATCAGGGACTGTCTATTTCTCCATCCTTTTCTAGATAAAACTTTTAGTTTCCAGGAATTATTTTTGCTATAACTAAATCTTGTTATGGGTAGCAAGAGTTTTGAGGGTTTCTTCAGACTGAAAGGTCCCTGTGGTTGGGTCACAGGCTTGAATCCCTGCCATCTTCTCTCCCACACCTGAAAATCGATTGGTGAGCTCTTGTTGCCATGGCCATACACAGAATTTTATAAATATAGAGGTCTGAATATTTATTGTGCTAGTGATTTTCCTGCTCTACCCAATAGGCAGGGAAACGTGAAATAATGTGTACATGTTCCTAGAATGAACACAAAACAACAAACTTTGATGTTTATGGAAACTCACCCCATAAAAAATTGGAAAAGTATTCTTGCAGATCTAGTTGCCTCAAATGAAATAAA
The DNA here is from genome assembly GCF_030506205.2 of Paramisgurnus dabryanus. NCBI lineage: Eukaryota > Metazoa > Chordata > Actinopteri > Cypriniformes > Cobitidae > Paramisgurnus > Paramisgurnus dabryanus. The sequence continues at coordinate 31,077,163 of NC_133355.1, read as the reverse complement.
TCGTTCGGGCACACTTTCTCTTTGTTGGAGGCTTCTTTGTTGATGTATCCATCTCCGAAGTTTGCACTGTGTGTCTGCCTCTAAATGTCCATAAATTTGCATGTCATGTCCAGTGTTGGGTGTAACGCGTTACAAAGTAATAATATTACTTTTTTCAGTAACTAGTAGTGTAAGGCATTACTGGTCTGAAAATGGTAATATTATTACAGTTTTCCCGAGCTAGTTACTTGCGTTACATTTGCCAGTAGAACCTTCATCACACAAGGCACACAACACAGAGAACAAAAGGGAAGGGGAGGAGGGCGTGAATGGAACAGTGATTGGTCTAAGTTTGACACGAGGTATCATTACCATCATCGATTGGTCGACACCCGGCAGCCAGCAGCAGAGCGGCACACTCAGATGTGGGAAAATGGAAGCGTCTACAGCAAGCTGTTTTTCAGAGGAAGGTTCCCGGCAGCAACAGAAACCTAGTTTGGACGGGTGGAGATTTAGTCATTATTTTGAATATGTGCAAAGGAAGGAAAACAACATGACTGTAAAGTGCACACTCTGCCCGGGGAGAAAGCTGCTCTCCACCGCTTGTAACTATACCTCCAACTTGAAGAAGCACCTGGAGCGACAGCACGGACACATCAAGCTCGTTGCGAAGCGACAGAGTGACATGAACGAGCAGCCCCACAAGCTGCAAAAACTTTCATTTGAACATAAAGTACTACCAACATCAAAATCCGAGATAAATAAGCTTGTTGCCTCGTACGTAGTAGAAGAAATGTTACCTCTATCTACTGTTGAATCGCCGTCTTTTAGAAAGATACTCTGGAAAATACCGATAGCAGGGACAGACCAGCCGTTGTCCGATAGGAAAACCTTTGCAACGTACCTATATAAATGTTACGCCATGATGGAAAGTGAGCTGAAGAAAACGTTTGAGAGCACTGAGTATGTGTCAACGACCGCTGACATCTGGACTTGTCACAACAAAAGCTACATAGGCATGACTGCTCATTGGATTGATCCAAGCAACTTCCATCGTAAAAAAGCAGCCCTTGCCTGCAAAAGAATCAGAGGACGACAGACATATGACATTGTGGCCACTGAAATTGAGCAGGTTCACTCATCTTATGGACTGTCAGAGAAGGTCACAGCCACAGTCACAGACAATGGATCGAATTTTGTTAAGGCTTTCAGGTCAGTTGAATAATAGTTTACTTACTTGTACTTATTTGCAAATGTATAAGTTAATGCAGAGCTTCCCAAACTTCAATGTGGTAAGGCCCCCCAAAAATATATTTATATGCATATATTTTTAATAAAGCAGATTACTTTTTACAAAATTATCAACATTTATTTACCCGTTTTTAAGAATCTCATGTGAATTATGAGAACTACGAGAAAATGTTTAAAAATGATGAGTAATATTTTTATATTCTGGTATAAAATGACGTAAACATTCTTTACAAATTTGTTTAAATCCATAACACTAAATACTAAATACACAGTGTGTATTTAACCCTAACAGTTTATAAATCTATTTAAAAAAAAATTATAAAATCTAAAACCATTTACAAGCAATGTATCTCACATCACTATAATGGGCAAAATATTTTATATGCTTTATGTTTATAGGAAGGGGAAAAATAAAATTTTAGAACAATTTAAATATTTTAATTATTTTAATATTTTGATTTAGTCTAGCCAAGGCCCACCTGCAGTACCACACTGGGGGGCTGTGGACCACAGTTTGGGAAGCACAGAGTTAATGAAATTTTTACAAATGTAATTTTATTCTGTTTGTTAATGTTTTTATTCAACATTTGTGCTATTTGCTTTTTGACCACCTGAAAGATATCTTTTCACAAGTTGGATTTAGTTGGATTCATATCTAAATATTATAAAATCACAATTATAACAAAAATTTAATTTGAATTGAATAGGCCACACATTATAGTTTTTTTTCTTGCATTGCACTTTTCACATTCAGGGAGTATGAGCCCAAGCCAGCAGCAGCAGCAGCATCTGATTCAGAAGACGAGGGATCAGGGGAGGATGAAGAAGTGTCATTTACCGATGTACAAGAAGTGATCTCCATTGAACAAGAAGACCCAGGACACTTTACTCTCCCCCCTCACTTAAGATGTGCCTCGCACACACTTAATTTGATATCAACTGTTGATATTGAAAAATGGTTAACAGTGACAAACAAAACAATTTACAGAAGTGCCACTGCAAAGTGCTCTGCCCTCTGGACTAAGGCCAGCCGGTCTACAGTAGCTGCAGAGCTAGTGGAAAGCCTTTGTGGAAAAAAGCTCATGGTGCCTACAGTGACGAGATGGAACTCTTTCCACAATGCAGTTGCACGAATAACTGAGATATCCAGACCACAGTTCTCTGTACAACTCTCTGCAGTCAGTTAGGTGTACGAGCCTTTTCTGAGCGAGAGTACAAATTCCTTGTAGAATATTGCACAGTCACAAAACCACTTACAAAAGCTTTGGACTGTTTACAAGGTGAGATAAAGTATAGGTATATGTAAACCTGTGGCTTCTTGCCTTTCCTTTTTTTGAATGGTAAACATTTAAATCAAACAAGTAATTCATTCATTGATTCATATTCATTAATTCCAGGGGAAAATGATTGTTATTATGGGAATCTATTACCAACACTGGAGTCTCTGATGTCAAAGACCTTGGCATTGCGTCCCGACCTCTCCGAGATGATGGCAAATCTGCCTGATGTCATAGTGCAGGTAGGCTGTGAGTGTATATTTAAGACTTACTGACTGTAACTATGTGTGATATGAGAGAATCCTGTCATATGCACAATTGCACATCCCTCCACTATCACAGATGCTTCCATTATCACTGATACATTTCACACTGAAATAGGCTCTTAGAGAATGTAAGAATTGTATACTGGTACTGTGTTTCTGAAGACCTGGTATAGTCAATATGCCTGTTGCATCCACAGGAAGGTATGTTTTTCCTCTTTAAGAGAAATATCTAATTTTAGAAATCTCTTTCTTACAGGCCATCAAAACCCGCTTTGCTTTTGTTTTGGACAGTAGGGAGGGTCTCATGGCTGCTGTCACTCTGCCGAAGTTCAAGATGAGGTGGTTGAGGGAAGAGACCAGGAGAGAGGCCCTAAAGAATCTGCTGATAACAGAGTGTCGTACTTCACCCCTGGCTGCACCCCACAATCAGGAGCATGAGGTCAGGCCTCCACAGATTAGTCCAGCAACCAGCAGTAGTGAGGATGGCTTTTTTGTGTTTGAGGAAGAGCAGGATTCAGGATCTTTTTGCCCAGACAGGGAGGTCATAGAGTACCTAAAGTCTGGGTCAGAGATGGGGGTCCTAGACAACTTCCCCAGAATTAAGAACTTATCTTTAAAATACAATACAGCACCAGCATCCAGTGCTCCAGTGGAGAGGCTATTCAGCCTGGGAAGCCTTGTTCTCACTCCAAGGAGGAACAGGTTAGGAGACAAGCGCTTTGAGAGGCTCCTCCTTATGAGGTATAACCACTACTTGACAAATAAGCTGACACATTCAGAAGCTCATATTTTGCACCAGAAAAATGCATTACAGTAAATGCCAACTGTATTTTTCCTTTTATATACTTTGAGTCTTCTGTATTTGCTTTAACTCATTTCAACAACCTACCTCTCCTCTGCACTGTGTTTTGCTTCTCAACAATTTACTTCTCCTCTACACAGTGCTGGTAAGGCTAGTCTTTTATGGATATATTTTTTTGAGGAAGTTAATATATTTTTTTTGTACTTGTTAATCGACAATCAAATTGACTGTTTGCACTAGACAGTGTTTGTTAAACATTGGGGAAGTTAATATATGTTTGGACTTGTTATAAATTGACAATCAAATTGATTGTTTGCACTAGACAGTGTTTGATAAACATTGAGGAAGTTCATATATGTTTGGACTTATTATAAATTGACAATCAAATTCATTGATTGTTTGCACCAGACGGTGTTTGTTAAACATTGAGGAAGCTAATACTTGTTTGTACTTGATTGCACAAGTACAGTTGTTTGTAGTTATTTGTGCTAGACAGTGCCAGTCTATTGTTGGTGTAATAAAGACCCTAAAGAACACTCCTCCTTTGTATGTTCTCCCTCCATCTGATGCATCTCAGGCAATTATAGAGTAATTAAGAAAAAAATGTAACTAGTAATATAACTAGTAATATAACTAGTTACTTTCTCCAGGGAGTAATAAAGTAAAGTAAGGCATTACTATTTTTGAGAGTAATATGTAATATATTACTTTTTTGACTAACTAGCCCCAACACTGGTCATGTCACTCTTTCCGCAGCTAAAGAATCCAGCTGTATGTTGTATATATTTTCTGGAGAAAGCTTCTAGCTACAGGACTGTCTCCCATGTAGAGAGTTCTCTTTTCTTCCTCGTGTAGCATTTACAGTCAAAGTTATGGATTTTCCACATTTCTCTTTGTTCATCTTCATCAAATGTTACTATCGATATAGCCTCTGATATCTGATATTCTCACAGAGGAAAAATCTGCAAGTATAGATCACTTGGATGGCAAAATTTTTAAAACTGTTGCTAACATTTTATGCAAGCCTATTAGTCATATTTTTAGCAAAATATTTGAAAAGTTACTTTTTAATCAAATGATGAAGTACTTTGTATCAAATGCTTTTCTCTCCAATTCACAACATGCTTATAAGCCAGGACACTCCACTAACACTGCATTGGTAGAAATGATAGACCAGTGGTTAACTTTTATGGATGACAAAAAGCTTGTGGGTGCTGGATTTCACAGCAGCCTTTGATGTTATTGACCATGACATTTTACTGTCTAAGCTTAAGTGGGAGCTTCTCTGATTGCAAACAGTTGTCATGTGGTATTCCTAAAGGCAGCTGTTTGGGTCCATTGTTGTTTTCTGTGTTTGTTAATGATCTGTCACATGCTGTGTCAAGAGCAGATGTTGTACTCTATGCAGATGATGCTACAATGTTTTATGCATCACCTACAATAACGGACATAAATTGCACCTTGCAGAGTAAACTTAATGCCATTACAAATTGGGTAAAACTTAATAAATTAGCTCTCAATATATCTAAAACTAAATGTTTAGTCTTTGGTAGTAAACGTACTTAAATTTATTTATTGATACATCTGTGGTAGAGCAGGTGAGTCCCGGAGATGTTCAGTATATTGTTCACCATTAGTTATGAAAACAGTTGTCCAGTCTTTAGTTCTGTCACATCTGGAGTACTGCCCAGTAATTTGGTCCAGTGCTGCACAGGGACATCTGAAAAAATTACAAATCGTTCAGAACAGAGCTGCAAGAGTAGCCCTTGGTTGCTCTTTTTGCAGTAGTGTGGTTAAAATGCATACCTGTTTGGGCTGGCTAAAGGTGAAGGACAAACTTAAAATAAGTCTTCTATGTTATATGCATAATCATATATTTAAAAATAATCCAAAATCTTTTGTAGATAAATAGGTTTTTAGTGGGTATTGTCACGGACATGTAACGTGTCAGGTGAGCTCAGGTGTGTTATGGTTCCATCTGCATGGTCCAATTGTATGATAAGAACAGTATTAGTTAGATCGGCATCTGCTTGGAATAAATTGGACTTAAGAATAAGGCATATATCCAACATATGTAATTTTAAGAAGACTTTAAAACAGATTACAATTAATAGTCTTATACCAGTTAATTTGTGACTGTTATAGGTAATGATTTTTTTAAATGCTGTATGTGTGTGAATGTGTATATGTGGACAAAAGTATACATGTGGTTATGTTATATGTATGTTAAACCTATGTATGTTATATTTGGTGTATTTTAATTGTACATGTTTTAGCACTTTTTTGAGCCCCAGAAAGACTAGCAACCACATTGTAGAAGCTAATGGGGACCCAAATAAATAAGTAAACAAATAAATCTCACGGTCCAACTCGTCTGATGCCAGTCCGATACATACATTCTTCCTCATCTTCATCTTCGCTCAGTTGTAAATTAGGGATATTATTCAGTCTTATCATGTCGCCTTCATTGTCGCTCAGATCGTCTTCAAAATCAGTGTGCCTTTGTTCATAAGCCTCTGATGTGCCTCACATCACCCTGACCACCCGTCTCGATGCAGCTTCACGGACCGCGTTCGAGCGAACGGAGACGCCATCGCCCAGCATGAAAACAATAAGACTCCGCTTGTCATGTACAGTTTAGCTTCTTCCCAGTGTTAAGCGTAATACACATGGCTCGATTCCGACTTCAGAGTCAAGGCGGCTGACTAACTGGGTGACTTTCAGGTGGCATAGTTTATCCACTCAGCAATACACCGGCTGAGACGTCTGTTAAAAGTGCCCTGGTTATTGGAGATTCTATACTCAGGAACGTTGACATTGTGGTACCAGCCACCATAGTCAATTGTATACCGGGAGCCAGAGCGTCTGACATTAGATCAAAACTTAAAGTGCTGGCTAATGCTAAACGTAAGTTTTCTAAGATTGTTATTCACGCCGGCACGAATGACACTAGACTCCGCCAGTCGGAGATCACCAAAGATACTATTAAAGAGGTGTGTGAAATTGCAAAAACAATGTCAGACAATGTAATTTGCTCTGGTCCCCTCCCCGCCTACCGAGGGGATGAAACTTACAGTAGATTAGTGTCTCTTCATGGCTGGATGCCAAAGTGGTGCCCTCAGCATAACGTAGGGTTTATAGACAATTGGAAGCATTTCCGGGGAAGACCTGACCTGCTAAAGAGAGATCCGTCTCCGGAAGGAAGTGCTATACTCTCTAGTAATCTGACCAATAGTCTTACTTTTGATATTGTCTGACTATCCAGGGCCCAGGTCAGGAAACAGACAGATCGGCAGATCTGTTAGCTGCCTTGACATGTCAAGATCACATATATCCCAGCACATAGAGCCTTTTTTACCAGAGTACCAACACATCTCGACTGTGTCTGTTCCTCGAACAAATAAATACAGAGCACCGTTTACCTCGTCTTGTACAAATCTTATTAATATAAAATTAGAACACAATACATTAACAGATGAAACTCAAATGTTAAAATTCGGTCTTCTTAACATTAGATCGCTTACCAATAAAGAACCTACTTTCAATGAAGTAATTACTGACCAAAACTTAGATGCACTTTGTTTAACAGAGACCTGGCTTAAAGCAGACGACTACATTAGTTTAAATGAATCCACCCCACAAGACTATTATTATAAACACGTTCCTCGTCTAAAAAGGAGGGGGGGGGGTGTAGCTACAATATACAACAAAATATTTAAAGTAAACCATAAATCCGAACTTAAATTTAATTCGTTTGAAATAATATTGTTAAATATGGAATTAACTGATCGTAATAACAAACTGCTTTCGTTAATTTTAGCTACCATACATAGGCCTCCGGGCCACCACACAGATTTTCTTAAAGAAATAGCAGACTTCCTATCGGAGCTTACAGTCACTGTAGATAAAGCTCTTATCGTTGGTGATTTTAATATCCATGTGGATAACCCAAAAGATGCATTAGGACGTGCATTTATCGATGTTCTAAATTCTCTCGGTATTAAACAAAACGTGTCAGGGCCCACGCATACTCGTAAGCACACATTAGACTTAATTCTGTCACTCGGACTCAATATTAATGACATCGAAATTTCACCCCAGAGCGATGCCATTTCAGACCATTGCCTGGTGTCATACACAATACTTCTAGATAGGACCGCTCAGTCTACAACATGCTACAGATTAGCCAGAACAATAATTTCCACCACTAAAGATAGCTTTATTAGCACTCTTCCAGACCTGTCTCAAATAAAACATGTAGCAGATAACCGTGAAGATCTGGATATTATAATAGAAAACCTGAACAACGTTTGCTCTAGCACGATGGATACCGTTGCTCCCATTCGAAAAAAGAGAATCAAAGAAAAAACGCCAGCTCCATGGTATGACCATCATACTGCAGCCCTTAAAAAAGTAGCTAGAAAAATAGAAAGAAACTACCGAAACACAAAGTTAGAGGTATGGCGTTCAGCATGGAAAGAGAGTGTTCAACACTATTAAAACCGCCAGATCCAAAACAATAAGACTCCGCTTGTCATGTACAGTTTAGCTTCTTCCCAGTGTTAAGCGTAATACACATGGCTCGATTCCGACTTCAGAGTCAAGGCGGCTGACTAACTGGGTGACTTTCAGGTGGCATAGTTTATCCACTCAGCAATACACCGGCTGAGACGTCTGTTAAAAGTGCCCTGGTTATTGGAGATTCTATACTCAGGAACGTTGACATTGTGGTACCAGCCACCATAGTCAATTGTATACCGGGAGCCAGAGCGTCTGACATTAGATCAAAACTTAAAGTGCTGGCTAATGCTAAACGTAAGTTTTCTAAGATTGTTATTCACGCCGGCACGAATGACACTAGACTCCGCCAGTCGGAGATCACCAAAGATACTATTAAAGAGGTGTGTGAAATTGCAAAAACAATGTCAGACAATGTAATTTGCTCTGGTCCCCTCCCCGCCTACCGAGGGGATGAAACTTACAGTAGATTAGTGTCTCTTCATGGCTGGATGCCAAAGTGGTGCCCTCAGCATAACGTAGGGTTTATAGACAATTGGAAGCATTTCCGGGGAAGACCTGACCTGCTAAAGAGAGATCCGTCTCCGGAAGGAAGTGCTATACTCTCTAGTAATCTGACCAATAGTCTTACTTTTGATATTGTCTGACTATCCAGGGCCCAGGTCAGGAAACAGACAGATCGGCAGATCTGTTAGCTGCCTTGACATGTCAAGATCACATATATCCCAGCACATAGAGCCTTTTTTACCAGAGTACCAACACATCTCGACTGTGTCTGTTCCTCGAACAAATAAATACAGAGCACCGTTTACCTCGTCTTGTACAAATCTTATTAATATAAAATTAGAACACAATACATTAACAGATGAAACTCAAATGTTAAAATTCGGTCTTCTTAACATTAGATCGCTTACCAATAAAGAACCTACTTTCAATGAAGTAATTACTGACCAAAACTTAGATGCACTTTGTTTAACAGAGACCTGGCTTAAAGCAGACGACTACATTAGTTTAAATGAATCCACCCCACAAGACTATTATTATAAACACGTTCCTCGTCTAAAAAGGAGGGGGGGGGTGTAGCTACAATATACAACAAAATATTTAAAGTAAACCATAAATCCGAACTTAAATTTAATTCGTTTGAAATAATATTGTTAAATATGGAATTAACTGATCGTAATAACAAACTGCTTTCGTTAATTTTAGCTACCATACATAGGCCTCCGGGCCACCACACAGATTTTCTTAAAGAAATAGCAGACTTCCTATCGGAGCTTACAGTCACTGTAGATAAAGCTCTTATCGTTGGTGATTTTAATATCCATGTGGATAACCCAAAAGATGCATTAGGACGTGCATTTATCGATGTTCTAAATTCTCTCGGTATTAAACAAAACGTGTCAGGGCCCACGCATACTCGTAAGCACACATTAGACTTAATTCTGTCACTCGGACTCAATATTAATGACATCGAAATTTCACCCCAGAGCGATGCCATTTCAGACCATTGCCTGGTGTCATACACAATACTTCTAGATAGGACCGCTCAGTCTACAACATGCTACAGATTAGCCAGAACAATAATTTCCACCACTAAAGATAGCTTTATTAGCACTCTTCCAGACCTGTCTCAAATAAAACATGTAGCAGATAACCGTGAAGATCTGGATATTATAATAGAAAACCTGAACAACGTTTGCTCTAGCACGATGGATACCGTTGCTCCCATTCGAAAAAAGAGAATCAAAGAAAAAACGCCAGCTCCATGGTATGACCATCATACTGCAGCCCTTAAAAAAGTAGCTAGAAAAATAGAAAGAAACTACCGAAACACAAAGTTAGAGGTATGGCGTTCAGCATGGAAAGAGAGTGTTCAACACTATTAAAACCGCCAGATCTACCCATCTCAGTACGCTTATTAAAGAAAATCATAACAACCCTCGTTTCCCGCGAAACTGACTAGAAACAAAGAACAAACAGAAACCAATAGTAAACTCCAACACATTAGTAACGACTTCATGAACTTCTTTACTAACAAAATTATGTTTATTAGGGAAAACATAGAAACTACGCAAGCAGCCACCACTCTACCCAATAGTACATTTAACACTAGATTACAATACGAACATCTTGAGTCATTAAACACTGGTCGACGGTGGCGCGGGCGCCGCAAACTCTTTATTTTTCAATCACTCCGCAAAGAGACTTAAATTACTCTGCTGATTTTTGACATACAGATATGATTTATACATCATTTAAAACGTTAAAGTGTCTAGTTTTTTTCTGTCCACTCCCAATAAAAACAGAATGTTGTGCTTTTCGCAAAATTAAGAAAATAAACATGATGGACGTTCTGTTCTCTCTACCTCAGTGAAGTCCTTTCAGAAACGCGTCAGAAAAATAAACTGTAACTTAACGAATACTTGTCGTGGAAACAAAAGATAAATGTCTACATAATGCTTGGAATGTATCCTTTTAAATTATGTAAGTGATATTGAAAACAGATATTGTCATTCGGTGTAAACTGTATGAGAAGGAGGAGAAGTACAGTATTTCGCCAGTTACCTCGTTATCTGTAATGAGATCGGATCGCCACACCCCCGAGCCATTGAAGTGAATGAGCAGAAATCCATATGCATGACTCGTGCCTCCTGCAGTCAATGGATATGCAATCCACAATCCAGTCTCTCCATTCCTTGTTGTTCCATCCGATTGCACCAAACATGACATCTAAATCCTTATTTACTTGCGTATGTGTGTCAGTATCTCCAGACGCGAGTGTTTTCTTTGTTCTTCCGTCAAAAAGTTCACGCGATTGGAAACACGCGAGTCAGGAAACTCGACGCGCTTTTTGGTATTCTTATAAAATACGCGATTGCAAACAGTACAATCCTTATTTAGTTGTGTCTAAGCGCATATCTCCGCACAGCAAGTTTATTAAACACAGTATCACTCGCATGTGCACACATTCACTGCTTTCATGATCAACACGTGAGGTAATGGCGGCGGCTGTAAACAAACATTGATAAGTTTACCATGCGTGTCCCTTGTTGTGTTTCTACTATAATGATTACAAAAACACAAATAAGAGTCCAGACAACGATAGGCAGTTGTTCTTTTGAGCTTTTTACTGCACAAAAGTAAACCACTCGCTGGCCAACCAAACACTAACCCTGTGTTGAAGTGTGTTCATTTTACGATGGCCAAACAGTATGTTTACCATGATTAGGCTACTATGGTTTTTAAAAGGTAACTTATACTTGTGAAATTAAAAGAAAATATTTCAATAGAAATATATATAATGTGTGTGTATGTATTTACATTATATTGAAAAGTAAACCTTATCATGGTTTTACTACAGAAAAGGTTACCTTCCTGTTGAACATCCCCACAAGGCTCATTATGTGGCTCATTATTCAACTCTTTTGTCTCTCAGCTGTCAATCACTGATTATTCAGGAGCTTTCCCGCCTCCACGCATACAGCCTTTCCCAAGCAAAAGTGTCTTAGAAATTGTAAATCAATATCTTGCTTTATGTGATTGAGTAGGCCATATGATTTTCACATCATTTTGAAGAAAAAACTCTAGACTACTAGATCCTGTTTGGAAAGTCTTGGGAAAACATGTTTAGAATGAGTTTTGTGGAGTTATATCAGTGACTTAAAAATTTTGCTTTTTCAAAAACCACGCATAAACATTTTTCTCTCAAAAATACAAACATGTACATACATGTTGATTATATGATATTGTAGCCCAGTTTGTGATGAACACAGTGTTATGAGACTTTTGCCATTAATATGTTTTTAAGCAACTAAAAAAAGCACAAATGTCAGTGCATGTCAAAACTTCCCCAGGGCCCTAAAAACCCCTTAGACCCCAGAGGGTTAAACCTACTACAATAGAAGAGCTCTCTAAATTAGTAACGTCGTCTAAATCAACGTCCTGTATATTAGACCCCATTCCCACAAAATTACTAAAAGAGGTATTTCATGTAGTGTCTGACACGGTACTAAATATCTTTAACTCATCGCTAGAATTAGGATACGTTCCAACAGCTTTCAAACTAGCAGTTATTAGACCGCTCATTAAAAAACCAAACCTTGACCAGGGAGATCTTAATAACTTTAGACCAATCTCAAATCTACCTTTTCTTTCTAAAATATTAGAAAAAGTAGTGGCAAGCCAGCTACGCACATTCATAGCGAATAATAATACATATGAAAAGTTCCAATCAGGATTCAGGCCCCACCATAGCACAGAAATAGCGCTGCTTAGAGTTACAAATGACCTCCTATTAACACTCTGGGGTCGACTGCGGCGCAGGCGCCGCAAACTCTTTATTTTTCAATCACTCTGCAAAGAGACTTAAATTACTCTGCTGATTTTTGACAAACAGATATGATTTATACATCATTTAAAACGTTAAAGTGTCTAGTTTTTTTCTGTCCACTCCCAATAAAAAGAGAATGTTGTGCTTTTCGCAAAATTAAGAAAATAAACATGATGCGCATTTTGTTCTCTCTCCCTCAGTGAAGTCCTTTCAGAAACGCGTCAGAAAAATAAACTGTAACTTAACGAATACTTATCATAGAATCAAAAGATAAATGTCTACATAATGCTTGGAATGTCTCCTTTTAAATGATGTAAGTGATATTGAAAACAGATATTGTCATTCTGGGTAAACTGTATGAGAAGGAGGAGAAGTACCGTATTTCTCCAGTTACCTCATTATCTGTAATGAGATGAGTTTGCCACACCCCCGCGCCATTAAAGTGAACGAGCAGAAACATCCATATGCATAACTCGTGCCTCCTGCAGTCAATGGATATGCAATCCACAATCCAGTCTCTCCATTCCTTGTTGTTCCATCCGATTGCACCAAACATGACATCTAAATCCTTATTTACTTGCGTATGTGTGTCAGTATCTCCAGACGCGAGTGTTTTCTTTGTCTTCCGTCAAACAGTCGACGCGACGGGAACCCACTTACACAAATCCACGAGTCAGGAAACTCGACTCGCTTTTTGGTATTCTTATAAAACACGCGATTGCAAACAGTACAATCCTTATTTAGTTGCGTCTAAGCATATATCTCCGCACAGCAAGTTTATTAAACACAGGATCTCTCGCATGTGCACACGTTTACTGCATTCATGATCAACACGTTAGGTGATGGCGGCGGCTGTAAACAAACAGTGGCTGAATCCGAAACCGCATACTGCCATACCATATAGAAGGCAAAAAGCAGTAGGCGAACGAATAGTATGTCCGAAGCCTCAGTATACGTAAAAGGGTAGGCGAAAATAAGTGGGATTTTGGACTATTTCTCGCGAGATTCAGAGGCACGTTTACTTAAGTATTGTCCGAAACCGCCTACTTACTGAAAATGTAGTAGGGGAAACAGCACGTGAACAGAGTAGTACGTCCGAATCCTCAGTATCCATAAAATCAGTAGGCGAAAAATCCCCGGATGCCCTACAGAGTCCGCCCAGATTCTGAAGCGTGCATCGGATGGACACTTCTATCCCAGCTTTCCCATGATGCCACGGGTTAGCAAAGCAATCGACCGGAGACCAGCCAATCGGGTGATTTCGATTCACACACATGGCTGTTCCTCAGCACCCAGACTTCACGCACAGACCCAGGATATAACCACAATTAAAGTGCTCAGCTGATTCATGAAAATAAAGCTGTAGAATTGTCACAGCGCGTTGAGCTGACAGTAAATATGTGATGGTTTGTTAGAAAAATACATTTGAATAAAGTTTTGTTTCATATGGGATTCACTTCTATACGTTTTCAGTTATTGTGATGGTTTTATTTATTCATTTTTTATTCATGTTTCCTGTTGTTTTAAGTAAATACAAGAGATTGCTTCACTAAAATGTATGTAATCACATTGCCTGCATTGTCTAGTTTGTATTCAAGCACAGCTGTCATCTGACAATAGATATTAAATTACAATTTGCTTGTTTTACTTATTTTGTCCACTACAAAATAATGTGTAATATATCTGTAACACTGTTACAGATCAAGTTACTGATGCAATCAGGTGTTAGTGTACCTGTCTCTCATACACACGCATACGTTTTCATGCCTGTTATTAGGTTTGTTCGAGTTTATGCACCGCTGTAAGGGCGTTTTCACATTAGCACTTTTGGTGCGCACCCGGGTTCGATTGACATCAGAGTTCGGTACATTTGGATGATGTGAACACTGTCTTCCGAACTCGGGTGCGCACCCGTGAAACGTACTCGAGTCCGCTTGAAAAGGGTGGTCTGGGGTCCGGTTCATGTGAACTCCAGATCGGTTCGCTGCTAATGTGAGCGCAATCGCACCAAATCGCGGAAGTGAACCACTGTTAATTACGTATTATATGGAATGTCCCACCAAAACAGACGTGTGTGTTTGTGTGCGTGCACTTACCTTGACAACAAAATGCATAGAATGCTTGCTTGTCTTTTGTTCTTATTTTTTTAAACGTTTGGTTTTGTTTTCAAAGAAATAATACAGAAACGCACTTGCGTCTATCTGGCCCAAACATACTAAAGTAGTTTCGATGACAACGGTCTGTCCGCCGACGTCAATTTTTGCAGAGGCATTCAGAAATCATCTCTCTGTTTGGAGTTCGTCAATCACGCTTGTCTTCTCGTTTACAGTGGTTGCCAAGCAACATGAGAACGCGCCGACTGCAGCTTGATGATGCAAGCGTACCGTGGTTCGGATGCAAAAATAATATGTGAACACAGTCCATGGGGGGCATGGGGAGGGGGAAGCAATCGAACTCTGGTTCGGACCAGGCAATCGCACCAAATGTGAAACCGTCCTAAGAACCAACAGCTGGATGACATCAAAGTACCGTGAGAGCGATTCCAGAAATCACACGGAGAAGTCTGATTTCGAGTTGCTCTCGCGGTATTGTGATGTCAATCTCCTGTCGGTTCTTGTAGTTCTGCATGAACTCGAACAAGTCTACTACGTCATATGTCACATGATAACGTCAACAAGGCGAATGTTGTCCATACTTAACGCGAACGTACATACTGCCGTTGCGCACGTTCAGTAGGTACCCAGTGAAATTCAGTACCTACACAGTAAGTGCGATTTCGGATTCAGCCATTGATAGGTTTATGTTTATCACGCGTGTCCCTTGTTGTGTTTCTACTATAATGATTTCAAAAACACAAATAAGAGTTCAGACAACGATAGGCAGTTGTTCTTTTGAGCTTTTTACTGCACAAAAGTAAACCTCTCGCTGGCCAACCAAACACAAACCCTGTGTTCACTTTACGATGGCCAAACAGTACCTTTACCATGATTAGGCTACTATTGTTTTTAAAAGGTGACTTATACTTGTGAAATTAAAAGAAAATATTTCTATATATATATCACTATATATATCGATATCACTTTGTTTATGTAAATGAGGAAGAATCATATCACTCCCCCATTAAATACGGCGTACCGCAGGGATCTATATATATATAATGTGTGTGTGTTTGTGTGTGTATTTACATTATATTGGAAAGTAAATCTTATCATGGTTTTACTACAGAGAAAGTTACATTCCTGTTGAACATCCCCACAAGGGTCATTATGTGGCTCATTATTCAACTCTTTTGTCTCTCAGCTGTCAATCACTGATTATTCAGGAGCTTTCCCACCTCCACGCATACGGTCTTTCCCAAGCAAAAGTGTCTTAGAAATTGTAAATCAATATCTTGCTTTATGTGAATGAGTAGGCCGAATGATTTTCACATCATTTTGAAGAAAAAACTCTAGACTACTAGATCCTGTTTTGAAAAGTCTTGGGAAAACATGTTTAGAATAAGTTTTGTGGACTTATATCAGTGTCTTAAAAATTTTGCTTTTTCAAAAACCACGCATAAACATTTTTCTCTCAAAAATACAAACATGTAAATAAATGTTGATTGTATGATATTGTAGCCCAGTTTGTGATGAACACAGTGTTATGAGACTTTTGCCATTAATATGCTTTTAAGCAACTGAAAAAAGCACAAATGTCAGTGCATGTCAAAACTTCCCCACGGCCCTAAAAACCCCTTAGACCCCAGAGGGTTAACATCCGATCGTGGTGAAATCTCAATCCTTATATTACTAGACCTTAGTGCAGCCTTTGACACAATAGATCACAGAATCCTACTCAATAGACTAGAAAACTATGTTGGCATCAGTGGTCAGGCATTAGCCTGGTTTAGATCGTATCTAACCAATCGATATCACTTTGTTTATGTAAATGAGGAAGAATCATATCACTCCCCCATTAAATACGGCGTACCTCAGGGATCAGTTTTAGGTCCTATCCTGTTCTCGTTATATATGTTACCTCTAGGAGACATTATCAGGAAACATAACATAAGTTTTCACTGCTATGCGGATGATACCCAGCTTTACATATCGTCAATATATGCGAAACCCACCAGTTTGCTAAGCTAACAGACTGCATTAGTGATATTAGGGACTGGATGGCACATAACTTTCTTATGCTAAACTCCAATAAGACTGAGATACTTATTATTGAACCAAATCACTCCAAACATAATATGTCAGATTACAAGTTGCCCATAGATGGCTGCACGGTGGTGCCATCTTCCACGTTTAAGAATTTAGGCATAATGTTTGACAGCAATCTATCTTTCGATAGCCATATCTCCAACGTCTGCCGCACAACATTCTTCCATCTTAAAAATATCTCAAAAATACGCCATATGCTGTCTGCATCAGATGCAGAAAAGCTTATCCATGCTTTTATGACCTCTAGAATAGACTATTGTAACTCGTTACACGGGGGATGCCATTCAAATCAGGTAAATAAGCTACAGCTGGTTCAAAACGCCGCCGCAAGAGTGCTTACTCAATCTAAAAAGTATGACCACATAAGTCCAATTTTGGCAGCTTTACACTGGCTACCAGTTAAATATCGCATACAATTTAAAATATTACTAATCACCTACAAAGCCTTAAATGGCCGAGCGCCCTTGTATATTAAAGAATTACTATCAGAATACAATCCACCACGTAAACTGCGATCACAAAATTCTGGTTACTTAATTATCCCTAGAATATCAAAAGTGTCTAAAGGTGGTAGACACTTAACCTAGACTCTTAACCTTTTCCTACTTGGCCCCTAAGCTCTGGAATGATTTACCAAATAATGTTTGAGTATCAGACACAGTCGAGCAATTTAAATCTAAACTTAAATCTTAACCTACGCTAATAGAATTCTGTTTTTGTCTCCCTGTCTTGTCCTCGACCCCGAGGACAATGAGACAAACAGACCCAGTTCCTGCTGCTGTGAAGGTCATCGCACCACTGATCTACTGCCTGTCCTTCACCATGATGCCCAGCCGATGCGCGACCAACGTCCACCGGCTGAACCAGTTTAATCCGCTTACCCGCTTCCTATCTATACCGTGTCTATATATATAAATATATATTCATTTATTTTTTTGTCCTTCTAGGAGTTTTTGCCACAGGGTTTTCTCCTAGGGGTTTTTTTCGTCCCAGGGAGAGTCAGCCAACTTTGGCACTGTACTGTATATGTTACATTATTAATCCGCTCGCTTGTACGGTTTATTCTTAGCCGCTATATTCTACTTCTTATACTATCTATTGTTTTTCTGTGTTTTCCCCTACATCTACTCATGTAAAGCTGCTTTGCAACAATTAACAATTGTGAAAAGCGCTATATAAAATAAAATTGAATTGAGTCGCTATTTTTGTGACTTGACAAAAAATAAAATACTTGAGACTTGACTCGGACTTGGAAGTTAAAGACTCAGGACTTGACTTGACTTGAGACACGATGGCTTGAATGACTTGAGTGTTAATCACATCATGTTTTCAGTTTGAATATAAAATATTTTAACTATTTAAAAAAAATAAAGTTGACCCAGTTAGAGCGCAGGCTGAGAATGTCATTGTCATGACTGAATCACGACACTATCATCAGTCATGCCCTCTCGTACCTTACGCGCACCACAGAACAGATATCAACATGTCAGCCAGAGGGGTAGCGAGGGTCATCGCTTTCGGCTTCAACAAGATGGCAAAAGACGAACAGTCTGTTGCAAGACATGCAACATTAAAATCACGGGCAGCCAGACGACAACCTCCAATTTCGTCCGTCATTTGAAGAGCCATTCTGCCAAGTAAGTGCTTGTCAATTTGTTAATATCTGGTTAGTTAGTTGGTAGTTAGCTAATGTAATAATAGCTAAAGTAGCCATTAACTCTCATCATACTGTGTTAGGGACAAATGTAGGCAAAATAAGTTTAATATATTTTTAAAAAATACTTCCCTTGATCTGAGCGGTACGAGACTTGGCTACTTTTTCTAAGTTTGCCACCTGAACACACACACACACACACACACAGAAAAATGACTGGATTCTACAATGTTAGGGCCGGTTTACATATCGCGTCTTTTGCACGCTCAAGTTCGTTATTTCAAATGTAGGCCCACGAACGGAAGAGATTACAATTTTGTTTAATTCCATGATGTATTTTACTGAACATGAGTATTTCTTAATATCTTTATATTCTATATATCTTTATTAAGATCAGATTCTGCAGGTAAAATTACAATAATAAGGTGACTTGACTTGGACTTGACTTGACCTACTACATGACTTGACTTTACTTACTACTCGACTTGACTTGACTTGACTTGCCCAAGAAAAAAAAAACTTGGGACTTACTTGAGACTTGAAGGTTCAGACTTGAGACTTACTTGAGACTTGCACATGTGTGACTTGGTCCCATCTCTGCGGTTACCTTGGAAGGCGGGGGCAATAACAAAAGAAACAGGCTTATCCAGTATGGAATTACACAGACAATGACACCCCCCTGTTTTCAAAGGAGGCACGGGACCCAAAAGTGACTTGACAATGACTGTTGTCCAAAAAACCAACAAACAGAACATACCAAAACGATCCAGCAGAGGACAGAACACACTGGGACCTTAAATAGGAAAAGCTAAACAAGATAAAGAGAGAAGGTCATGTTAGGGGAGTTAACCAATAATGAATAATTAACGAGGGGACAAGGGGGCGGGGGTAGAGACAAGACACCACAAAACATGTGTACCGCCACGATCCTGCCACTACAACTATATTTAACTCTGACAAACTGGCAGGAACTTGTCAGGTATGACTTTGTAACTTTTGCAACTGTTGATCATTTTAAATAATTGGAATTGAATCATATTGTATTTGTATTATTTAATTGATGTTTGAAGCTGGAACCTGTCTGGTTTATATATGATATTATAATTTAAACACAGAGGTCAAAGAAATAAACTGAAACCTAAAATTGGATTATTTTTTTATAGAAGCGCTAAGGCAGGGCTATTCAAATCTTACCCTGAAGGGCCGGAGCACTGCATAGTTTAGCTCCAACCCTGATCAAACACACCTGAGCAAGCTAATCAAGGTCTTCATGATCACTAGAAAATCACAGGTGGGTACGTTTGATTAGGGTTGGAGCTAAACTATGCAGTCCTCTAGCCCTCCAGGGTAAGATTTGAATAGCCCTACGCTAAGGCATGAAAGAACACGAGATCCCTTCACCCCACACCACTGGATAACGTTGGGCCAATGGGTGTCTCTTTACAGAACAAATATATATAGTGCCATTCACTGGGACAATAAAGGCAACATTCCTTTGTTTGATTTGGAGTCAAGAAACATTGCAAGGTCAATATGAGACAGAAGTACAGAATGTCACATTTTATTTTTCACATTTAAAAAAAAAGGTCTAAACAAACAGCTCAATGGAACTACACATTTGGAGATTAATTCTTCCATCTGTGAACATGGTGAAACAATTGTCTGCAAAATGTTAAATTGATTAACTGTGTCCTGATGAATTAATTTCTCACAAATGAAAAGTGAAAAATGTATAGTATTAGCTCCATTATTTCTTCATTGCTTCCATTGAGTCTAACACATATGCATCAGGATGAAAGGCTGTTTGTCTTTGTTGGTATAGCATAGATGTGTTGAAAATAATCAAATGTTAAAAAAATATAACAGTCTGTACTTTTGACTCATATTCATCTTACCAATTTCTTTACTCCACAGCAAAAAGATAAGCTTTGTCTTTACTGTCCCAATACTTATGGGTACACTGTATGTGTGTAGGTATAGGAACACATGAATGTTTTTTTTCTCACAGTGACAGTGTTATCTGAAACCATCTTGTGTAATAAACATATGAAGGCAGATTAATACAGACTCTACTGTCATAAGATTTAGTGTCTTTACCTCAGACAGACGACGTCTTGTTGCAGTTTTACTTTTGTTCTGGAGATTGATCTCGCACTCTTCCATTACAGTAGTGTTTAACTTCAGCAGCACTGCACAGACCTATCAGTGTATTAGACACCAAAGTATCGCAAGAGAGTTCAGAGACAGTAGCATTAGAGCAACATGCCTAGGAATTACATTTAGACAACTTGTAAGTGCAATCTTTCAAAATGTGTCAGGAAAAACTTCGGAGTCAGATGCAAGTTAACAGAATTTATTTAGAAAAAATGAGAGAAAGATGGAGAGCAAAGTCACTGGTAATCCACACACGGCATACACCCTCGACTCACTCTGGATGAAATCACTACTGTGGGGATGAAGCACGCCCACAGCAGGAAGAGTGAGCCGGCACTACTAACGTTCAGTACAGATCTGAAGAGAGAGAGAGAGCCACCCACGCTCTCCGTCGTGAACACCGGCACTGCCACCCCACACAACAGAGGGATGAAACACGCCGCTCTGAAGGCGGATGACAGGCGGAGATGGAAGATGGTAAATCCTGGTTCACTGACGGAGTAATCCACTGTAGAATCCTGAAGCAGAAGTAGCCACCCGGAAGTAACTGGTATACCGCCTAATAACGAAGCGAACCAGCTGTTCCGAGAGACAACAGTCAATAGAGTCAATGTAATCCACAATGGTGCAAAAAGTATAATCCACTCACGGGTGATGAAGTAGCCGATGTGAAACAGAGACAGCTGGCGTACCGCCTAATAACGAAGCGAACCAGCTGTTCCGAGAGACAAACAGTCAATAGAGTCAATGTAATCCAAAATGGTGCAGGGTATAATCCACAAGCGAGCGGTCCGGGCGAAGACGCGCCTCCGGATGCCGTAATCCAACCTGGGGTAACTAAAGAGGAGACAGAGAAACGTCCGACAAGACAAGGCAGGGTAACATGACTGTGACCAAACAAATGAGCGCGCAACGAAAGACAGGACTACGTGCAATATAAAGGGAAAGGCTAACGAGACACCACCGGTGAACAATCATCGAAACAAGAGGGCGGAGTTGGTGAACACACGAGGAACCGGCACCACAGGTAAACAACACACACACACACAGATCACACAACCATCGATCACCCAGCAGTCATGACAGTAGCCCCCCCTCCACGACCGGCACCAGACGGACCGGGAGACTCACCCTGTCGCCGACGGAGGTCCTCGATCAGCCCAGGATCCAGCAAATCCCGACCCGGAACCCAGCTCCTCTCATCAGGACCGTATCCTTCCCAATCCACTAAATACTGAAATCCTCTGCCCCTGCGGCGGGAGTCTAGTAACCTCTTAACAGTGTAGACAGGGGCACCATCCACTAGACGAGGGGCGGGGGGATTGGGGGCAGAGACAGGGGGGTTATAGCGAGCAAACATCACAGGTTTAACCTTGGATACATGAAAAACAGGGTGAACCCGACCAAGAGAAAGAGGTAACTTAAGCTTAATCGTCACCGGATTAATGACCTTAGAAATACTGTATGGCCCAATGAATCTCGGAGCCAGCTTACGAGAAGGCTCACGGAGAGACAGATCCTTGGTAGAAAGCCATACCTTTTGACCACAAACGTAACGGGGTGGAGGTCGCCGATGACGATCAGCTGCAGCTTTGGTTCGTCTGGAATTAGATAATAACAGTGTCTTAGCTCTCCTCCAGGTGCGTCTGCACCTGCGTACGAAAGCTAACGCAGACGGAACCGCTGCCTCGGGCTCCTGTGATGGAAACAGGGGGGGTTGATAACCGATGGAAAGTTCAAACGGGGACAAATTGGTAGACGTAACGGGAAGAGAATTATGAGAATACTCAACCCACGGGAGCTGATCGCACCAGGAATTCGGATATTGTGACGACAGACAGCGGAGCGTTCTACCGAGATCCTGATTAGCCCGTTCGCATTGCCCATTGGTCTGCGGGTGATAACCAGAAGACAAGCTGGCCGTGGCGCCAATTTGTCTACAAAACTCCTGCCAAAAACGAGAGATGAACTGAGGACCCCTATCTGACACTACGTCAGTCGGAATACCATGTAACCGAAAAACGTGATTAATCAAAACCTGAGCCATCTCTTTTGCAGAAGGTAGCTTGGGCAGGGGAATGAAATGAACCGCCTTCGAAAAACGATCCACCACAGTTAGAACAACAGTGTTACCATTAGATGCCGGTAAGCCGGTGACAAAATCAAGGGCTATATGAGACCAGGGGCGGGAGGGCACGGGCAAAGATTTAAGCAGACCAGCGGGTGGTAAATTAGATGCTTTATTACGAGCACAAACCGAACAGGCTAATACAAACTGTCTGACGTCAGTGGACATAGAAGGCCACCAAAAACGCTGACGGACGGCAGCCAACGTTCTCCGAATACCTGGATGGCCGACAAATTTGGACTCGTGACCCCACCGGATGACATCGGAACGTAACCGCTCAGGAACCCATAGGCGACCCGCTGGACACCCCTCCGGAACTTCCCCCTCCCGGCCGGCCTCTCTCACCCGCTGTTCGATTCCCCACACGAGGGCGCCGACCACCCTCCCCTCCGGGAGAATGGTCTCCGTCCTCTCCGAATCGGACTTTTCGAACAGACGGGAGAGAGCATCAGGTTTGGTATTTTTCGAGCCAGGCCGGTACGAGAGGGTGAAGTTAAAACGATCAAAGAACAGTGCCCAACGAGCCTGCCTAGATGTTAGTCTTCTGGCCGAACGGATATATTCAAGATTCTTATGATCCGTCCAGACCAGAAAGGGCTCCGAGGTTCCCTCCAACCAGTGACGCCATTCACCCAAAGCGAGTCTAACCGCCAACAGCTCCCGATTCCCTATGTCGTAATTACGTTCTGCTGGGTTTAACCGGTGAGAGAAAAAAGCACACGGATGTACTTTCCCATCAATAGACGATCGCTGTGATAAAACGGCGCCTACCCCGACATCAGATGCATCCACTTCCACTATAAATTGTTTAGCCGGATCGGGAATAGAGAGGACAGGCGCAGAGATGAACCGGGATTTTAACACATCAAAGGCCTCCTGAGCCTCTCTACTCCAACGGAAACATACATTAGGTGAAGTGAGAGCGGTGAGAGGCTTAGCGATCTGACCAAAATTTCTGATGAAACGCCGATAAAAATTGGCGAACCCCAGAAATCGCTGAAGCTCCTTCCGAGTGTCGGGTACTGGCCAATCGGCAACCGTCTTAACCTTAGCGGGATCGGGACGAATTTCTCCCTCGGCAATGACAAAACCCAGAAACGAAACCGACTTCTTGTGGAACTCGCACTTCTCCGCCTTAACGAATAGCTGATTCTCTAATAGCCGTTGTAAAACCATGCGAACGTGCTGAGTGTGTATCTGCATGGAGGGAGAAAAGATGAGAATGTCATCGAGATACACAAAGACAAATCTGTTAATCATGTCACCCAGCACTTCATTGACCATGGTCTGGAAGACAGCTGGAGCGTTACAAAGACCGAACGGCAGAACGGAATATTCCCAGTGTCCAGAAGGTGTATTAAAGGCTGTCTTCCACTCATCGCCCTCTCTAATACGTACCAAGTGATAAGCGTTGCGCAGATCTAACTTGGTAAATACGCGCGCTCCCTGTAATAACTCGAATGCTGATGACATTAAAGGCAAGGGGTACTTATTCTTAACAGTAATGTCATTCAGCCCTCGATAATCAATGCACGGACGAAGAGACCCGTCTTTCTTTTTTACAAAGAAAAATCCAGCACCAGCTGGAGACGAGGAGCGGCGAATGAGACCGGCTTTAAGAGCGTCATTAATGTATTTATCCATAGCCTCTCTTTCTGGTTTAGCTAGGGAAAATATACGACCCTTAGGCGGAGAAGTGTTGGGAAGTAGTTTGATCTCGCAATCATACGACCGATGAGGAGGCAGAGAAGTAGCCCGGGACTTACTGAAAACCTGATACAGATCCGAGTACTCCGCCGGGACCCCTGAGAGATCGATAGCCGGGACCTGCGAGACAGAACAAGAGACAAGAGAGGGAGCAGGACCAAGACAAGAAACATAACACGAAGACTTCCACGATAACACAACATTGTTCTGCCAATCAACGTGAGGATTATGTTTGGATAGCCAGTCATGACCTAAAATGACTGGCGATTGTGAATCCTCTAAGATGTAAAATTCAATTTCCTCACGATGATTGCCAGAAACAAACAAACTCACAGGGGGTGTGCGGTGCGTGATCACAGCCATATGCTGGCCCTTCAATGTCCAAGCAGACAAAGGAGAGGAGAGAGGGATGAATGGGATACCCCAGGACTTGGCCAACCCAGCATCCAAAAGACACGCCTCCGCACCGGAATCCAGCAACGCCTGTGACGAGAAAGAGTTAATTATGACAGGTAGTGTGGTGCTGCTTACGGGAGATTTAAATGACGATGCGCCCACCGAGACTCCCAAGTTCATCGGCGGGCGTGAGCTTTTTACCGGACATGAAGCTGCCAGATGCCCTGACTTGCCACAATATAAGCAGAGACCATTAGACAGCCGACGACCTCTCTCACCAGCAGAGATACGAAACTTGCCCAGTTGCATAGGCTCCTCGGTGGATGTATCAGAACCCATCTCCCCTGGTTCTGACATCAGATGGCGAAATGAACGACGCAGATCTCTCTGCCGATGGCGAGACTCAACCCGCAGAGCCAACTCGATGGCAGCTTCTAGTGACGTGGGTGGCTCTCTCAGTGCAATCTCGTCTTGAATCGCCGGTGTGAGACCCTCGAGGAATTGAGCTCTTAATGCCGCGTCATTCCAGTCGCAGCAAATAGCGAGAGTCTTAAATCTGATAGCAAAGTCAGTAACTGAGTCATTACGTTGCCGTAATCTCACCAATTCAGCCGCTGCCAAATCTCCCCTGAGTGAGCGATCAAATAACTTCAACATCTCCTCCTGTAGAGCCTCAAAAGATAATGTAAATGAAGCCTTAGCTCCCCAGGCGGCCATACCCCAGTCTCTAGCTCTTCCCGTGAGTAATGTCAGAACATAAGCCACCTTGGAAGTGGGTGAGGAAAAGCGACGGGGTTGAAGTGCGAAGACGAGAGAGCACTGTTGCAAAAAGGACCGGCAGGTGTTGGGATCGCCGTTGTAGGTAGGAGGTGTTGCCGTGTGTGGCTCCCGTTCAGTCGAATCAGCTCCTCTGTGTGTAGCTGAAGATTCCCTGTTCGGTGCCACTTGGTCCAACCGATTACTGAGTTCCTTAAATTGCTCAGACAAAATGCTGAAATCTCTGGCCGCAGCAGTCAATGATGAAGAGTGTTGTTCAATGACCGCCCCCTGCTGGTGAAGGGCGGTCTGCACCTCCAGACTCTCCAAACTTGCTGACTCCATAGGTGGCGCGCTCATCTGTCAGGAAAAACTTCGGAGTCAGATGCAAGTTAACAGAATTTATTTAGAAAAAATGAGAGAAAGATGGAGAGCAAAGTCACTGGTAATCCACACACGGCATACACCCTCGACTCACTCTGGATGAAATCACTACTGTGGGGATGAAGCACGCCCACAGCAGGAAGAGTGAGCCGGCACTACTAACGTTCAGTACAGATCTGAAGAGAGAGAGAGAGCCACCCACGCTCTCCGTCGTGAACACCGGCACTGCCACCCCACACAACAGAGGGATGAAACACGCCGCTCTGAAGGCGGATGACAGGCGGAGATGGAAGATGGTAAATCCTGGTTCACTGACGGAGTAATCCACTGTAGAATCCTGAAGCAGAAGTAGCCACCCGGAAGTAACTGGTATACCGCCTAATAACGAAGCGAACCAGCTGTTCCGAGAGACAACAGTCAATAGAGTCAATGTAATCCACAATGGTGCAAAAAGTATAATCCACTCACGGGTGATGAAGTAGCCGATGTGAAACAGAGACAGCTGGCGTACCGCCTAATAACGAAGCGAACCAGCTGTTCCGAGAGACAAACAGTCAATAGAGTCAATGTAATCCAAAATGGTGCAGGGTATAATCCACAAGCGAGCGGTCCGGGCGAAGACGCGCCTCCGGATGCCGTAATCCAACCTGGGGTAACTAAAGAGGAGACAGAGAAACGTCCGACAAGACAAGGCAGGGTAACATGACTGTGACCAAACAAATGAGCGCGCAACGAAAGACAGGACTACGTGCAATATAAAGGGAAAGGCTAACGAGACACCACCGGTGAACAATCATCGAAACAAGAGGGCGGAGTTGGTGAACACACGAGGAACCGGCACCACAGGTAAACAACACACACACACACAGATCACACAACCATCGATCACCCAGCAGTCATGACAAAATGTCATTTAGATTTTTTCTTTTAACAGCAAACAGGGAAAACAATAAAACTCATGACTTACATTGCATCCAGCTAGCCAACTGTGGAGCAAACAGACTGCAATTATTTGACTTCGTTGGTTGATCTGGTCCAAGGTTCTTAATCCTTTTATTTATTCTTCAACTAAACACCTTGTAAAGGGTGATTTTGTAAGTATAAAATCATATTTTTCTTTATCTAAAGATATTTCAATTGCTTTCAATGATCAGTACTGTAGGTATCAGTTAAACGACAATCTGCAATGCAGTCAGTGTTGCCAGATAGAGTTAATGTTCCCCAGCCCAAAAACTGTCCAAAACCCGCCCAAACACACAAAAAAAAAATATGACCAGCATTAAGTTATTTTAACTGCCACAATTAATGCCTCATACTATAGCTATCGATTAAACATCAGCAGCTAGAACCTCAATAGCAAAATGACAACATAACTCATTCATATATAGCTATGCCCCCTCGCCCACATGCACAATTCTCTTTGCAGCGTATATTTAAATTGTTTTAGGATAATTCAAATACCCAATTCATTAATAACAAATTCAACAACTAAGTTTTTTATCTATTTATATTTATATTATTATTATTAATAATAATAATTTCTATTAATTGCTATTTTCCTATTTAGATGGCATTATCCATTGCTTCAGGCCCGGGTCACTCTCTCACTCCTTTCTGTAACTTTTTATATATTTTCCCACCTTGACATCTTGATTTCCCATGTGTGTGTGTGTGTGTGTGTGTGTGTGTGTGTGTGTGTGTGTGTGTGTGTGTGTGTGTGTGTGGGTTGGTCTATGTGGTTTACGAGGACATGAATAGTGTATAATGACATGTTTATTATGCTATAAAGGTGGTTTACGGGGACACAGAGAGTGTCCTCATAAACGGAAAAGCTAAAAAAACATACTAAATGGTAGTTTTTCATAGATTAAAGACTGGCAACAGGTTTTTGTGACATTGGGGTTAGGGACTGGGGTAGGTAAGGGGAATAGAATATAACAGTTTGGACAGTATAAAATGCATTGCGTCTATGGAGATGTCCCCGTAAACCACATACACCAACGTGTGTGTGTGTGTGTGTGTGTGTGTGTGTGCGGCCGGGTAATTATCACGTTGGGGGGACCAATTGTCCCCACAAAGATAGGAATACCAGTATTTTTGTGACCTTGTGGGGACATTTTGATGTCCCCATGAGGAAACAAGCTAATAAATCAAACAGAATGATGTTTCTTGAAAATCTAAGGTATCAGACAGTTTCCTGTGATGGTTGGGGTTAGGGAATGGGGCAGGTAAGGGGAATAGAATATACAGTTTGTACAGAATAAAATGCATTACGTCTATGGAATGTCCCCAAAAAACATGTAAACCAGAACGTGCGTGTGTGTGTGTGTGTGTGTGTGTGTGTGTGTGCGTGTGTGTGTGTGTAACTTTCAGAGTTGAAAACCATGATGTGCGAGCTTAAGGAGGGCTTGGAAGTAAGATTCCCCTCTTCTAAGCATCACAATCTGGTCATACCTTCACATCCAAACATTCAGTGTAAGCCTAAGGAGGGCTTCGAGGCCAAATGTACTTCAAAGCATCAAAATCCAGTCATGTCCACATCACCTACATATCCACACCCTAAGCCCAACCAAGAGAATTCTTGTGAGGATGCTGTAAGCTTAGTTGTTGTTTATGTATAGATATTTTACTGTTAAACCAGGTTTAAATATTAAATCTAGTTATTTTGAAACATAAATAACTTAGATAATGCATAGATAATCCACTAAATACTTCTGGCCCCATACACAATTTGAAAAATAACAGTTCATGCTTTAATTTTCTTATTGCATAAAACTTTCTATGCGTGCACGCATGCACACTGCCAACAACTTCACTGCTGTGTCGCTAGTTTCTTTCAATTAGGTTGTAAGGAGGCGTTCCTAATTATGTTGGTCCTACTTACAACAGTTACAAAGATTGATGATGTGAACTCCACCGTTCCCGAAAGTCGCTACTCAGCAAACATGAGACGTCTGCCTGACGTGCAGATCGTGTCTATATTGGGTCAGTTGGTCCAGGAGCTTATTTGTATGTCTATACAACGTGCAAATCTGGTACAGTATCTGGACGTCTGACTACGACCCCTCTTGGACATCAGATAGACATCCAAAAGGGGTTCGGGAAATCATTACAAAAACATTTAATACAAATTTGGTCTATGAGTTCTGAGTCAAAAAACATAAACATCACATGTATTTTGTAGAAAATATTTCTTAAGCTGTTAAAATAATGTTATCTATATTAGGGATCGACCGATATGGATTTTTCAGTGCCGATACCGATTTTTTTCTTCATCAGCCTTAGCTGATGATCGATACACATAAAACATAAAAAATATCGTCCGGCCAATATATTGATATATCACTAATCTATATATATGCATGAGTGTTCAAAAACATCACACTGCTCATAGATAAAGTTCCACATTAAATTCTCTCTCTCTCTCTCTATAGTGCACGCACTATATAATTGTTAAATGTGCCTCATCTCTGTTAAACTAAACAGTTTAATCTCTGTTACAATCAACTACAATGTTTTGATGTAGGACCAGACAAACTAGACTGACTATATTTCTCTACAGTTTTTTTTAATTAACAAAGATTTATATGCTGACGTTTTATTGAAAATGTTTTGTCACCATTAAGTGGAGGGCGCTGCTCAGCAGGCGACCTGGGCAACAGGTAACAGGTACAGGTAGCTGCTCAATTGCTGCTCAATGGCTGCTCAATTGAGTTGAAAGGAGTGTGACTTTTCGAATTATCGGAACTGTTTAATTTGAGGATTGGAAGATGACTGCAACCATGCGTGTCCTTTTGATGGGAATTGTTTTGGTTTCCCTTGTTACGGGTACAACGTTGGCGCCACATGGACATGAAGAGGACGCCATCTCCTATACCAGAGAGGCGCTTATGGCATTGCGCTTCACTGGTACGAATTTTGAATCTCCCGCAAACCTGCCTAACTTACCCGAAGAGCTGCGGAGACAACCGCAACAGCGGCTACTTGCTTCGCCGCGAGCTAGAGGCATTGTTAGGCGCAGAGGTAAACGGGGAGGTGTACGACAGCGTTTGAGGAGGAGAGGAAACCGTCCAGCCCTGCCTTCAATAATCTTGCTTAATGCCCGATCTTTACGAAATAAAATGGATGAACTTCGGATTAATTCAATTTTTCGTCATGAGTACCGAGACGCATGCATCTGGGCTGTGACAGAGACGTGGCTTCAACCTGACGTCCCTGATGCCTATGTTCAGGTGGATGGCTTCACACTGGTGCGTGTGGACAGAGACCTGGTCAGGTCAAGTAAATCCTGCGGAGGTGGGGTTTGTGTTTATATAAATGATCGGTGGTGTAGCTGCATTACTACAAGGGAGATAATCAGTGACAGAGACGTGGAACTGCTGTGCATTAGTTTACGACCTTTTATTTGCCACGCGAGTTTGGTAATGTTGTCATCTGCGTTATTTATGTGCCACCGGATGGAAACGCAGCAAAAGCTGCGACGCAGATTTCTGAGTGCGTGCAACAGCAGCTCCAACGTACACCAAATGCCCCTCTGTTTGTTTTGGGTGATATGAATCATTGTCATCTTGAAAGATTTCTACCGGGTTTTCAACAATATGTTACATCAAATACAAGGGGTGTTAATATTTTGGACAAGTGTTATGGGAATATATCAAATGCATATACTGTGAAAATTAATCCACCGTTAGCAAACTCGGACCATAATGCTGTGTATCTTATTCCTGTTTACCATACATTGTTGAAGTCAAATAAGCCTAGCAACAGGGTGGTGAGACTTTGGTCTCCAGAAAGAGTGGAGATATTGAAAGGCTGTTTTCTAGGAACCAACTGGGAGGTGCTGTACTGTATGATCCAGATATCGACAGGCATAATGAAATCAGGTCTGCATATGTTAAATTCTGTATAGACTCTGTGATTCCAGTCAAACAAGTTAGACATTTTTCAAATAACAAGCCTTACATCACCAAGGAGGTCAAAGAGTGTATAAATCTGAAACATTTGGCTTTTAAACAATGTGACCCTCAGCTTTTAAGACTGGCACAGAAAAAGCTTAATCATAAAATAAGAGAAACTCGTAGGATTTATAGAGATTCAATTGAAAGTGATCTGAGTAATAATCCAAGGAAGATGTGGTCTAAGTTAAGGTGTATGACTAATATAATACCAAATAGGATAAGCAGGCAGGGTGAAAATGATGAGATACTGGCAAATGAATTAAATGATTTTTTCTGTAGGTTCAATGTTGATTCTTATGATTGTAGTGATGTACTGGTGGATATTAGGATTGAGGATTCTGTATCTAAACCTCAAATGAGTTTGACGGATGTGGTCAAGGTTTTTAAAGGTCTTGACAATAAGAAGGCAACGGGGCCGGATACTCTTTCTGCATTTATCTTGAAAACCTTTGCAGAGGAACTAGCACCTGCATGGGTGGACATTTTTCAGAGGTCTATTGATTTACATATCATCCCAGATATTTGGAAGAAGTCAATTATTATTCCAGTTCCAAAAAACCCCAGTCCTCAAGAGCACAATGACTATCGCCCGGTTGCTTTAACCTGTGTTGTGATGAAATGTTTGGAGAGGATGATGGTGTGGAAGCTTAAGGAAGAGGTTAAGGACCTTCTTGATCCTTATCAGTTCGCCTATCAAACAAATAGAGGCACTGACGATGCTATCCTTACTGTGGTGCATCATGTTTTAAAACATCTGGAGGATCCTAAGGCGTATGCCAGGCTGTTCTTTCTTGATCTAAGTTCTGCTTTTAATACTGTGCAGCCACACCTCATGCTTTCCAAACTAAGTAGTATGGCTGTAAACCCATATAGTATTAAATGGTTTCATGCATTTCTTACTGGTAGGACTCAGCAAGTTAAAATCAAGCAGACTCTCTCTGAGTGTAGGTCCATCAGTATTGGTTTACCCCAGGGATGTGTATGTTCACCACTCTTATTTACATTGTATACTAATGATTACAGGAGTCACCATCCTAGGAATATTGTTGTAAAATTTTCAGATGATACTGTCATTCTTGGTCTTCTGTATGAAAATGAGGATATTTACCATTATACTGCTGAGATAGCGAAGTTTGTTGTATGGGGCACAGAACACAGTCTTGTAATTAATGTGGGAAAAACACAAGAAATGATTATTGATTTCAGATCAGTTGGCAATCACTCACCTATTATGATTAACAATGAGCCTATTAGACATGTTGCTGCATACAAATACTTAGGCTTGCTTATCGATGATAAACTTTCATGGGATGTGCATGTGGATAATCTGTGTCGAAGGGTGCAACAAAAAATGTACTTTCTACGGAGACTCAGACTCTTTGGTGTCACTCAAAGGGTTCTGTTGCTGTTTTATCATGCCTGCATTGAATCCATCTTATTGTATGGCATAGCCGCCTGGTTTGGTAATCTGACAGTTACCTTGAGAGCGCAGTTGACTCGGCTGGTGCGTATGGCAATGAAGGTGGTTGGTTTGGGGGTTTACCACAATCTTCAAACCATATTTGATAAAACTGCTTTTAAACAGGCAAGGAAAATGACTCTGGACCCATCTCATGTTCTTTATCCTGAATTTGAATTATTACCATCTGGTCGACGGTTCCGCACTGCAAGGTTCAGATACAACCGCTATAGGAATTCTTTTGTTCCTCTGGCTATAAGGCTGTTAAATTCAAATTCAAAGGACATTACTGTATAATTGTGAAATCGATGTTGATGAAGGTGTTTTTCTGTTGTGCAGCCCTACTTTACCTTTACCTGTACTGCCCAAGACAAATTTCCCTTAACAGGGACAAATAAAGTAATAAGTAAAAGTATAAGTATTATGACGAACAGTGATTCCTTTAGTTGAGTAGTTTGACTTTTCATATTAGTATCTGGTCTTTGTAAGTGTGGTTGCTGAAACACGTTATTTGTTGCAAAGAAAGCTCACATGGGTCTTACACTTCACTAAAGTTTACCAACAGTAATATCACATAATGTCTGTAAATTCATTTTATAAACAGTGAGATGCTTATATAAAACTAAGAGTCTAGATTTTTTTAATAATATTTTTTATAATAAGCCAACTTCTTCATGACAACGGTCGCTGTCGCTTGTGTCACTGGAAATCTGCTAGCTTCCATTAAAATAAATGAGATTGCATGGTTTAACAATTGTCTCTGGTGCCTGGGAGTGTTTGTGCAGCTTTATCTTTAGTAATTGTACAAATTATTACTTTTATTTTAGGTGACCATCGCTGATGGCGTTACAATCAGCAAAGTTAAGCTTTTGAGATGCAATCATCAGCAGCCCACAAAACTTGTCTGCGATTTGCTTGGGGTTGTCTTCACACGCGAGGAGTTGTCAACACATTCCCTAACAGGACAAAAAGGAAGCCAGCTGGAGGCTGTGAAGCCATCTCTGGATAAAAAGCTTGTGAATGCAATTTTTGGTACGCTTTAGTTTTTTTTTTGTGTGAGTGTATTTGGTACTCTTTTTGTTCCACTGCATTTGTCTTAATACATTTTTCTTTATGAATACTTTTTTTTTTTTAAATTTAGATTACACTTTAAAAAAAATTCCTGCTGCCAGTCTTAAGGATCTGAGAGGAGCAGTTCGAAACAAACTGAACAATGAAAGCAAACTATTCAAGAAAGGGTAGGTTAAGGAATGTGTATGTACAGTCTACTTTACTATATGGGTTGTCTGTGTATCTGTTTGTTTGAAATATAAAAGTATTGGGGAGTTTGAATAACCTTTGCAAACATTTATTATTTTGTCAGTGTTTTATTTTATTTATATTTTTAATGTAAACAAATCTGGAAAATTCTAAAAAAAAATGTTGCCTGACTTTTGCTTTAAACTAACATATTTTGTTTTTTGTTTTCTTTACAGATGTTATCATACTTTAGTTGAGGACTAAAGGATGCATGGATGATTTCTCGAACTGAATCTAGTGTTTTATTGTTTTCCAAACACATTTTCATTGTCTATCTGTGACAGAATTGACACATGGTGGGGAAAAAGTGGATGTTATGAATTTTGCACATGTCTGTTTAATATTTCTGCCCAGTGGATTTCATTAGTTTGTTTGTTCAATCAGAAAACATGTTGTAAATCGAAAATTACAACTATCTGACTAAATTTACATAGTACAGTTGTATTATAAATAATATATATCCATATATTCCAATAAAAACCACCCCTTTCCACAAAAAAATCAATGTCAGTGAAGTTTTCATGTCACATTTTCATCTTTATATTTTCAAATTGTGGCTTGTTCAGGTGCTATTTCTACTGTTTTATTACCTTCTTTAATGTGCATGGAAGCCAGTGTAAAAACAGTAAAAAAAAACAACAAACTGCATGTCAGGTAAACAGGGAAGTCAAGAACAATGAATGTATACATATAATCTCAGTTTTGTTTTCCCTTGCCATTATCCAAGGCCCCTTTTTAACTACACCAACATAAGAAGTTTTAGTATTGATTAGCTATTCAAATCCATTACCGGTAAGGGACACATTTGTGTAACATTTGTATATATATGTGACCCGATCTGGCGAAATGAGTCGGAAGTCGCAACGTTCTATTTTAAGATATGAGCCGATAATGTGGAAAAACAATGAAATTATGAAAAAAAATATTTTTAGCTAATTTCAAAGAACAGACATTAAAACATAATCTCCCAAAGTTTCGTAGTCCAAATAATTGAGTAAAGGTGTTTAAATGACTATTAAAGTTGAAACAGTTTTACTTAATCCGCTGGAAATTGCTTTTCTCAAATACTCTCGTCACCTCCGAGCATTCCGGGGATCCCCTGAAACGTCACTATCTCTCCAAATATGGTGTTACACGTTGTTTTAGAGCCAATCAGAAATCTTCATAAACGCTGATCGTTTGTCAATGGGAAACCCCGGGGCACCTGATTGGTCCAGCCATCCTCTTGTCAGTCTCGCAGCACACTACTCTCCTATTTAACTCCTTTTTGAATTGTTTACACTGTTATTGTCAACTAGCCTACACAAAGATATGATTGCATAGGCAAGCATTATTTGTTTTCTTTTTGCTTGTCTCTCTGTCTCTCTCATTTTCTCTCACACGCGCGCGCACACGCGAACACGCACGCGCACACACGCGCGCCCCCGCGCGCACACACACGCGAACACACACACGCACACACACACACACGCACGCACACACACACACACACATTCTGGTTTCCATGTTCTATTCCCTTCCCCTAACTCAAACCCCAACCATCACAAAAACCTTTCTGTTACTTCACATTTTCAATAAACATCATTCTGTTTGATTTATAAGCTTGTTTCTTGGTTTACTGAAATAGCATTTATATTAATGTCTTTGGTCAAATTAAGCTGTAAAATAAATTGTTTATCCCTATGGTAATGACATTATGGGGAACGCTATGCAGCGTGACGCACGTGAATATTCTTTCCAACTAGGTCTATATATAGACGCCGGCGGATGACGTCATGTGACGTCGCAACGCGAAGCTATAAATAGCCGGAGAAAATGTAGGTCAAACAGCTTCTGCTAAAAGGAAGCGAATGCTACAGGCACAAGGAGTTATGGCAAAGGGACACAGCGTCTCGTTCCCTATCTCAGGGAACCATGGTTACAGTCGTAACCTGACGTTCCCTTTCAAGGGATACTTGACGCTGTGTCATGGTAATGACATTATGGGGAACGAGATACCCACTACGCCATAATTAATTGTGACTGTCTGTAAGTGTGAAGGTGTCTACGCACAATTTAAGACATAAAGACCTGAGATCCAGGTAGAAAAGGGAGGTCTAAAATCATAATACCTCATAAAAATGTGTGGGGAAGATCATCCCGCCACACAACAAATATCCTGCATGGAGGTCCCTGACAAAGGGGCCAGATAAGACGCCATACTCCTAGTCGAGTGTGCCCTAATCCGTAGAGGTGAAAGCATATTGTGCACCTCATACGCTATAAAAATAGCCTCCACAATCAATTGTTGATTGTTTGTTTAGAGGAAGGATGTTCTCTCTTGGAGAACCAAACACAGACCAAAGGTTGGTCGGATCTTCTAAGGTGGAAGATCTATTAATGTAAACATCTAAAAACCCCTCAGGGCATAAAAGATGTAGCCTCTGTTGTTCCGCCGACTCTTGAGGAGAAGGATGAAAAGCCTGAAAGACCAATGTTCTAGCCACATCGCTAGGAACCTTGGAAACATAACCCGGTCTCGGGTGCAAAAAGCCTTAATTTTTCCTGAAGCAAACTCCAGGATAAAGAAGAAGCTGATAAGCTTGAAAGTTGCCCACTCTCCTCGGAGAAGTGATAGATAATAAAAGGCTAACTCCAGTGACAGAAACTTATCTGTACACAAGTCAATGGGTTCGAAAGGTGCCATAAAGAGCCCTTTTAGAACTACTGCCAGGTCCCATACTGGAACTCTGATTTGAGCAGGAGGCCTCATTCTAAATGTACCACGCATAAAGGCGTGAAGGCAGAGATAGCCGCAGCATCTACTCCGATAGAAAATGGATATAAACCGGATGAAAAAACGGTATTGTAAAAATTCCAGAACTGAAGTCAATGGGCAGTTTGGAAGTAAATGTTTGTCACTACACCGAGTAGTGAATAATCTCTATTTGAAATAGCCTTAATGTCGTCTGGAGCGAACTCCAGGCATGAAGAAGCAGCTGCATGAATAAGAAGCTGATAAGCTTGTTAGTCACTCACTCTCCTCAGAGAAGTGATGGCTAATAAATAGGCTAACCTCAGTGACAGATATTTATCTGTACACGAGTCAATGGGTTCGAAAGAGGCCATAAGGAGCCCTTTCAAAACTACTACCCATAGAGCCCTCAGGGATATGAGTGTGAAACCAGAGATAGCCTCAGCATATACTCTGGGTATAAACCGGATAAATTCCAGAACTGAAGCCACTGGGCAGTTTGGAAATAAATGTTTGTCACTAAACCGAGTAGTGAATAGTCTCCATTTAAAATAGCCTTAATTTCGTCTGGAGCGAACTCCAGGCATGAACAACAAGCGATAAGCTTGTAAGTCACCCACTCTCCTCAGAGAAGTGATGGCTAATAAAAAGGCTAACTTCAGTGACAGAAATTTATCTGTACATGAGTCAAATGTGTTCGAAAGAGGCCATGAAAAGGGCTTTCGAAACAACTACAGATATAGTCCTTATTAATTGGAGCATAAAAACAGAGATAACCGCAGCATAAACTGTGGTAGTAAATGGATGTAAACCGGATGAAAACCGATTTTGTAAAAAATTCCAGAACTGAAGCCACTGGGCAGTTCGGATCTTAAATCTGGAGTAATCTCCATTTTAAACCATAATTGTTTTCTGGTAGAGAAGGCTCTCGAATAGTACGGGCTCTACAACCTCGGTTGAGAGACCCTGATTTACAAATTGGTCTAAGAACCATGTTCGGGCTGACCATTAACGGGTTACCAAAAAACCAGATTAGTTTGTTCTTGACAAACTCTCGCTGAAACTCCCGGGAGCAGAGCGGTTGGGGGAAAAAACTTTACAGACGTCGCCTCAGCCACGTCTGTACCATAGCATCCAGACCCAACAGGGCTGGATGTGAA
The DNA here is from genome assembly GCF_030506205.2 of Paramisgurnus dabryanus. Classification (NCBI taxonomy): domain Eukaryota; kingdom Metazoa; phylum Chordata; class Actinopteri; order Cypriniformes; family Cobitidae; genus Paramisgurnus; species Paramisgurnus dabryanus. The sequence goes on along the minus strand of NC_133355.1, from coordinate 31,039,743 downwards.
AGGGAAAAACCACAATGGGCAATGAGTCGTCCCTCGAGACGCAGATAAGTCGACTTTGGCTCGACCAAACCAATTTCAGATCTCCATCACCACTTCTGGGTGGAGTCTTCATTCCCCCGGCCTCAGCCCCTGCCTCGACAGGGTGTCTGCTCTCACATTTTGGACTCAGGGGATGTCTAAATGACAAAAAATTTCCTGTGAGACCAAAAGAGAACCTGATGCGCCAGTCTGTATAGAGGGCACGACCTCAGATCTCCCTAATACTGGATGCTGCTGCCAACCGACCTAACACTCTAGAAAGTGCTTTACAGTGTAAAGTTGGCCTTATCTGATCCTAGACACTAATGCCAGGATCGAATCTGTGTGTGCAGGAGACATATGTGCCTACATCTTCACTGAGTCCCAAGTTACCCAAAGAAATTATATTTTCTGCTAGGGTGTTAAAATGCCCTTTTTGCCGTTGTTCTGTAGCCCTAGGCGCTTCATATGAGCAAGGACGACATCTCGATGCCGAACTGCCATCTCTCGAGAATGGAATTACACTTACCAGTAATCTATGTAATTAAGTATTTGGATCCCTTGAAATCTCAGAGGAGCAAGGGTTAAATCCATGCATTATGCGCTGTGGAAGAACTACGCTAAACGGCAGAACCCGATATTGGTATGCTTTGCCCCCGAAAGCAAACCTGGGAAATTCCAGATGCAGCAGGAGGATAGATATATGCATAGGGTTCCTTTAAATGTATCATGACGAACCAGTCCTCAGACCTGATTGACACCACAATAGAAGGAATTGTCATTTTTAGAATTGTATCTCCTCAGAGATCGATCTAAATAGGCCTTAGCCCTCCATCCTTCTGTGGTACAATACCTCTAGCAGCCATTTTGTGACATTTTATAATTTTTCTCCACTCGTGGAAAAAAATACACTAAAAAGGAGATTGATTCCGGAAATCGAATGCTCACTGCCCTGAAGCGGAGGACCGGCAGGGCACAGCTGAGCTACTAAAATGCCCTATTGTTCTGTTTTATATGTCTTTTTTAATGGAGACAAAAATAGGTCTTCTTTAATAAAGACGTAACATAAGGGGTTAACAAACTATGTTGTATGTGAGGGCACATCAAGCGCAGGTTTTATCTGCGCTCTCATGAGGGGTCCCCTTTAACGCAGCCTTATGATTTGAGACAATGACTGCTCTCAGATCAGTCTTTATATGCCTCTGTGGTTGCTGGTTGTTGTTTCGTCCCCCAGGCTCTCTGATGGAGAGGGGGGGGCACGAGAGATAACACTCTGTTTTTTATTATCTGTATGTTGTGTAAAAACTGATGCAGATTCTGGGGGGAAACCACGTCGAGGAAAAAAACCCTTTCTTTAGTAGCACGGAGAGAAAAGTCTGCAGCTCTCCTGAGCTCATCTAATATTTCAGGATTCAAGTTTACCCTTAATTTCACCCAATAAATCTGCTTGATATACGTGAAGAATGCCAATATTGCGAAGGCAAGCTCCAGCGCGACCATATAAACGTGTTTATCTATTTATATTGTTGCTGTCTCTCGCAACAAATAAACCGCGAGAAACTTTCAATACGGGGCATTTGGCGTATCTGGATTATTTAAAAAACCCCAAAATGGTTGAGAAACTCGCTGATGTGTTTAACAATAAATGAGAGGAATCTGCATGGTCTTCTGTTTAATAACTTCCCAGTGTAAATCAGAGAAGAAAGTGAAACCTCTTTCGTCAAGTTCACTGGCAGCCTTCATATTTTGATCGAGTGCTGGCCAGTCAATATTAAATTGTTACAGCCGATCGGGTCACAACATAATAATTCTTCGTAACATGGAGAAAAGGTATTATCAGTAAGCTCATTTGTGTTTTTTGTATAAACATTAATTACATCTAGATCCTCAGAACTAGAGTAATTCATAGCACACGGTTAAAACGGGTGAAAGCCGACTCACAGGCACCCGTTGAAACACGAGGCTTGCAAGGTTTGTTTGATCAAACAAAACCATCGAGAGCGGAGCATTTAAATAGTATTTTCTCACAATGCCTGCACGCCTCCCCCTCGGGGAAAGCGTGCGTGTATTCCGCACCAAACACACACACACAAAGCTCGTGCTATCCCCGTCAATAATAATCTAGGACAGGGGGTAACACACTTCTAAATCCCTTTCTTTATCCATGTTTTCCTAGTTTTTTAAACTAATCTAATCTAATCTCACTAGATATAGAATTAGACACATTCACACAAGCGTTCGCTGAAAATAGCAAAAGCTGTTTGACCTACATGTTCTCCGGCTATTTATAGCTTCGCGTTGCGACGTCACATGATGTCATCCGCCGGCGTCTGTATATAGACCTAGTTGGAAATAATATTCACGTGCGTCACGCTGCATAGCGTTCCCCATTATGTCATTACCATGACACAGCGGGAATGGCACTTTCACATTCGCTTTGCAGCCCTCTATCGGCCAAAACCGCACTAAAGAAGTTTCCAACCATCGGGTAGTGGTCCTGTAGTTCGAGTGAAAACTACAAAAACTTGCTTTACGGCAGACCTACAATCCAATCAGAGCCAGCTATGCTGCTGTATTTACGACAGTGGTAATGAACAATTACGCTTCTAACCTGTAGGGGGAGCAAAGAGCAATAAGTCTTTAGTGTTGCTTTGAAGATAAGATTCAGAATCATGATTATGTCATACACAACAGTTTTTACTGTTTGTGGCCTCAGTGGATGCTTCAGTGTTTTACAATTTGGTAAGAGCACAACCAAATTGTAAAACACTGGATAATAGCAGAAATATGGATTGCTGTAAAAACTCATCATTGGCAGGGAAGCGTTTTCTCTTTATTGACGAGATAACTCATCAGTGGTAGGGAAAGAGTTAAGAGTCTGATAGTAGACTGGTATTTCTGAATAGCTTGAGGACAGGATTAAGTGGATTTGTAGCAAAAGTACTTAATAATAATAAATGAATGCTTTTGGCATGCATTATACGTTCATTATCTAATGTTTGACGCAAAGAGTTTCTTTTGCATCTGAGCTCCTCAATTCCTTGTCCATCTGCTTTGTCTGACACCAAACTGTTTTCTGACTCATGAAATGATTTATGTGTGTATGTAAACAAGAAATGACAAGGAACCACACTTTCCCTATGCTGTTTGTGCAACCAAGATCCTGGCTGTCTTGCCGAAGCTCCAAGGTGACTGGCTTTGTCCACTGTGAGTAACATTTGGCTTGCACTGTTTGCCAGTAATTGAGAAGGAGGGCCCTATTTAAATGATCTAAGGGCATTGTCTAAAGAGCACAGTGCAACGTCTAAATGGGCGTGTCCGAATCCACTTTTTGCTAGTTTAATGACAGGAAAAATGGTTTGTGCGCCGAGCGCATGGTCGAAAAGGGTTGGTTCTTTTTTTTAATGAGTAATGGGAGTATGTTGGGCGTAACGTGCAATAAACCAATGAGAGTCTCAGTTCTCATCCCCTTTAAAAGCCTGTTGTGCTGGCGCTATGTCTGATCCCTATTTACCTCATAATCGGTATGTCCAAGAGACTCAATAATAATCTTTTACATTCAATCCTTTAATCTTTCATATTTAAAAGCGTTTTTGTGCTGCTGTACATTTATGTATGTGATAAGCAAATTTTAAAGTTGTTCTATTTATAGGCGCATATTACTAATGCGCTCTTTAAATAACTAAATACACATTGCACCATTGACTTAAGACTTTAGACCAGGTTTTTGTTGGTCAATGGTGTAGTCTATTTTAGTTGCCTCAAAATAGCAACGCGCCAACAATGCGCCTGAACACACCTCGTTTTTAGATCAGAATGCATTTGCTATTTAAACAACGTGGCGCTAAACGTGTAAATTATAATTGCGCCGGGTCGAAACTAGCAAAATACACTTGCGTCGCGCTTTGCGCTGCATTGCGCCGGGTGTAAGATAGAGGCCGGAGTCTTTTATTTATTTAAAAAAAAAATTAAGTACTTGTTTGCTAATGGCTTCATCTGCAATAACATCTCTCCATGTTGTGCTTTAGTTTGGATTGCTGGAACTGCTGACTCCCGCCCAAGTACTGAACTCGCGCTGAGATCCGGAGGGCTGAACCACATGAATCAGATACACACTGTATTCGAACAACTGGACATCAGAGAGGCTTTCTGGAACGTGGAAGCGTTTCTTACCGCTCTGGTCAAAGCTTCCAAGGCAAGTCGATCGTTTAAGACGCCTGGCTGGAAGGATGTGGCTTGCTTGAAATGCCTTTCACACTCTTGGTGTCTCTGCAGGTTCCTGATATCCCTCTGCTGTGAGAGACGTGATAATGTACCGGACCTTTGGAATCATTCGAGAAGTGTTCCAGGACTTTGAGACCGTTGACTGGGTCAGGTGGCTAAACATGATTTTCACCCTATTCCTCTCCGGTTTTACCACTGAAATGCAAGCTGTGGTTATGGTTCACACAAACCGCACCAACTACCACGTGATGTGAGTGCCCCTCCCCCTGTTCTTTCAGTGCCACAAGCATAAGTTCCTTAGATATGGGGTTTGAATTTGGGAGGTTGCAGAAACCCCTTCAACGTACAATCGTTGTCTCACATGCTGTGCCTTTCTGTTGCAGTGTCGAAGGACTGGGCAAGGTGTTCCCTGAGATTTCATACATCAGGAGGCGGCATATAACCGATATTATGGTGGAGTACCTGAAGAAATCTGCCGTCCAGTTCAACACACCAGGTAGACTTCTCAGAAACTGCTGTTTCAGTCAATCTCCACTGCAGCATTAGTATACATTTTCAAGTTTTATTTGAGCTTGCTGTACCCTATAGTTGTTTGTTAGTATGGAGGCAAGACGTTGGCGCAGGCTGATCTGCTTCCACACATTTCTTTGTCAACAGCTTGTGGGCCAAACATCCATCGTGATGCAGAATGGCTAAACATCAACCTGGGTCTGTCCTCTACAGTAGGGGTGTGACGATACATACATATTGGTCGATACAATGATTTTCTTTTTAACGATCCAATGCCACACATAAAAAATCTATTTTCATCTGCTAGCATCAGCAGTTGAATGCGATGCTGCAACAAAGCGGTTGGAGCATGAAACACAGTGAAAGAGACAAAAGGCGAGGGTGTGTTTAGCACTGCAGGTGATGTTGTCAATGCAAAACGCAGTGTTCTCTCTCTGAACATGTTATTCAGTTTAAATTTTTTTAGACAAATCTCGAAAAAGAGACCACTGCCGCACTTGTTTGACTGTTAGATCTGATGTTGTGTGACAGATCAAATGCTTAAGTAAAACAGCTTTATTTAAATATATTAATGTACTTTTCAATTTAATAAAAAAATTTTAATGACCTAAAACTACGTTCTCCATGCACCACTACACCACTGTAGGCACATAATATAGAAATATTGATAAATTAATCAAATTGTAATTGCATCGAAGACATGTTTGATGTATCGCTGCAAAGAAAAACGATTTTTGTATCGAATCATAATGAACTGTACAATTTACAACCCCTACTGTACAGTGGTCAGTTACTTTGAACTTTTTAGGACTTGGACAACACTTTGTTAAAATGCGCACCTCCTTTTAACGTTGCTAATGTCACGTGGATTCAGTTTCCAGCCTTTAGGCTGAACTACTGCTTGAGCTTAGTGTGAGGGGCAGAGAGAGATGCAGCGAGATTCATGTACTGTGTCCCTGGTGATGGCGGTTTGTGTTTCCCTTTACCTGGCAGCTCTGGAATCCCTCTCACCTGAACAGAAAGCAGAGCTGCTGTTGGACCCATCCACCGGCGCTCTTGAAAATGAGACCATGGTGAAGTAGGTGTGTTTTTCTAAAATGGGCTATGCAAGCTATGATGAGGGTCACCCTCGGTGGCACACGTTGTGGATCTCGGACAGACGGTTTGGCATGAGCGAAGGTTCTTTGTAAAATTAATAGGGAGGAAACATTGAGTGCTGTCAGTTTTTCAAGCAGCGAGCAAAAGCCTTTGTAGAACATACATGTTTGCCCTTTGCCTGACATAATTCTCATTTGTCTCTCCTTTACCTCAGGTTGCACACCTCCTCATCCCGTCGGAGTCGTAAGTTCCTCATCCCTTTAAATGCATTTTGAGTTCAATTACAGCCAAAAGGAAGTTGCTTGTAATTGATATCTTTTTTCTAACTCCTTTGCCCTGTTTTTCTTTCTCTACATCCCTAGTGCAAGGAAACACCAAATGATGGTAGGTCAAAACGGATAAAGCTAAAATAGTGGATCAGTAGAATTTCATAAACTTACAACAGCATTATGGATAGCTTTGGGTGTTGTGGGCGTCATTGTTTCCTCGTTCTTTTCTTTTGCTGAAGAGTCGTTGTGAACACATGAGTATTGTTTTTTTATTGTTTGTTGAATGAAAACAGGTGCTTTTGCAATTTACAGTGTTCCGCTTGAGATTGGAAGTGTTTCGGGATGGCATTGCGACTTCAGCATCCTTTGGTATGTCTGTTCTTCAGTAAGCATTGTGGATAAGTAATTGTAATATTATGGTTAATTTGCTTTTGCCTGTGGCTGCTTTCCTGAAGTTATGTCAATATGATTGTTTGATTTTTTTGCAGGACTTCTTGACAGACTCCTGTCTTAAGGGGAGAGGTAAGATTAAAAGGGTTTTTTTCTGAAAAACTTGTGTGTAAGATAAAATGTATACTTAATTTTGTACATTCATATTGTGTCATGTTGGGGTCCTGTTGCATTTTTGGTGTTCAGGGTTCTCCAGGGTTAAGCACCATTGGAGCCATTATCCACTGTGGATCATAAATTAATACTGATGTCTGGTGAAACTTTCATGTGAATAACATCATTGGAAATATATGTAATGCATAAAATGTTGATGCGTTCAATACTTATTTCCCCCACTATAAGAACATTATGGTATGTGTTTATATTGGAACATATTATTCTGTTTACATGGGTCAATAGGCTGTTTCATGTGAGACACACACAAGTTGCCACAGTTATGTGCCTGGCCCAAAGTTAACTTCCAGTCTGTGTTTGTTTACCATATGGCTAGTGGCTAAACTGACATCTGGAACAATACCTTGTCAAAAGTACAATTGTTTCCATTTCCCCAAAATGAGGGGAGACGACAAGCATTGATTACCGCTGTGCGTTAAGAGATTTGGCAGCCAGTCAAGAACTCAAGGTAGTTGTATACATTAATTTTACACAGTAACGTTAGCTCAGTATAATAATTAATACCCTAGCTATGATTTGAACTAAAGTGATCTACTTGTTATTTATTTAGCATGTTTTCAGAAATAATCTACTCTAAACCGACTCTGTTGTTACTGATTCTTTGCAGAACTGGAACTTAAGTTTGGGCCACAACATTTTAGGGGATGGGGATGTGATGTTATGTGTTTTAAAGTTGATGTACAAAGTCATGTTCCTAAATTTCATTTCATAGTACAGTTAGTTTCTTTACAGTAATGTACATTTCTACAATGAAAAACATTTGTGTTCTTCACATATATAAGCAATTAAAATTGTACAGTATTACTACTAAGCTACTGTCTGAATCCTTTTATGTCATGTGATTTTGTTTTTGTTGTTGTTTCTCTTTTAAATTGTTATTGTAATAAAGTCCTGTGTAATATATTAGAGAGTTGTTATGTGGTGGTACTTTAGTAAAACCATGATTAAACTGTAGTTCAATTGTAGTTGAACCATGGTTTCAAAACTATAGTTACTACAGTTTTACTTTAGTATTACTACAGTATTGCTATAACAGAAGCATGGTTTTTTAAAACCATGGTTTTTTGGTGCAAACCATGGTTGTAGAAAACCATGGTTACTACAGCCATGGTTACTACAGTTTTACTGCAGTAAAACCATGGTTAATTTTCGTAAGGGTAGTAGGTGAGGATAGGCTTCACTCTGCTCCTGAGCAAGAATTTCCCCCTCTTCATCCACATAGTCATCCTATGGAAATTTAAAGGACATATTTAAAACACTCAGCACCACCATTAGAGATTGAAAAGTCCATCATGAATATGGCCATTTGAGATTAAAAGCCCATCGTTAATATGGTCATTTGGGATTTAAAAAGAACATAATTAATATGTTGATTTCTCATCAATATGGCCATTTGAGTATGAAAAGATTTGAAAACTGTAGTTGGAAAAGATCATGTGCATCCCAAACAGCTATCTTTAGTGCAATGAACCAGTTTAGTACTTTGTGGGAACTTCATCCACTTCAACTTTATTTTAGGATTTTTTTATACTTTATAAAGTGTGTTTATACTTTAGTTGCTTTAATTAGTTAACTAACAGAAATTTGAGAGTGGAAAACAACCATGTGGGTGAAATATGTTAGGTTTTCCCATTTCAGCTCTGGATTAGCATGTATTGAACTTTATACTAGTATATCCAAATGTAATTTCATGCTTACCACACAACAGGAGATTCCAGGAAAAGATGAATGCTTTGGTCATCTGCTGTTTCGTCTGAAAAACAACAAACAGAAGATACCGTTATGCATTATAACACGATATTCCTATTTAATTATAAAATAATTTATACTATTAAAATAACAACAACAGTGATAATCAACCACATTTAACTAGACCAGGGGTCTCCAACCTTTTTGTGAGCAAGGGCTGCCACAATGGATAAAACATGCTGGATGGCTACTTTTTGATATAGCATCCTCAAAACGTTTTTGTTTAACTTGTTGATTTTATTTTATTTTACTTGTTGATATGTTTTAGTATTGTTTAAAATGTTAACATACGTAAAGCAAGCCAAGCTTATATAAAAAATATGTAATTATGCTCACCGTTGTCTGAACTGCAATTCGCTGGGTGCATTTTCAATCACTTATTTTTCTGGGTCCTCGGATTGCATTTCACTTTCACCAATCTCTCTAACTCCAGTAAAGTTATCCTCCGGGTCTTTACACATGACGGGACATCACTCACAGCGGGTTCATGACTGGATAGCAGCAGGCTCTGTATGTTATCTGACGTAGTCCTTTTGGATTTTTTTCTCCCAAACTCCATTTTTGAAATAGCGCTTTCTGTGGTCAAAATACTGTGTATGACAAAGTTCAGTGTTACAATCTTCACAGAAGTACCGAGGTCGTTTCTTCAGTCTTGGGACTTCCATCTTTCAACTGACAGCACACTGTGTTGATATCACACAGATATCGGCACATCGCGTTATGTTTATATCATACACATGCGCGCACGTCTCACAAGATTTTCCTTATATCAATAACCTCGCGTGTGATTGGAGGAGCCCGACACATATCCAATCGCCTTCGTCCAATCACGTGCGAGGTCATGGCCAAGGCTCACACAGCAGTACAAGAGGAGCATTAACAGATGTTTGGTTTGGTGCTTGTAACTCTCCAAGAAGAGAAGACGGGTGCACAATCCCAAGATTGCGGTAAGAATAATTTTATGTAAAAGAATATTTTTTGAAGTAGCCCAAGCTGTGTGTTTTATAATTAAGAGGTGTTTTTTGTCTTGTAATTTTTAGGAGGCTGTACAGCGTCTCTGAGGCACACTGCAGACTATGAACCAGAGCAAGGGTAACGTTACGATTTAAAGAATATATTTTTATTCTTGTATAAGGAAATAGATACTTTAATAGATCCAAGCTTAAACCCGCACATTTTGTTTTCACAGACTAACGTCGCCTCATAACGAAGCCGTGACCTCCTATTTGCTTGGGGCTATTTTAGCAAGTCCAGATTTAACTGCTGAGAATGACGACATTGTTTGTAAGTAGAACTTCTAATGTTTTTCCTCATTTCTTGTTTAATTGTACCGTGACTCTGTTTATTAATACCAGTCTCATTTAATTGTTTTTCAGCTGCCTGTAAGACGTATTATGAGTAGGTACGCCGGAGCTGAAAATGCGAATGATGAGGAAGACGGCATTGTTGACGGGGTGTCTGGATGGATTGTGCGGCCACCGCCCTCTCGTAGCCTGGAACTCTCCGAGCACTGTGCCACGCTGCAATTCAGATTAGAGGCGATACCAAAGTACAGGGCAACTCACCATATATGCCTGCAAAAGCGACGTTTTTGAGTTTTTTTTCCTTTTTTTCAACACTTTGATCACTTTGAAAAAGATTTTTAGGGATCTTTCCCGAATGTCTTGGGCACTTTTTGGCGTGTTTGGAGGACAACATAATAGGCATTATGCTGCTTTGTACATAGTTGTTTTTTTAATTAAAGCCCTTTCTTTGAATAAACAGCTGTGTTTATAAATAAACCTCTTTGTTTTCTCTTATATTTCTTGATGGTGTGAATAATGTAGTACATAGCACAATGACATTAATATATAAAAATTATTATAACATAAATTATATATTTATTATTATTATTATTATTGTGGTTTATTTATAATGAGCCAGGGTGCCCAATAACCCCCCTCTTTAGAGTAACGGCCCGACTTGAATTTACTCACTCGGTATTGGCTGAAGCCACTACTTTTAAACAAGAAAAATCCCTTGTGATTGGTTTGAAGTGATCTGCCAACCATTCACGGGGGCTTTTACTTGTTTAAAAGTAGTGGCTTCAGCCAATACTGAGTGAGTACATTCAAGTGGGCCGTTACTCTAGTTTTGCTGCTATTCACATGCTAATTAGGCCAGAGACGCTATACCTGTCCGGCAGAGGTCTCACTGCTATTCATATGCTAATTAGAGGCATCGCACCTGCGTCATGGTTTGTTTACGACAATTTGTGACATAGACGAACGCGACGCTCGCTGCCTGTAAATTGAGGAAAGCTGCCGAAAATTAGGGAGATTTTCTGGAGCCTACAGGCGCTTACGGGGACGAAAATCCCACTTTTCATGCAGTGTTACTGACTACAGAGTCTCTGGTTTTGCAGCAGCTCAGGCAACAGCCAAGGACATCTGTGACGCTATGAATGTAGAAGCCACACTAAAGCAAAAAATGTTAAGGTGCACAAAACGTTGCTTTGTCTATGAAGCTCATGATGAACCTTTCATGGATGCATTAAAGAAAATAGAATTGACATTCTTTAATGCTGTTGTACATGCTGCCATATCATCTATTGAAGAAAGATTTGTCAGTCTCAGTGAAGTGAGAGACAAGTTCAGTGTGCTTCTCAATTTTAAGAGTCTGACACTCTTTGAATTGGGAGCTCAGTGTGAGACACTTAGCAAAGCCCCATCAATAACAAATGACTCTGACATCAGTGGCAGGGAACTTGCTCTTGAGTTGACAAACTTGCCAGGACTGCCTTCAACCAAAGTGACCCTGCTTAGCATCCTGTCATTTATTTACTCGCAGCATTTGACTGAAGTTTTCCCCAATCTCTGGACAGCTCTTCGAATTGGACTGACCTTACCTGTTACAGTAGCCAGTGCAGAAAGAAGCTTCTCAAAGCTTAAACTGATCAAAACATACCTGCGATCCACCATGTCCCAGGACCGCTTATCTGGACTTGCTATTCTCAGCATAAACCATGAAACATCTGACGAGCTAAAATCTGATGATGTTATCAATGACTTTGCAGCAAAAAAGTCACGCAAAGTGAAGATTTAAAGTCTGTGCTGCATTTTTTGTTTGTTATTTATTTAGTTTTGTTGTTATTTATTTTATTTTTTTATATTTTATTAATATTTTATTTTATTTTTGCCATTTTATATTTCTTGCACTTTCCTTTGTTTCAAACTGTTTACATATTTGTATTGATGATAAATACAATACTATAGTTCTGTTGGACTACAGTTGTTGCACTAATATGTTGCACTTAATAAAAATGTCTACACATGAATATATAAATGTGTTTTAATTTCACTTGTCAAAATGCGGTGCTAATTTTTACATCAGTGGGGCCCTTTTTAATGGTCTTGCCTGGGGCCCCATAACCCCTTGGACCGGCCCTGGGTGGCTTTATTATTAACTGACTGAACACTTGACTCTTACCTGGACATTAAGATATGAAAGTTTTTCATCAACAGTGGTTGCGTGAAACATTATAAACATTGAAAATCACATGCGACTCGACTGTTTAAGCACGTCCACTTTGAAGAGTCCGCTTAATTAACAGATTTTCATTCAGTCCGGGTGAGCTAAACATTTTTGTTCTGTAATTTTTTTACTGGCATAGGCTATATTTCTACATATTTTTAACCAAGTAACTTTCGGATATAATGTAAGTTGTGTTCTGTAATGTTAGTTCAATTTAACGTGTTCTGAAGTAATGTCAGATCTTTCTGACTAAAAATGATCTATCCAGTTTAATTTAGCCAAATAATGATTTATTCGTTCCCTTTCAGTCGGTCACTACGACGTCACGTCGTGACCGACGAATTGGGAACCGCTCCGCGGGTGACCTATCTACTTCGAGAAACTATAAAAACGCCAATGAACTTGGCATGCAGGTATTTGCATAATGCCGGCGCCGCCCCGCCAGGTGCGTATATAAGCCGCAGGTGCACAATACCAAATTAGCTTTTATTGCTTCGAAGCCGGCAGACATCTGCTCTCGAGAAGCTTTCTATCTGATCTTCGTAGATCCTGTTCTGGAAGGGAAGAAAATAAGATCTCAGCTTGCTGAAGTTGGTTGGGCAAAGACACCTCAGCGGAGGCTCGCAGTGTTTTTTCTCCACCCTTTCTCTCTCTCTCTCTCTGTCTCTTTAATTTAGGACTTGAGTTCGAGTGAGTGCGTTGCCTCTCCCTGTGTGTTTCACCAGCTCGCACAAAAGAGTGATTTCCCTAAAAGAGCAGCACGTTTGAGCTTTGTGTCTTTTTAAAGACAGCCACTCATTCGTGTCACGGTCGGGGTTGTCTTTTTAAAGATGGATTTCCGTCCGTGTTCGGTTTCTGGATGCGGTGTGTTCATCGCCCCCCGGGATGGCCACCAGCATTGTCTTTCGTGTCTGGGGCTCCAGCACGCAGAGGCAGCGTTGCGTGATAGTTCATGCTCCATCTGTGAGGGCATGACTATGGCGGATTTGCGGAGACGGGTGTCGTTTCTCCGGGAACGGCGCCCGCCTTCCAAGTCTGGTGCTGCTAGGAGCGCAGCTACCAGACTTGCGAAGGATGATCTCCGTATAACGGTGCTGGGTCGGTCTGCTGGTTCGTCCAGCAGCTCCCAGCGCCCTGATCCGTTGCCAGCGGAGGTCCCGATGGAGACGAGCGGCCCGTGTTCTACGGTGTCCTCGCGCTCTGTCGAGCCTCCACCCGACGCGATGTCCACCATAACATTGGAAGGGGGGTTGTCAGCCTCGGACGTCGATCCGGATCCGCTCCCGCCTTCGGGCCAGGTTGCGGCTTCTGTGTTCGACCCCGAGATGGCAGCCATGCTCGCTCGGGCGGCGGAGGCGGTCGGCTTGGAGTGGACTAAACCTCCCCCACCTGAACCGTCCCGCCTCGATGATTGGTTCTTCGGGGGTGCCAGGGCTTCTCAGTCCTCGCCCCCGGTGCCTTTCTTCCCCGAGGTGCATGAAGAGCTGACGCGGTCGTGGAAAACCCCGTTTTCCACCCGGAACCGACCGTTTCAGCCTTCACCCCTCACCTCTCTCGAGGGTGGAGATGCCAAGGGGTACACTGGTATCCCGTCAGTGGAGCGGCCGGTCGCGATGCAGTTGTGTCCGGCCGGTGTCGCTTCCTCCTGGCGGGACCAGCCTACTCTCCCCTCACGGGCCTGTAAGCAGTCTTCGGCGCTGTCCGGTGCTGCTTACAAGGCTTGTGGGGAGGCAGCCTCTGCCCTGCATGCCATGGCATTGCTGCAGGTCCACCAGGCTAAGGCTCTGAGGGACCTGCACGCGGGAGGTCACGACTCGGCGGAGTTCTCTGAACTGCGTGCGGCTACGGATCTGGCGCTTCGTGCGACCAAGGTCACCGCACGCGCCGTCGGGCGTGCGATGTCTACCCTGGTAGTCCAGGAACGCCATCTCTGGCTGTGTCTGGCGGACATGAAGGATGCTGATAAGACCCGGCTCCTGAATGCTCCGGTTTCCCAGACCGGCCTGTTCGGCGAGACGGTCGAGGAGTTTGCCCAGCAATTCTCCGCGGCCAAGAAGCAGACTGAGGCCATCGCTCAGATCATGCCACATCGGAAGCGTCCTGCGCCTGCCCCGTCCACGTCGGCACCTCAGCCTGCTCCTCGCCGAGGGCGTCCTGCGGCGGCCGCCTCCGTTCCTCCCCGGGGCTCTTCTAAGAAGCGAGGAACCGGTCGTCAGCAGCCCGCCCCGCCCGCTCAGCCCGCTTCAAAGGGTGGAAAAAGAAAATCGAAGCGGCCCTGAGACGGGCGACCTAGAGATGGAGGGGATCGCTCTTCGGGAGATGGTGAAAGCACCATCTCCCGAAGCTTCCCAGCCCGTCGCGTTGGCTTTCACGCACGATTCGTCTCGGCTACGCGATCCAATTTGCCCGGCGTCCCCCCAAATTCTCCGGCGTTCGTTTCACTGCGGTGAGAGCTGCCGATGCGCACGTCCTCCGTGCGGAGATCGCTGTCCTACTGGCGAAGGACGCGATCGAGCCGGTCCCTCCAGCCGAGATGAGGTCGGGGTTTTACAGCCCTTACTTTATTGTACCCAAGAAAAGCGGCGGCTTGCGACCGATCCTGGACCTGCGTTCGCTGAACCGTGCACTTCACAGAATGCCGTTCAAGATGCTGACGCCCAAGCGCATATTTCCATGCATTCGTCCAAACGATTGGTTCGCATCCATCGACCTGAAGGACGCGTACTTCCACGTATCGATTCTCCCCCGGCACAGGCCGTTTCTCCGCTTTGCGTTCGAGGGGCGAGCATACCAGTACAAAGTCCTCCCATTCGGGCTCTCTCTGTCTCCCCGTGTTTTCACCAAAGTAGTGGAGGGGGCTTTAAAACCCCTGAGAGAGAAAGGTGTGCGCATTCTCGCGTATTTAGACGATTGGCTCATAATAGCTCAAACACGTCAGACGCTGTGCGATCACAGAGATTTAACTCTAAAGCACCTCGCTCGTTTGGGTCTTCGGGTCAACTGGGAAAAGAGCAAGCTTTGCCCCGTGCAGAGAATCTCTTTTCTTGGGATGGAACTGGACTCGATCGATTTGACAGCTCGTCTAACAGAAGCGCGTGTACAGTCGATTCTGACTTGCCTGAATACATTCAAGAGCAAGAGCGCGGTCCCGCTGAAACAATTTCAGAAGCTCCTGGGGCATATGGCAGCAGCCGCAGCTGTAACTCCGCTCGGACTGCTTCATATGCGACCGCTTCAGCATTGGCTTCACGATCGAGTCCCGAGGAGAGCGTGGCTGCGCGGCATTCACCGTGTTATCATTACACCTGCGTGTCGTCGCACTTTCACTCCGTGGTCAGACCGTGCGTTTCTCCGAGCCGGTGTGCCTCTGAGACAGGTCTCCAGGCATGCAATAGTATGCACAGATGCTTCGGACACGGGGTGGGGGGCCACGTACGATGGGCTTGCGGCTTCGGGGGTCTGGACGGCACCCCAGCTGCATTGGCACATAAATTGCCGAGAAATGTGGGCTGTATATCTTGCGCTCGTCCGTTTCAGCAACGAGTTACAGGGCAAAGATGTATTAGTTCGCACAGACAACACTGCGACCGTGGCGTACATCAATCGTCAAGGCGGTTTACGCTCGCGTCACCTGTCGCGTCTCGCCCGTCATCTCCTCACTTGGAGTCAGAAGAATTTGAGGTCTCTTCGTGCCATTTACATCCCGGGCACGCTCAATGTAGAGGCGGATGCGCTCTCTCGGGCTGCGCATCCCGGCGAATGGCGACTCCACCCCATTGCGGTTCAGCAGATTTGGAGACGTTTCGGCAAAGCGCAGATAGATCTGTTTGCTTCCCCAGAGACGACCCATTGTCGCCTGTTCTATTCACTAGCCGACAACTCGCTCGGCGTGGATGCATTGGCACACAGCTGGCCGCGAAACATGCGCAAATACGCGTTCCCTCCGGTGAGCCTCATTGCGCAAACCCTATGCAAAATCCGGGAGGATGAGGAGAGCGTGCTGTTGGTGGCACCGTATTGGACAACCAGGAGTTGGTTTCCAGAACTCTCTCTCCTCGCGACAGCCCCTCCTTGGAAGATTCCCCTGAGGAAGGACCTTCTTTCTCAACAAGAGGGCACATTATGGCACCCGCGCCCCGACCTGTGGAACCTCCATGTGTGGTATCTGGACGGGGCACGGAGGATTTGAGTGATTTACCGCAAGAGGTATCTAACACTATTGCTGCAGCGCGAGCGCCGTCTACGAGACAGGCTTACGCGCTTAAATGGAACCTGTTTGTCAACTGGTGTTCTTCCCAAAGTGAAAACCCCCGAGAATGCCCGATTAGTGTTGTGCTTTTATATCTCCAGCGCCGTTTGGAGAATAGGCTGTCACCATCCACTATTAAGGTCGATATAGCTGCGATATCAGCTCACCATTCACCCGTAAACGGTAGGACAGTGGGTCAGCACGACCTGGTCATTAGATTTCTTAGAGGCGCTCGAAGACTGAATCCTTCGCGTCCTCCCTCTATTCCTCCGTGGGACCTGTCCTTGGTGCTGAAATCACTCCAGGAAGCCCCATTTGAGCCTCTGCATAGTGTGAGTGTTAAATTTCTTACTATGAAAACATTAACTCTCCTTGCTTTGGCTTCTGTTAAGAGGATAGAGGATATTCATGCATTTTCGGTCGATGAATCGTGCCTTCAGTTCGGGCCGGCTGCATCCAGCGTAACACTGAGACCCCGGCCCGGCTTTGTGCCCAAAGTTCCCACCACTCCTTTCAGAGATCAAGTGGTGAACCTCCAAGCGCTGCCTTTGGAGGAGGCAGACCCAGCCATGGCTTTGTTATGCCCTGTTCGTGCACTACGTGTGTATATAGACAGGACGCAAAGTTTTAGGACCTCAGATCAGCTCTTTGTTTGTTACGGTGGTCAGCAGAAAGGAAAAGCTGTCACCAAGCAGAGGATGTCCCATTGGATTGTGGATACTATAGCCCTTGCATATCAAAAGCAGAATGTGCCTTGTCCATTTAATTTACGTGCTCACTCTACACGCAGTGTGGCATCATCTTGGGCACTGGCTCGTGGTTCCTCGCTAACAGATATTTGTAGAGCTGCAGGCTGGGCGACACCTAATACGTTCACAAGATTCTATAGTGTTCGTGTCGAACCGGTTTCCACTCGGGTTCTTTCTACTAACTAGTTAAGAATGCCGAGGGTCGGCTCGTGTGTCGGCTTGGAGCCTCTATTTTGGTGCTGCACATCTGCACCAATATGGAAGGCCATCGGAGAAAAAACGTCTAAAAAACTGTTTTTGCCTCTCCTCCACCGCCCTGATAGCTGGTGTTGCGGAGCATCCGCTGTCAACCTATCACTGATGTATTCTCTGTAAACCTGTGTAGGCTAGGCGTCCACATTTGTCCCCTACGTGGGGTTCATTTGTGTGTATACTCCGTGGGGTACTAATCCTCCACGTTTTCCTTAGCAGAGCCTGCTCTGCATCTCTCTGCATACTATGTTTTGTTCAGAGACTTTTTATGAGCAACCTATCGGTTGTTTCATATTTTTATGTCATCCATTCAACCTTCTTAGGGGATGGCTTCCGCAGTGTTCTAGCTCCGCTCAGTTTAGACGCTTCCCCAGTTCGCTGCTTCACTATCGTGGGTTAAGGAACAGGTAGTGACCGGCCTTCTGCATTTCGCCTTAGGTTCCGCCCCCTATGTGGAGGGCGGAGGACTTTTTACAGACACTGGAAGGGTTCAGCTGCAGTGGCATTTTGGTAGGGATTCCCAATTCGTCGGTCACGACGTGACGTCGTAGTGACCGACTGAAAGGGAACATCTCGGTTACGTATGTAACCCTCGTTCCCTGAAGGAAGGGAACGGAGACGTCACGTCCCGTCGCCACAGTTTGCTGTTCCATTGCTGTTTTTCAGGCCGGGCACTGTTGCTCGGCTTCTCAGCAATAATATAGCTAATTTGGTATTGTGCACCTGCGGCTTATATACGCACCTGGCGGGGCGGCGCCGGCATTATGCAAATACCTGCATGCCAAGTTCATTGGCGTTTTTATAGTTTCTCGAAGTAGATAGGTCACCCGCGGAGCGGTTCCCAATTCGTCGGTCACGACGTGACGTCTCCGTTCCCTTCCTTCAGGGAACGAGGGTTACATACGTAACCGAGACGTTTTCATACTTTATAGATACAAATTAATTAATCTACTAATATACTATTGAAAATGCCATAAATAAATATTCATTGCCTTCTGTACAGGTGCATTAATTTTAATTTCTTAAAGACACTGCTTTGTTCTGTATTTACCCATGCTCTGTAAATTTGCACTTAAAAAGCCTTCTTGTTAAGAAATTGTTTTTTTATTATAGCTGTAGTATAGCTTGTTAATCTTTTTCTCATAAGGGGGAAAGACATGTAGCCAATTCCTTCACCAGGACAGCCTTAGCTGCTATCAAAAAAAAAAAAAAAGTTCGACTATCAGTCGACTACGGCAAAATCTAACGAATCAGATTCGACTATGAAAATCCTTAGTCGAAAACAGCCCTAGTGTACTTACTGTACTTACTCCAGCATAAGCTGATTGGCTTGTTTTAGCTGGTCTCACAGCCTGGTTTTAGCCAGTGTAGCCGGGTTTTTAAAAGGGGTTTTGGACACTTTTAGCTGGTCTTAGCTGGACAGTTAGTTAATTACAGCTCTAAATCTTCTCTTTTTAAAGAACTATTAAAGAGTGGTAATTCTCTGTCTTGTTTCTCTTAAATGGATAAACAGCTGACTAATTCAATCAACCAGCCCACAGGCATTTAGAGCTGGATATTATCATGAGCGTTAAGGATCTTGATTTTATCTGAGCTATAGAAAATGACAAGTGAACTTAACGTGAACCACACTGTTAACTTTGAATGTCATTTTCTAATCTTTATCACTACCATCCTCTTAGTGCTAACTTCTGAAAAAATTGAGAGGGAGATTCTGTAAAGTAAATGTGGCAAAAGGCAAAGCAAGGAAGAGAATACTGTTTGGATAAAAATATATACATGTCACTTAAACCTTATTCACACAGCACTTTGGTCCCAGACAATTTCCATAAAATTGACAGACAGGCTTCTGTGTGAACACAAACATGCCATAAATGTACACAGAAAGCATTATGTGTGAACAAAATGCAGAAACAATGCCATAAGGGCCGTGCCATTGTGAAGATGTGCATTTCATCGCAACCAGAAGTTATGGTTCAGCTCATTGACACAGGGATTTAAATGCAGCTCAATATTCACGACGAGAATTTTTGACAAACTGGACTAAAGCAGAGATCAGAGAGCTTGTCACTATCTGCGCCAGGGGCGAGGCTAAATAAGGGCCGGGGTGGCACTGTCCCACTCAAGATAGACAACTGGCTCACCTAATCAGAAGAGACAAAAAAAATGTGGGAAAGCAGAAGAAAATCATGCATATGTGACGATACTAATCACTTTAACACGTACAAGAAGATTAATAGAAAAACAATTACTGTGGAGCGAACATATTTTTTTATATAATTTAATTAATGCAACAGCCAACCAATAAGCTTAGCAGTACTGTTAAGCCAATCGCATATTGTTGGGGAGATGGGACAATGAGTTTACGTTTGCTAGTGAAATAAACGTTTAACATGCATGACAGACATCTTTATTTAAATATTTTAATAACCAAGAACAGAACCTGAAACATTTGAAGACCATGATAGTACAGACACCTCAACTGACCAGCAGTCCACCACATCATCTCTTCCAAACACCAGCAGCACCGCCTCTCAACCCAGGCTAATCGTCGGGAAAACCAACATACCAGCTGATTTATCCACACTTGATGAACCACCTCCGCGTACAACAATAAACAGCATTTTAATGACTCTATGTTTGAGGGAGTGTTTAAAGATGCGTACCGTGATTGGGAACACATTACGCAGGCTTGTAAGCAACATCTGATCGCTTTCGAAAGGTATAACAAAGCCTGTCAGAAATCTGGCACAGTAGTGAACTAGTTGAGTCAAGAAGCAATGAAACTGTCATTCGTACAATGAAATCAGGAACATTTAAAGGTAATTTTGGACATTGTGTTGTTTTGCGCCAAACAAACATACTTTAATTAGCTCTGATACACAGAATGATATGCTGGAGGCGGACGCTTCTTTACTACTAAATGAAATGCTGACGAGTGCAAAGATGAATCAAAACAAGAACTGATTGTGGTGTGTATCCGGTATAATCTCTAAGGAAATATAAAGGAAAGAGCTGTTGGTTTTGTGGCCACTGCAGACATGACTGGAGCTGGCATCTCAAAAAAGATTCTCGTAGCCATTGAGACACTACAGTTTGACCCGTCTCTGTGTGTGGTATACAGCTTTGATAGGGCCTCCATTATGTCAGGAAATAAGGTAGGAGTGCATATTCTTTCGAAAACGACTTTCCACTGTATGTGCACTGTGGTTCTCATCGCATAAATCTGGTTTTGGCATCAGCAGAAGCACATTTTTTGATACACTGATTTCTTTACATGCATTCATGACGGAAAGCATCAGACTTGCCAGGTTTTTGGAAATACAGAAACTACTACATCCAAGTCGACAGTGTTAGGAATTAGCAGGAAGCAAACCCAAGCTCAGACGTAGATGTAACAAAACACTCTATTTTACAAAAACAAGAAAACAAACCCATGATGGGGCAAACAACAAATAAGAAACTGAACAGAAAACAGGATAAACACTGGACTATAATAACTAGACTAGACTACAAAGACAGTAACAAAAAAACTTGACTATGACTTACCTAAACATTACTTCAGGTACTCACAATGACAGGACAAAATGAACCAGTAAAGAACACCAAACACAAGTGCTGCGTCCGAAACCACCTACTTCATACTATATAGTACGCGAAATGCAGTAGGCAAGGCGAGTAGTATGTCTTAATACATAGTATTCGAAAAACAGTATGCGAAAAGTACCCGGATGACCTACTACTTCCGGTTAGATTTTGCAGTGTGCATACGATGGTCACTTCACTATCCCATGATGCCCCTGGAGAGGAGTTATCCAACGAAGAAGAAGAGGCATACCGCTGTTTTCGCACTGGAATGACATGACGTGATGACGACATGTCACGTGATGTAGCAACATGGCGCATGTGGTACGTCCGAATCTCATTCATACTACCAGGTTTCATACTATACAGTACCTACTGTTTTAACGGCAAGTAGGTACTTCATCTTATTCAGTACCTACTATACAGTATGCGGTTTCGGATGCAGCCAAGGACTTTAAATAAGGAGAACTATTTGAGGGGAACAGGCGAAAATCATAACAAGTAAGGGATCGGGTAAAAAGTGACAAGACACAGGAAATACGTGGTTAGCATACACAATACAGACCACGCAATAGGCTTGTTTGAGATGGAGCTTGACTCAGCTGAAATATAGGCGAGTGTAGCACACATCAGCGAGACTTCAGAGCAAGTCGGAAGTAAGTCGGACACTTTTCTAACCAGAATGCATCTTGCGCTGATCACTAGTGATCGATTCTGCGCAGAATTTGCTTATCTCAAACAAGCCTATTCCCCACACAAAACATTATACTGTCAGAACCCTGTCATACTAGACTAATATAAAAATTAGCTTCCGGCAGGATCCTGACAGACAGAGTCTTAAGCTTGAAGATCCATTGACATTCAATGGAGCTCTAAATAAGGATCTGTAAGCAAGGTGCTATTTTTTTTGGTTGTATTTTATAATTACTTGCTGAATGTACTGGAAGTAGCCACAACCATAAAAAATCAAAAGGACAGGGTCTTCTACAACAGATCCAAACGAAAGGTTTCTTTGTTGTTAGTTACATCTACGAAACTTGTTGAGTGCAGTGACTTTGCCACAAAATAACTACAAAGCCTGACTCTGTGTGTTTCGGACTGTATTCACCTTGTTGATGGCCTAAAAGATGCATTTTCTGTCTTAAGAGAGAATTCACGGTGCGACTTTGAGAAAGTGCTGTAACTCACAGATGATTTAAAGACTAAACATGAAATTACGAATTGGATGTTACCTTTAGACAAAGAAAGTTGCCTGCTAGGCTCAATGACTCTGTGGGTGTGTTAAATCTTGGAAGAAATGTGATTTTGAGGACGCTTATGGAATGAGATACTGGACCGCCAGCTGACCGAACTAAGGAGCCGTTTTCATGAAGACCAGTATGGAAAGCAGCAGTGGCATGTCAACCACAGTCCGGGAAATTTGCTGACAAACACTTGCTTGAATCAACAAGTCAACATTATGGCATAAAGAAACTGGAAGCTGAGCTGACTGTCTTTACACATCAGATGCGTAGGAAAGCTAAGGCAGGACAGACATTCCTGTCACTAATGGAAGTTTTAAGACTGTTGTCCTTCTGATGTATTTCCAAACATAAATGAAGTTCTACGAATAAATAATAACCCTCCCGTTGACTTTATGGAGTGCTGAGCGGCTATTTTCCTTACTACTGGCAGGATTAAAACATCAGTTCGATCATCAGTGGCAACTTATCGCCTACAGCACCTCGTCATACTGTACTTTCTCATGAGCATGAGATTACTGAGTCATTGGATTATGATGAAATTATAACAAGTTACAACGCAAAGCCAAAATGTCTATGTTTTGTTTAAGATGACTTGGTAGGGCTCTAAACAAATCAAATTGGTAAGAGTGTTTATTTGTGTTAGAAATTTCTGATGAATATTTGATGTTAATGTAAATAAATTTAAATCATTTTAGGATCTTTGGGGATGCTGCTGGTGGTATATTGCATATTTACATTTATCTTTATAGTTCCAACAATCTCTTTCTCTCTCTCTCTCTCTCTCTCTCTCTCTCTCTCTCTCTCTCTCTCTCTCTCTCTCTCTCTCTCTCTGTCAACAATATGTCTGCTCTGGAGCCAGATGTTAGTCTGCTGCTTGCCACAATGTGCAGTTTTTGTCCAACACACATACATGATCTTTGTGTATTCTTATTGTTCTCTTAGATATTATTAGAAATACATTGATTTCTGTTAGTGTCAGTGGTGTAGTCTAGATTTTTGTAGTGAGTATACTGTGATTTTTCCCTCTCACCCTTATGCTCACTCGTCCTAGCGCGACACCTCATAAGCACCACCACACTCACAGATGCATACAGTAAAGATATTCATGTAACTAAGAGCATTCTGAAAGTGTACTCATAAACACATAAACTGAATGTGTTCTCAACATGTCAGATTATTATAAGAAAAAAACGACTTTAGAGCCAATGGGTTTACAGCTGGGGAAACTGGACTGATTTTTAGACTGGTTTAGTGTTAATCAACATCTAACTCAGGAACAAAAGTTACTTAACTGTTGATTAAAATTAAATAAACTGTTTACGATCTTCAATCCGTGGCAAACACATGCATTGAAGGAGAAAAAAATATTCACTCTTTCAATAGATATTATCTGACAACTATATGTTTTTAATTAATATACATTTAAGATGACCATGAATTAACTATAATTTGCATAGTCATTGATATTAAAGCTTATTTTTTTGCATATAATATAAGCATGGTCTTAAAAATGAAAATAGGCTTATACTTTATTATTATTACAAGACCATCCTGTAGCCTAAAATTTGCAAGTCTAAACTGAACATCAACGCAGACATGAATTTCCTCACAGAAGTTTAAGATCATATACATCTTGTCAAGATGATCTTGAACGCAGATATATAAATTAACACAGAGAAGGAAAGTTTAACACTGTGATGCACAAGCAAACATGCAGAGGAACTGAAGGCAGCTAAAAACCATCAGGATATAATCACGGGCTTATTTTATTGCGTAGAGGTCTACACGGAAGACCCGAAGACCCGGGACCCGACCCGGGACCCGTACGGGTTCGGGTCTATATTTTAAATGATCAGCCGGGTCCGGGTCGGGTCTCAATCTATTACTTCGGGTCCCGGGTCTGTTTAACATTGTGGCTAATACCCGAGGTCAATCGGACTCGGAGAACACACACTCACATTTAAATAAAATATTTCAAAATCAGCAACAAAAACTTAGATGAACTGTCGCATACATTTTTTCTATGACGCTAAAATTGCGTTAAAAAGTTTATATTTGGTTGCTCCAACCAGGCAGCTAACGCGCATGTGCTCTTTTACTGTGTCTCTGCTCTGGCTACCAATCAGGAGCTTCTGCAGTGAGACGCAATGACTTTACCTTTGACTATTGGCTCTTTTATTTAGAAGGCGGGACTTATTCCGCCGTACCGCGCATTTTGCACTGACTTCTCTTATTTTTATAATAATATTATAAATTGACCGTCTTGCTGTTATATCTAAAGTTTTCGCGACTCAAAGAGCACAGAGATGATAGCAAAGAAGCAACGAAAGCAGCCATGGCACTGCACGAGCAATCGTTATTATAATCCAAATGGGCAAACATTATTAAGCAACTTGACC
The DNA here is from genome assembly GCF_030506205.2 of Paramisgurnus dabryanus. Lineage (NCBI taxonomy): Eukaryota > Metazoa > Chordata > Actinopteri > Cypriniformes > Cobitidae > Paramisgurnus > Paramisgurnus dabryanus. The sequence goes on along the minus strand of NC_133355.1, from coordinate 31,015,260 downwards.
CGATGTAAAACTGCGTTATTAATCACCATGACTGTAAAGTGGACTTTAAAAGCTGGAATAAGCATAAAACATTTCAATCGTCAAGAGAGGAATAACATGGATGGAACTTTCTTGGAAATAAGGATTGTGCATCACACAGACAGGTACAAGGAGGGAGAAGACTAACTTCTATGGGTAAGACAAAAAGTTTAATTTTCGCTACTTGTTTATTGACTTATTAATAACATTTAGCTAAAGAATATTTGCCGGTCGGGTCTGTGTCTTCCCGGACGGGTTCGGGTCCAGATTTTAAATAATAGACGGGTCTTCGTCGGATCCGGGTCCAGCTTTTAAATAATAGACGGGTCTGGGTCGGGTCCGGGTCCAGCTTTCAAAACAACAGACGGGTCCGGGTCGGTTCAGTGTAGCACATTTGCGGGTCTGATCGGGTTCGGGTAGGAATTTTTGGACCCGTGTAGACCTCTAATTTGGAGCCTTACCTCCAGATAAAGTAATAAACTGGACTGATGATTTAAATGTTGTGCGTTGTAAGCTCTATGGATTTTATGTTGCAGCACTGCTTTACTCGTTCACTTCTCAGTGTCGCGTGAGCAGCTACACTGCAGGTTCGACTTCATTTGGCGCTAAGCAGACTTCTTGGTGATGTCAAAGTACCGCGAGAGCGATTCAAAGCAGATTTCTCCATGTGATAACTGGAGTCGCTCTCGCGGTGCTTTGCTGTCACTTCCCTGTGGCGTCACACCAGTCTGGTCCCCAGTCACTTTCGCGTCACTATAGTAATTTGATTTCATAGAAATTCATACGCCGATCGGATTGCGCAGTTCGGCAGGAAGTATATAGCCTAATATGTATTTCAACCCGCTAAAGTGGCAAGTGTAGCATGCTAATGATCAGTGCTTCACATCTATATTATGACTAAAAGTTTAAAAATATGTCACAAAACCATGCTGTTACGCATCCTCGCGCTATTTTTAGTGGGTATACGGAAATCCTTGACCATTTCTAGTGGGTATACGGCGTATACCTGCGTATCACGTAGACTACACCACTGGTTAGTGTCATATATATTGCATTAGCTTTATCATTTTATAAAATAGATGACTTCAAATGATCACAGGTTAAACTGCAAATGCATGTTTGACAATAGTTACACTGAGTTGCATAAGTTGACAAGATCTGGTTATTCCAGTTTAAAATGAACACAATTACCAGACACTGATGTCTTGTTACAGTGGTCATATAGCAGCACAATATCTTCCGTGCAATAGGCATTGTAGCCGTTTGTTAAAAGTTATTTTTGTTGTATATTAAAGATCCAGTTCTTTCTGTGTTTTTGAAGCTTTAATTGTGTTCATGTTTCACGTGTAAAAAAACGCAATATTTTTCACACAATTTACTTATCTGTATAGCTTGTTTTCAATGTCCTCAAAACTGGCTGATGTCTTCCTTGTTCTATGAAGTCCCTCCTTCAGAAATACGTATCGAGTTCTGATTGTGTAGTTTGTTTAGTGTGTTGTGATTCGATAGCAGCTTAGTTTGCCGTTAGCTTAGCTGGCAACTGACGTATTCCTGTGGGTCATTAAAGCAGGAAGTAGGGGGCTGTAGTCCAAACCAGCCGTTCGCTGTAGGCTTTGAAAGGCAAATTCTGTTAAAGAAAATATATCTCATGGAAGTCAACTTTGAACTTTATCATTTTACAGGTATTATTTATACTATTATACCAACATAACACACTAACTAGGGTTTAAAAATGGCATCAGAAAGAATGTAACATTTAATGAATTTGTTGGATAACAATAAATCACATTTAACTTATTTGAACTGTCAAGTGATTTTATCCCATATTCCTCCGGGTAGTCGGTAGTCTTGGTCATCCCTGCTGAAAAACTAGCATCAAACCAGCATGGGTATGATGCTGGTCTATGCTGGTTTGATGCTGGTTTAGCTGGTGTTCACCAGCATACCAGCACCAAAACACAACATATGCTGGTCTTGCTGGTATGACCAGCATGGAATGCTGGTGCTAATGTTGGTTTAGCTAGTGCTAATGCTGGTTTGGTGCTGGTTTAGCTGGTGCTAATGCTGGTGCTGGTTTAGCTGGTGCTAATGCTGGTGCTGGTTTAGCTGGTGCTAATGCTGGTGCTGATGCTGGTTTAGCTGGTGCTAATGCTGGTGCTGGTTTAGCTGGTGCTAATGCTGGTGCTGGTTTAGCTGGTGCTAATGCTGGTGCTGATGCTGGTTTAGCTGGTGTTCACTAGCAAACCAGCACCAAAACACAACATATGCTGGTCTTGCTGGTATGCTGTTTTTTTCAGCAGGGATACTGTGTCTGAAAAGGGTATTTACACAGATGAAGATCATCTCAATGCTTCATGCTCCTGTGCTTAATGATGTACATCAACTCCATTCTCTTCTTGGATTATTGTCATGGTACAATTAATTTATTCCGAATTTTGCCACAGTAGTATAACCTTTGTGTGCTTGCATCAGACAAGGTTCTGAGTTTAGCTGGTCAAAGGATGATCAGAACTGAGTCTCAGTGATGTAAAGAAGTTGCTACTTCAAAGCCCTGCATTAGCTTTGTTTGACCCTAACTTGCCCACTGTTGTTTCAACTGATGCTTCAGATTATGGACTCGGTGCCGTACTTTCTCAAATTCATGAAAACAACACAGAACGTGTGGTTGCATTTGCTTCAAGAACGTTATCTGTTGCTGAACGGAAATATTCACCAATTGAAAAGAAGCTTTAGCATGTGTCTGGGCTGTTGAAAAATGGAGAACTTACTTTTGGGGTTGAAAATTTCTTCTACGTACAGATCATCAAGCGTTGACAGTGCTCCTCTCCTCTAAAAACACGGATCGCGCAGGAATGAGGACAGCGCGTTGGGCAGAGAGACTCTTGTGTTTTAATTATGAGGTCAATTATTATCCTGAATCTCAAAGTTAAGTAGCTGACTATTTATCTTGGTTACCCTTGCCTGCTTCTGATAAAGATCTTGCCGATACTGAACCTGAGTTTGTTGCCTTTTGTCATCTGAAATGTCTGCTGTATCTTCAATTGAATTTGCTTCTGCATCATGTGCAAAAATGGCTGCATTATGTTCTCAAATTTCTCGTGGATGGCCTTCTTCATCAGCTGCTATGGATGTAGTTTTACATCCATATTTTCAAGTACGTGATGAACTTACTGTGCAAAAGGACTATGTGTTTAGAGGATCATGTGTGATTAAGTGGATTGGACAAATTGTCCTTCCCCAACTTGCTTGTAGATCAACTTGCTTAGATTTAAGGGCCGTTCACACTTTAACGAGGTAAAGCTTTAGATTAAAGCCCGCAATGTACTGCGTAATAAAACGTAATTTAAAACATACCTATTTTGCTTGGTGTAATAAATGGTAAGAATATGGACAATTACAAATGATTTATACTGTAAATATTTTATAACTACAGGGTACCTCTTGAGGGACTCGACATGGAGGCAAGATAGAATCGAAATGCTGGAATTTTAATAAATATCAGTAAACAAATCCATTACAACAGGGAGAGTCTTTAACCCCCTGGGGTCCAAAAATCCGGCGCCGCGTTTTGACATGTTTTCTCCTTATCATGGCAGAATCAACATAAAATACTCCATCATTAAAGCTGCCGTCGGCAACTCTGGAGGACTGAGCAGTTTCCAAATGTTTACATTTTCATGTCCCTCCCCCACTACCTCCGAGCAACCTCCCTCTGAACTCGTTCTCGTCAGCGGGTGTGCACCAGTATGGTGAACGCATACTTAGCAAGAATACTTAGATTACTTACATAACACTCTGAAACACAATCAATGGTTGATAAAGCACAATTACCTGTTGAGAAGAAATGTGGAAAGCTCTGCATCCAGCTTGAACCCTTTAAAATCTCGTAGATTCCTCCACATTTCAAATGCTGGTCCGATATTGATCCGAGTTTTGTTACGGGGACGGTCGCTTTCTATCTTTGTTTCCTTCTTTTCATTTGTTGTTTTCCTAGCTCTAGTTGTTAACCGAGGAATATGAAGTTTGTTAGTGAATGTTCTCTTCGTCATTATGCTGCATTCAAACCAAAACACCTATGAACTTCAGGCGGATGCACGTGATATTGTAACGCGCGCGAGGGTACTGTGATTGACAGGCAGACTTTACACAGCCCTGCGCTGATTGAACCAAATGAACCGGGAGCGGTGGATTTTTGCAAAACAAATAACAGGCTCTAGGTGGAGCTAGAAGCGCTGGGTTTTTTCTTAAACAGTCCAGTTTATGTTGTCGTATCGGCCCATAGTGTTGGTTTCAGTGAATATGATCAAAAATATGATCAAATAAATTGCTGACCGCAGCTATAATAATCATACACTTACGTGTTTGACATCATTTGAAACTGTAAAGGGTCTTCTTCAATATGTGTACATTCACAATAAAAAGAGATCTTTGTGTTTTTGTCAAATAAAGAAAATAAACTGTGCGCATTCAGACATTTCTGTCTCCGCCAGCTGTCTCTCAAAACACGTAACAAAAATCAGTTGAAACTCCGCAGATACTCGCCACATAAACATGATACACATATCCAAAGAAAGCCTGGAATGTTTATTTTTAAACAAGCTAATTATAATAAAAAAAAATATTGCCTGTTTATATAATCTGCATTGAAGTAAAGAGAGTACCGTTTTTCCTGGCTGAGCTCATTATCTCTAATGCGGTCACGGCTGTTGACATGGTAGCATTTCAAACCATAACAAAGCGTAAAGTTTGATTTAAAGACTTTACCGCATGTTTGGATTATAAACTTTATACACACACGTGAGGAAGATCTTCATTTATGTCTGGACATAAGAAGAACAATGGAGGACACTGGAGGAGGATATATACTTTAAGTAAGTAACAGTTAATTTATCCTCATTTATATTTGCTATCATGTAATATGCTTATGGCTTGTGCAGTTCAGCCTACATAACCATTGTTTACAAATGAGGATGCGTGATCTCACGTAATGGCGGATTTAACTGTTACATGCTGTACAGTGTTAAACACAGTTATTCACTTATATCCTTCATGGCAACTTTCGTAAGGCTGCACTGCTGGATCTTTTAAGTGTGTGCTGTAATATGATTCCATATATTGTTTACATGCTTATTTACAAACGAGTATGCGTGACCTCCCGTAATGGCGGATATCTGTTACATGTTGTACAGTGTAAGACACAGTTATTCACTTTCCTATCCTTCATGGCAACTGTGAGTAATGCTGCACTGTGGCATCTGCTGTAATATGATGTTATAACAGAATAACATGTTTAGTATGGGTTTTGTGGACTTATATCAGTGACTTTAAAATTTAGCTTTTTTAAAAAACATGCATAAACATTTCTCTCTCAAAAATACAAACATGTAAATACATGTAGCTCATATATTATTTAGTTTGTGGTGAACGCAGTGTTATGAGACACTTGCCATTAATATGTTTAAAGCAACTGAAAAAAGCTCTGACAGTGTCCCAAAATGGTCGGACCCCAGAGAGTTAACCCTCTGGGGTCTAAGGGGTTTTTAGGGCACTGGGAAAATTTTTAACATGCACTGACATTTGGGCTTTATTCAGTTGCTTAAAAACATATTAATGACAAAAGTCTCATAACACTGTGTTCAGCACAAACTGGGCTACAATATTATATGATCAACATGTATGTACAAGTTTGTATTTTTGAGAGAAAAATGTTTATGCGTGTTTTTTGAAAAAACTCATTCTAAACATGTTTTCGCAAGACTTTTCAAAACAGGATCTAGTAGTCTAGAGTTTTTTCTTCAAAATGATGTGAAAATCAGTCGGCCTACTCATTCACATAAAACAATATATTGATTTACAATTACAATACTAAGACACTTTTGCTTGGGAAAGGCTTATGCGTGGAGGCGGGAAAGCTCCTGAATAATCAGTGATTGACAGCTGAGAGACAAAAGAGTTGCATAATGAGCCACATAATGAGCCTTGTAGAAATGTTCAACAGGAATGTAAATACACACACATTATTTATATACTTGTGAAATTAATAGAAAATATTTCTACATACATACATATTTATTTATTTATTTCTATTGAAATATACTTTCACAAGTATACCTTTAAAAACCATAGTAATCATTGTAAAGGTACTGTTTGGCCATTGTAAAAATAAACACGGGGTTAGTGTTTGGTTGGCCAGCGAGAGGTTTACTTTTGTGCAGTAAAAAGCTCAAAATAAGAACTGCCTATCGTTGTCTGGACTCTTTTTTGTGTTTTTCTAATCATTATAGAAGAAACACAACAAGGGACAAGAGTGATAAACTTATTAATGTTTGTTTACAGCCGCCACCGCCATTACTCCCTCACCTATTGATCATGAAAGCAGTACCAAGAAATGTGTGCACACGCGAGTGTTCCTGTGTTTAATAAACTTGCTGTGCGGAGATATGCGCTTAGATGCAACTAAATAAGGATTGTACTGTTTGCAATCGCATATTTTATAAGAATACCAAAAACCGCGTCTAATTTCCTGACTCGTGTGTGTGTGTGTATGTGCATTCCCATCGCGTCAACTGTTTGACGGAAGACAAAGAAAACACTTGCGTCTAGAGATACTGACACACATACGCAAGTAAATAAGGATTTAGATGTCATGTTTGGTGCACTCAGATAAAACAACAAGGAATGAAGAGACTGGATTGTGGATTGCGTATCCATTGACTGCAGGAGGCACGAGTTATGCATACGGATATCTCTGCTCGTTCACTTTAATGGCAGGGGGGGAGTGTGGCGATCTCATCTCATTACAGATAAACAGGTTACAGGAGAAAGACAGTACCTCTCCTCCTTCTCATACAGTTTACACCGAATGACAATATCTGTTTTCGATCTCACATCATTTAAAAGCAGACATCCCAAGCATTATGAAGACATTTATATTTTGTTTCTATGACAAGTATTCGTTAAGTTACAGTTAATTTTTGTGATGCGTTTCTGAAAGGACTTCACCGAGGGAGAGAGATAAACGCGCATCATGTTTATTTTCTTAATTTTGCGAAAAGCACAACATTCTGTTTTTATTTGGAGTGGACAGAAAACACCAGACACTTTAATGATTTAAATGATGTTTAAATCATATCTGTATTTCCAAAATCAGCAGAGTAATCTAAGTCTCTTTGCGGAGTGATAGAAAAATAAAGAGTTTGCAGCGCCCGCGCCGCAGTCGACCTCAGAGTGTTAAGGCAGGCAGGATAAACAGTAACAAACAATTAGTCCAACAAGGCAACCACAACAAAAAAGAAAATACAAAAGGCAGTAAATTCAATAAACAGGCACAATGGCCGAAAACATGAAGTCAAGAAAACATACGAGAAGCGCTTGATAAGGCATTGAAGAACTGACAATACTTTGCAAGGCAGCTGTGTAATGCATGACAATTTATACAGGAGTGAGGCAGGAAGTTAGCAACGAGCAAGAGTGAAAGTTAGTATTCAGGAGAGGGCTCCCTCTGGTGGTTGGATGAATTCATTGATTACAGAACTGCCCCACTATCAACACATCCTGGTGTCCCTTAGGTTGTGGTGCAGGCCGATTTGGGTGTTGTTGGTGGAACTCTTGGATCAATGAGGGGTCCAACATGTCCTTGACGGCTACCCATGATCTCTCCTCTAAGACGTGAGTCTTAGATTACTTTAACTAATCTAGTTGGGTTTGGGTTAGGATGTCATTTTATGTAACAGAAAGTCGTTCTAACCCCAAGCGACAATGGTAAGAAAATAGGAAAAAGAATTGAGTAACCAATGCATGAAACTGACACGGAAAAGAAAGTCTGTGGTGCGGACACAGAAAAATGTTAAGATCCAAGACAATGACATGGATAAATGAGCAAAATGTTACGTTATTATAACACGGAAATTCGTGAGATCAAGCTGAAATAAACAGATGTCGGGTGGACTGGTTTCAGCAAGGACATATGAAAGGAGGGAGAAACAAGGTAGTTAGTAGGAAGCTCTAGTGGTATGTTATAGGATTGATCATATGATTCTAAATGGACCAACATAAATGGGGTTTAGTTTTCTGTAGGGTAGCTGCAATTTCAGATCCTAGGTTGATAGCCAAACTATCTGTCCAAGTTGACAGTTGGGGTGGGGACCTCTCTGTCCTCTCAACTTGGATCTGTTGGGCCCGGATAGCTCTTTGCAATCTTACGTGAGATCAGACCTGTTCACTGCGTCTGATCCAATCAGTCCAGTTAAGGAGTGAGTGAGGGAATTTGAGCGTATACGTCCCAAGGAACAAAGTTGTTCCATCTGCTGTTCACAGCTAGGATCTGAGGTATCTTCCTATTACTTGGTTGAGCCTCTCCACTTTTCCATTGGACTCGGGGTGATAACCAGACGTGAGGCTAATGTTCATGTCCAGCTGTTTGCAGAAAGCCTCCCAGTCTTTCGAGGTGAACTGGGGTCCACGATTGGATACTTTATCCTCTTGTAGGCCATAAATCCTAAAAACTTGATGGAACAGAGGAAAAGCAGTTTCCATTGCACTAATTATTTTTTTTATCATTTATCACACTACATGTTATTAAAAATGATCCCAGATTTTAGTGATTTTTATTAATTTTGCTTTTGTAATTGCGGTTATATTACTGTGGAGGTTAATTGAGGATAACCATTTCATTAGGATTAATCTGCATTAGAGTGGGGATCGGGCCGCATTTTTCTGTCCGAGCCCGGCCCGCGTCCGAACGGGCAGTAACCGAACCCGACCGTAACCCGACAGGCATTAGGATATTTATGTCCGAGCCCGACCCGAGTCCGAAACAGTTAATAATTGCATTGTCACAGCAACATAAACACATTTCCGCACACATGAAGATGGATGGCGATAGTTCATCTTAAAATAAAACTTTTAAGTTTATCAGCTTACCCCCAGACCATCCAAGAGGTAGGTGACTATGTTTCTTCAGTAGAACACAAATGTAGATTTTTAACTCCAACCATTTCAGTCTGTCAGTTGTATAATGGAAGTGGATGGTAACAAAATCCGATAGAGAGAAAAAACATGCACAGACAAATCCAAATTAAACCCTGCGGCTCGTGACGACACATCGATATCCTAAGACACGAAAAGATCAGTTTGTGCGAAAAACCGAACATTATTTATATCATTTTTTACCTCTAATACAACATATCCACAGAGAAACGGGAGTCCCGAGTCCCGACCCGTATACTCTCTCACGCTGTGCCCCCGTTACAATAGGCGGCAGTATGCACCTATGAAGTTGTTTCGCAAGTCGCAACCTTTTATAAAAACATTAGATGAATAAGAAGGTGATGTGAACGCGCGTGTTTCGTTTTAAGATGAACTATTGCTCTAAACAGGTTCATTGGCTACCTACATATCATAATAAGCTGTTTTAAATTTCAAATGTTCAATGCCTTATAGCGCCGAGCCCGACCCGAACCCGAACATAATTTCTAAATATCTATCCGAACCCGGCCCGGCACGTCGGGTCCCGCCGGGTCCCGTCGGGCTCGGTTCGGGTATCCATCCTCTAATCTGCATTAAACCATGATTGTTGTTCATAAACACATGACTCTATAAATAATACAGGAGAATTACAATCAGAAGAATTAAGAGAAGAAAGCCAGTTTGGAAGCACTAGTGTAGATCAGGAAAATATGATTGAGACTGGATCCCTTGCAGGAAAGTTACGGTCAGAAGAATCAAGAGAAGAAAGCCAGTTTGGGAGTGCTAGTATAGATCAGGAAAATGTGATGGAGATTGGAGCTGCAGGAGAGTTACAGGCAGAAGAAACAAGAAAAGAAAGCCAGCATAGAAGTGCTGCAAATAAAGAGGATGTTATTGCAAAACTAATGGTTTTGAATTGTTCTACAGGTCCGGCCCACATGCAGCTATTTAATATTAATTATAGTGAAAGATATATTGAAATGTGTGAGAAAGTCCGACCTTGCCAGCCTGTTATGACATTCCCAAAAAATGCAGATGGACAGTCTTTCCTGAGTAGATGGTACATGAATTGCCAATTGTTGGAGTATTCACTTTAGCTGTCACATTTTTCTAAGAGAAGAAAAATTCAAGACCAAAACAGCCTGGCAGTGCCACTAGAAAAATTAAAGAGCATGCCTGCACAGAGGGCCATATGATGAGCATGGTGAGAAGGAATGTATACTACAAAAAAGCTCTACAAGTTGTTGATACATCAGATATTCAGGGGAAAGCAACATGAGAGAGAGAGAACGACAAAGAAACAGGGAAATCCTAACATATTTGATTGATATTCCCTTGTATCTCCACTTATAGAGGAGATGATGAGTCAAGCTTAAGTGCCAACAAAGGCAACTTGATTGAACTGGTGAAAACATTGGCCCTCTATGATAGTGTAATGAAGCTGCATTTGGATGTCATCCAGGAAAAACAAGCCACCATGAAAAGACCCCAAATATCCCTTCTCTCAAACAGGAGCCAGAATGACATAATAATATCCTTAGGTACCTTCATTAGGAGAGAAATACAGAAAGAAATCAAAGATGCTCAAATCTTCTCCATCCTTTTGGATAAGAAAGACCACAGATGTCTCTCACAAAGAGCAAGTATCCTTTGTAGTTCGCTACGTAAGTGACATGGAAATAAAGGATTGTTTTCTCCAAGTCTGCACTGTTATGGGATTTAAATCCTGCCAGGATTCAAAACTGAAAATAAAGCTCTGAAAGGTTGAAATTTAGTGTTCGCAAACTCAAAATCTTACAAAAAAAAGTTTTGCAACATCGAAAAATAAGATTTGCAAGCTTGCAAAATGTAAAAAAATAAAAATATATCTGCAAACATTATGTTGTTTTTGAGATTTCCTTTTTCGGAACCGCAACATCTTTTTTACGATGTTGCGCAAACAATTTTTCAGAGTTTCACATTTGTCAGTGTTCTCCCACTGTTTAGTTTGTTTTCCAGGTGTCAAACCTTGTAAATGGTGATCTGAAAACTGGTGTGCAAATAGGTTAAAAAAAGTTTTGAAACTCTGAAAACTGAGGTTTGAAAGGGCGAAACTTATTACATTACATTACATTTGCACTCCTTTGCAGACAATTTTTTCAGAGCTAAGTTTACAACACCCACTTTGCGGAGATACGCCCACAAAGTTGCGAGCTTGCGACTCACGTGATTTGTGGCAGCGTTGTCACGCAGCTCTGCTCTGAAACTCTGAAACTCAGACTGAGCGAAAATGAAGCCTCGCAACCTCACAACTTAAAAAAAAGCGTGGAGGGAGGGCCTTTTGCTCTTGGCCAATGCTTTGCTGTCTGCTGACGTACAGTCCAATCACAAGTCGTATTTACTGAAAAAAGGTGAGATTGACCGACTTCTCCGCCAATGACGAAAGCGCACAAGATACGCAAACTCGATGCACGGCTCTCTGGCCACAAATCTGTCAATTAACGCCACTAAACAAACCAATAAACCCATTTTCTTCAATTTCTTTATTAAATAATAAGATATTAAACATCTGTTTACTCTTGTATTTGTAACTGTGTTTAACTGTGTACCGCTGGTTGGCGTAGCCGAACGGACTGCGTACGTGAGCCGCGAAAGCAGCGCGTTAAAGTAACTAAAGGCGTGAGCCTCGACAATACATTTCCGCTCTTTTATATTATTATTCTAAGGTATGTCCTTTCAATTTGGGAAAACAAATCTGTTGCTGATAACCGATGAATTAAAAGGAAATCCGTATTGCTTTAATACATCATGTAACAGCTGAGCTAAGCCTGCGTGCTGTATTGTGGCCATTGTGGATCCGTTTTTGATTGTTAATTAAACATGATTGCCCATACGATTATTTTACTTTTACTGTATACCCTCCACTTGCATGCTTGCCTAGACTATTTTTATAATAGAAAAATCGACCTTATTCTTTTAACCAAAGAAAGGAATGCTGAATGAATGCTTAGGTTCCCTTTTCAACAGTAGATAGATAGATAGATAGATAGATAGATAGATAGATAGATAGATAGATAGATAGATAGATAGATAGATAGATAGATAGATAGATAATTCAAAAACAGAAAACGGCTTACCCGCGTAACATTAGTCCGTTATTAACATTAGTTTAAATGCAGTTGCTTTCCTAGCTTAAAATATTATAAACAGCAGCTACGCTAATTATTTACAATCTTTCTAATTCTACAAACTGCTTCAACTAGGTAGGTAACTATAGATTATGCCAGACCAGCCCCCACTACAGATCCAGCCTCTTATGAAGACCTTAGATGAGCAATCACCTGCGGAGAGATGACGCCAGCCAAGACGAGAAATCAAGATGAGCGTGGATCTGGCCCATATTACTGTCATATTAATAGACGTCTTTTTAATCACACGGTAATTACTTTAAAATGCACATTAATTGTGATAACCTTACAGTGTATTTTATGTACTGTATAACGGTGTCATCATATTTAATTAGGGAATTTCTTTTGCAAGCCTAAAACATTTAGGGATTTTAACCCTAAAACATAAGGCAGTGCCTCAGTCAAAGTATAAACAGTAAGACAAATAGGACATGCCTATTTTTAATGGCTGTAAATAATTTGTTTTAGCCTGTGTTTTTATTATTTTTGGTTTGTTTTTGAATTTGTTCTAATGCATCACATAAATTTATAATAAAAGCAAATGAAAAATCAAGCTTTTTATGATCAAAAAGGAAGGCATAGCATCTAAGTACAGCCACAGGAACACACACGCTTATTATTTAAAATCTTTCTAATTCTATTACAAACTACTTTAACTAGGTTGGTAACATTTGGTGGCGTTACATAAAATGACATCGTTACCCAAACCCAACTCTAAACCTAAAAAATTGTAAACTGGCTACTTAAAGTGACATCCTAACGCAAGCACCAAATCTAACCCTAAAACCGAAGCACAATGATTTGAAAATATGGAAAAGCAGTTGAGTAACCAATCCGTGACATTGACACGGAAAAAAGTCTGTGATGTGTCCACGGAAAAATGCGGAGATCCGTGACAATGCCACGGAAAAATTATCAAAATATTCCGTGACAATACCACGGAACTTTGTGAGATTTGTAAATGCACAGGGGAATAAAGACACGCCACACATAGTTCAATCAGTTAACCCTGCATGATCTACAAATTAAATAAAAGCATAGAAATTATTAAAATAACGAAAGTATAGCCAGAATTGCCAACTTTGTATTTTTTACCGCAGAAACGAAGAGAGAATTGTATTGCAATAGTTTATTAATTTTGAAGTATGCATTTACATTTATCATTTACAAAACTGCAGTAACTTTTTGTAAAAGTTGTTCACGAAATCCAAACTCACTTTCTTCAAATAGCAGAGTTCGACACAATTGATTTTTGGCAAAAAAAAAGTAAATATAATTTAAAGTAAATATGGATTTTTTTAAAGAAAGTTAAAGAAGTTACTCAGTCAGGACTAGTGTGTGATTTTATTTCTTTAGTTATTTAAATAACTTTAATGTCTTATTATAAGACCAATGGAATAAAATGTTTATTATTTTAAGACATACAGTAACCAATTAGCTATGCTCACTAAAAGTTTTTACAGTGTAAACTAAACATTCATGGGGCTTGTTCCGTTTCTAAAAGGTTTTTTTTTCTTTCCACCTAGGATTTCATGAAATAAACAAATAGCCTATGCATATACAGAAATGTCATAACACCTTCCGACAATTGTAGTTTTTTAGAAGCAAAATGATTGCAAGCAACACAAACGCAACAACGCAGAGGCACAATAATACTACTGATGTGATGAAGTCACAGGGTCTATTTTTCAAACTATTCATAGCGGCTTTAAGGAGGCTAAATCATCATGGACATGAAATAGTCATATTAGCTTATGTGCTATAAAAATTTGTTTGTCATTTTCAAATCACATTTAGTAGCCTAATGTGTCAATATATATTTATATTCTTATCATTTTGATATATATAGGCTAATAATAATAATATTTATAGATAATAAATAACGTCCAACACATGCACAAAGGAGCCGCATGTTCGACCTTTTCATTGAAAACAAATAAATTTCCCCTTCCCCATTATCTTCGTCCTCATCTTCTCAACCTGTATATGCCGTGAACTTGGACATTTTTGCTAACAAATTTCATTGACGTTCATCTTTATTTTTCGCTACTTTTCTCTTTTGAGATCCGCTTTCGTATTTTAGAGACATCTCATGAACTCGTCCATTTGACCAAATGACGCAGTTTGCTTATTAAGCATTCAAAACAAGCAGGCCAATTACTGGACACCTTCAGAAATGTTAAGCAATAATGGATATTTTTATTGAATAGACAACATTTTTAATAATGCTCACTAATGATCATTGATTGCACGGTTCAGTAAGTGAGAGATTTTCTTGCGCAAGAACTGCATTCACGCACGGACATTCAAAGTAAAGCGATGAGGTGTAATTTTAAAGGGACTATAAACTTATTATGCGGTGGTTATTTTTTTCCGGCATCACTGCCCCCCCATATTTTACAAGAATAAATAAGGATATTTATTAGAAATAATTTGTTAGTTAAAATCTTATTTTATTTGATGTATAGGCTAAACCTAAATAATATCTGTAAATTTTACACAAACGCTTGGGTTTAGGGTTAGATTTCACATTTGTTTAAGCAGGTTATTTAATATACAGGTTTCTCTGTATTTTTGTCTATATTTAAGCCATGGTCGCTTGGAGTTGGGGTTAGAGTTGGGGTTTGGGTTAGGATGTCATTTTTATATAACAAAAAGTTGTTCTAACCCTAAACCCATCGAAAATGGTAAAAAAAAACAGAAAACAAATGAGAAAACAATAAATAAAATGTCACGAAACGATTCGCCATATAAGTGAATGGGAAGGACTGGCGTATCATATGCACGCAAAATCGGAATTTGGCGTATCTATTGCACGATAATCACACTGCGTGTCATTTGTACGCTTTTTGGTGAGAATGGGTTGGTTAAATTTGGGGACAAACTAAAATAAATGACAACAAATTATTTCTAATATATATCTAAAATCACCTACTGACATTAAAAGATTTTATTAAGTTTCTTTAGTCTTTTATTTTAGTGATATTTATAAAGCCACTGAATTATTTCTTACAGTGTAGTTTAGGTGTTATAACATTGTATATGACATATTACTTTATTACAAAACATAATGTCTTTCGTTGTGTCACATCACTGTGATATGATTAACAGTTGTCAGCGGCACATTAATGTGTTCCAGTGGCTGTACTTAGATGCTATGCCTCCCTTTTTGATCATAAAAAGCTTGATTTTTCGTTTGCTTTTATTGTAAATTTATGTGATGCATTAGAACAAATTCTGACAAAAAAACCCCCAAAATAATGAAAACGCAGGCTACCCAATAACAAATTATTTAACTACTTAACTATTTTTTTTACTGTTTATACTTTGACTGAGGCATTTGCCTTATGTTTTAGGGTTAAAATCGCTAAATGTTTAAGGCTTGCCAAAAAGATGATGCCGTTATACAGTACATAATATACCATACGGTTACCAGAATTAATGTGCATTTTAAAGTAATTACAGTGTGATTAAAAAGATGTCTATTAATATGACAGTTATATGGGCCAGATCCGCGCTCATCTTGAGTTCTCGTCTTGGCTGGCGTCATCTCTCCGCAGGTGATGGCTCATCTAAGGTCTTCATTAGAGGCTGGATCTCTATCTATCTACTTTTGAAAAGGGAACCTAAGCATTCATTCAGCATTCCTTTCTTTGGTTAAAAGAATAAGGTCGATTTTTCTATTATAAAAATAGTCTAGGCAAGCATGCAAGTGGAGGGTATACAGTATAAGTAAAATAATCGTATGGGCAATCATGTTTAATTAACAATCAAAACCGGATCCACAATGGCCACAATACAGCACGCAGGCTTAGCTCAGCTGTTACATGATGTATTAAAGCAATACGGATTTCCTTTTAATTCATCGGTTATCAGCAACAGATTAGTTTTCCCAAATTGAAAGGACATACCTTAGAATAATAATATAAAAGAGCGGAAATGTATTGTCGAGGCTCACGCCTTTAGTTACTTTAACGCGCTGCTTTCGCGGCTCACGTACGCAGTCCGTTCGGCTACCGCAACCAGCGGTACACAGTTCAACACAGTTACAAATACAAGAGTAAACAGATGTTTAATATCTTATTATTTAATAAAGAAATTGAAAAAAATGGGTTTATTGGTTTGTTTAGTGGCGTTAATTGACAGATTTGTGGCAAGACAGGGTTCGTACGGGTGCTGGAAATCCTTGAAAATACTTAAATTTGAATGTTGTGTTTTTAAGGTTAGAAAAATGCTTGGATTTTATATAAAGGCCTTGAAACTGCTGAATTTATTATACATTGCTTTTATAATATTTTAATGTCTTACTGAATAGTTTTCTTTTAAAATAAAATAATCGTAATTTTGCAAAAAAAAAAAAACAACAAAAAAAAACTGGTCGAGTCTGCGCATGTGGCTAGACTATGCCAGACATTTTGAATGTGCGCCCCCTGACGGAGCAGAAAGGGAGATGAAAACATGCCTGGAGGTTGCCGCTTCAATCTTCGTTGGCTGGACGACGAAAAATACAAATTATGGCTGAAAAACGGACCAAATCCTCGTGTTGCCACTTGCAAAATATGCAAAAAGGACCTGCAGCTCTTCACCATGGGAGAGTCTGCACTTTCAAGCCATATGAAAGGTAAGATTTGAGGGATTTCAACTTTTTGCCACAATCGCGAGCTAACCAATTTCTCGGAGAAATGTAAAATGTGATTATACAATTTTCATCAGATTGGGTTGGAAATGAACAGGGACTTGAGGCAAAACTGCCACAAAATTAACAAAAGATTTTTCCAAATTCAAGTTAAGTATGCATAAATGCCCCTACACAATCTGTTAAGAATGTTAAAATGAAATGTTGACGGATTACAGTTTAGTTGCTTTAAAATACTTTTGTTCGGTGTATGGAGCGAGGGAACTGATTCAGACGCACACAGTACTGAATTCTGCAGTCTCGTCAGACATCAAAGTGTTAAAAACGATATTTGCCATTAATTTGGCAGTTTATACAAGCAGATTCTGTGTTTACCGGGAAATTCGCGAGTGCATAATGAGCTAGTGTTGTAGTCTACGGCCGTGTACACCAATGCATTTATGCCTGCAACAGTTTTGTCCGCGCTTTGCGGTTTTTTTTCATGATCAGCGCTTAACTGAGCTCGTCACGCTTAGCTCGTCAATAGGCATGTTCATCTACATGCGGCCCTGTAAGAACTGACGTCAAAGTAACGCGAGAACGATTAGAGAAATCAGACGAAGTCTGTTTTCGTCCCGCTCTCGCGGTACTTTGACGTCATCCGGCTGTCGAACTAATGCCTAAAATGGTTGCGTTCCACTCCAGTTTTTCGACCATTTGAACCCACTTCAAGTGTTCCAGCAGTAGTGGGCACTGGTACAACGTAAGCAATGACTTACATTCGAGTGAATGAGACGGAGGGAAGTTAGTGAGGGAAGGTCATAAAAAACGAACTGGAACGCAGGGCCTGTCATGTTTCACTCAGTCGTCCAATCACAGTGGAGAAAGGCGGGACAAAGACTGATAAACAAAACAGAAGTAGCTAGGGAATGTCTATTGCTGGCTTTCTGTATATGATTCAATCCCAATTTAATAATTTGGTTTTTGATGCTAGTAAAATAACCAGTTTGAAGAATGTCAGCAATATGACATGCCTTTTCCCCACAAACAAAAATTGATTTAATGTTAAAATTTATCAACATTATGAACTGACATAAACCGTACTTCTGCAGCATTTAATAATCTTTGTTAATGTTAATTTTTAAAATGAAAAGTTAGTCAATTAGTTAATTCATTGTGAACTAACATTACCAATAATTTAACAGCTAAATTCTTATTAAGTAACATTAACAGAGATTTATAAATACCGTAACAAATGCATTGGTTATAGTTAGTTATTTAATACATTAGCTAGTGGTAAGAATCTAAACCTCATTGTAAAGTATAAGCATAATCTTTACAATATCAAGAGCCTTAAGCAACAATAATACATTTCTTGTAATACTGTGGCACTACCCTGTAATTAATTCCTTGTTCATTCTTGTTTTTGATTTATATACTTAAAAAGCTATGCTACATTAACAGTATTTTTATCTTCATACTAAGTTATATTCATGCATCATTATATTAAGGTCTCATATTTTTTGGTGTTTTTATTTAGGAAAAAAACATCAAGATCTAAGTAGAAGACTCCTTCATCCAGGCCCTGCAATGGGGGATTTTTTTCAGCACACAAGCAATTCATCAAGCAGCACAGCTACATCTACACATCCAAGCAGCAGTGTAGGGAGAGCCAGTGCAGTGGAAGCAGCCAGTGGGGTACCAATAGGAATTGCACATCTACCACCCACAGGTTCATCTAATCCACTGCAGTCAACCAGCAACTCCCAAGGAATCATAAAAACATTTGTTAGCTCTAATCCAGCACTGAAAGCAGAAATATGCTGGGCAACAAAAGTAGTAACAAGCCACTATTCATACAAGTCATGTGAGAACATAGGGGATATTTTCCAAACCATGTTTCCCGACAGTACCATAGCAAAACAGTTCAAATGTGGGGGAAATAAAGCAGCATACCTCACAGTGTTTGGGATAGCTCCTCATTTCTCGTCCCTGATGAAGACCAATGCCAAGAAAGAGTCTGGTTATGTTCTTCTATTTGATGAAAGTTTAAATCGGGAAATGAAAAAAAATCAGCTTGATGTTCACTTGAGATTCTGGAATGATAATCGGGTAACCTCAAGGTATCTGACATCTTTTTTCTTGGGCCACCACACTGCAGAACAAATGTATGACAAGCTTGAGACAGTATGTTCAGATATTGGCTTCCACACCCTGATTCAGCTGTCGATGGATGGCCCAAATGTAAACTGGAAGCTCTTCTCCATGGCCCAGCAAAACATAGAAGAACAAACAGGCAGGAAAATGGTTAATGTTGGAAGCTGTGGTTTGCATGTACTAAACAATTTCCTTCAGAGCAGGGTGTGCATCCACAAACTGGGAGCTGGGAAATGCTCTTTTAAGCCTTAAATGGCTATTCAAAGATGTACCAGCTCGTAGGGAGGACTATACAGAAATGACTGGTTCCATATACTTCCCTCTTGATTTCTGTAATCATAGATGGCTGGAAAATGTGGAGGTGGCTGAGCGTGCCCTTCAGATTTTGCCTTCTCTGAAAATGTATATCCAAGCTGCTAAAGCAAGAACTGTAACAGAACCAACTTCTAAATCATTTAGGACTGCTCAGAAGATTGTTCAAGATGACCTCTTCCCAGCAAAGCTCAACTTCTTTCTAATGGTGGCTAAGGAAATCAAACCATTTTTGACGTTATACCAGACAGACAAACCCATGTTGCCATTCATGAGTGGTGATCTCACCAATATGCTTAGGAGTCTAATGGAGAAGTTTATCAAGCCGAGTGTAATGAAGAATGCAACTACTCCAGTAAAGCTTCTACAAGTTGAATATGCTGACCCAGTCAACCACATGGATGTTACCAAAGTAAAAGTAGGATTTGTCACAGAGCGAGCCCTGGAGGAGCACATCAAGAAGAACCCAGATGCTGGGAGGCTTAGGCTGGAGTTTAGGCAAAACTGCAAGCTGTTTTTGCTAAAGATGGTCTCCATGGTTTTTGAAAAGGCTCCACTCAAATATCCTCTTGTAAGAAGCCTGTCAGTTCTGGATCCAAGGGTGTTCATCAAGAGCAAAGAGGTAAGCACCCGGAAACTCACCACTGTTCTGCGGCTCCTTGTGGATACAAGACGCATTGAAGAGAAATGCTGTGATGAGATTCTGAGGGAGTTTGGTAATTTCTATGACTACAGCCTGATGGCAGCATCAGATTCCTTTAGAAAGTTCAACCCAGAAAGTGGAAGTTTGGATGTATTCTACCATGAACAATTATCCAACAATGCAGAGTTTCACCATCTATGGGAGGTAGTAAAACAACTTCTGATCCTTTCACATGGCCAAGCCTCTGTTGAGAGAGGGTTTTCCGTCAACAAGGAGGTGATGGTGGAGAACCTCAAAGAACATTCATTGATTTCCCAGAGAGTTATTTATGACCATGTGCGGAGTGTTGGAGGGCTTCTCAACATAGCCTACACAAAGGAACTACTCCTCTCTGCAGCTGCTGCCAGACAGAAATATCACATGTATCTTGATGACCAAAGACGTCTAAAGCAAGATAACCAGAAGGCACAAAAGAGAAAAGGACTAATGGCAGAGATAACAGAAATAAAATCCAAAAAGAAGAGACTAGAGGAGGATATGAGGGTCCTCTTGAAGTCTGCTGATGACAATGCAGAAAAAGCTGAATCACATGGAAAACTAAGCTTCATTTCGAAGTCCAATGGTCTTCGAAGAGCAGCAAAAGACAAGGAAAAAAGTCTGGAGACTTTAGAAAAACAGCTAACCGAAAAACTGAAAGAACTGAAGGACACTCCTTAATACTGCAGGTCTTACCCTGTTTGGCATAACCTTGGTTAAGCCAACTATATATTTTTTGCTCTACTGATTTTGTTGTTCATTGCAGTTTCGTTTTGAACTGTCTTTATTGCAGTTTCATTTTTGCATAATTTTCATTGTAGTTTTTTGTACTTGTGTTGTTCATTGCAGTTTATTCCCAACTCAACACCTTAAAGGGCACTTACAATGCCAATTTTAAGTTATTGATAGTTTTATGGCAGAAACAGCTAAACGAAAAACTGAAGGACAGTCCTTAATAGGTCTTACCCTGTTTGGCCTAACCTTGGCAAAGCCAACTATGTATTTTTTGCACTACTAATTTTGTTGTTCATTGCAGTCATATTTTGAACTGTCTGTATTACAGTATAATTTTTGCACTATTTTCATAGCTGTTTTGCACTTATGTTGTTCATTGCAATTTTTCTCCAACTCAGCACCTCAAAGGGCACTTGATAGTTATTGATAGTGTTATGGCATTTGTTTAAAGTAAAAAAAAACAGAAGAAAGAAAACGGATGTTCAATAAAGCATTTATTGAAATTGAAGTTATTTGTCTAGTAATTATTTGTAATTTGTTATCAACTAATCTAGGTTATATAGGATGCCATGTGAACTTACAGACAGGTGATGCATTTTAAACATCTTTTCCTTAAAGTTGTAATTTCATTTTAGGTCTTATTATAGCAAAATAGATTTAATGTAACAAAGTACATAAATGTGTCAACATGTAATTTACCACAGTTTTAAAGTGCTGAAAAATCATGAGTATGCACTTTGAAAAATGCTGGAAAAGTGCTGGAATTTGATGTTGGAAAAGGTGTACGAACCCTGCAAGAGAGCCGTGCATCGAGTTTGCGTATCCTGTGCGCTTTCGTCATTGGCGGAGAAGTCGGTCAATCCCACCTTTCCAGTAAATACGACTTGTGATTGGACTGTACGTCAGCAGACAGCAAAGCATTGGCCAAGAGCAGAAGGCCCTCCCTCCACGCTTTTTTTTTAAGTTGTGAGGTTGCGAGGCTTCATTTTCGCTCAGTCTGAGTTTCAGAGTTTCAGAGCAGAGCTGCGTGACAACGCTGCCACAAATCACTTGAGTCGCAAGCTCGCAACTTTGTGGGCGTATCTCCGCAAAGTGGGTGTTGTAAACTTAGCTCTGAAAAAATAGTCTGCAAAGGAGTGCAAATGTAATGTAATGTAATAAGTTTCGCCCTTTCAAACCTCAGTTTTCAGAGTTTCAAAACTTTTTTTAACCTATTTGCACTGACAAATTTGAAACTCTGAAAAATTGTTTGCGCAACATCGTAAAAAAGATGTTGCGGTTCCGAAAAAGGAAATCTCAAAAACAACATAATGTTTGCAGATATATATTTATTTTTTTACATTTTGCAAGCTTGCAAATCTTATTTTTCGATGTTGCAAAACTTTTTTTTGTAAGATTTTGAGTTTGCGAACACTAAATTTCAACCTTTCAGAGCTTTATTTTCAGTTTTGAATCCTGGCAGGATTTAAGTCCCATACACTGTT
Organism: Paramisgurnus dabryanus; assembly: GCF_030506205.2. Lineage (NCBI taxonomy): Eukaryota > Metazoa > Chordata > Actinopteri > Cypriniformes > Cobitidae > Paramisgurnus > Paramisgurnus dabryanus. Next base: position 30,993,126 of record NC_133355.1, on the reverse strand, counting down.
GAGTTCACAACAGGAAAAGAGTTACATTTACATTTAGTCATTTAGCAGACACTTTTGTCCAAAGTGACTTTTTAAGTGAGGTAAACAATAGAAGCAATTATAGCAACACAAGGACAGCAATAGATAAGTGCACTGGAAATAGTCTCAACAAGTCCAACAGTATAAATAGGGATTGTTAGTATTTTTTGTTAAAGATAAAGGGAAATAGAGAAAGACAGTAAGTCCGTTATTAGGAAGTGAGGTAATGGCGGAAGAGATGAGTTTTTAGCCGAGTCTTAAAGACAGCTACAGTGTCAGCAGATCGTGTCACGACCGGCAGATCATTTGGACAAGCTCCTGAGAAGGTACGCGCTAGTGTATTTTTCGCTTTTTGAGATGGCACCACAAGCCGTGGGATCATCAGGGTGGAACGACAAGTGGAGTTGAGTGTCGTCCACATAGCAGTGGTAGGAAAAGCCATGCTTTCGATTGACAGAGCCCAGGGATGTCATGTGTATCGCAAAGAGTAGCGGTCCAAACACAGAGCCTTGAGGCACCCCGGTATTGAGACGTTGGGGTTCGGAGACGTCACCTCTCCAGAATATTCGAAATGACCTACCTGAGAGGTACGACTTGAACCATAAAGGCGTTGTGTCAGAGACACCCATAGACATGAGGGTCGACAGGAGGATGTGGTGATTGACCGTGTCAAAAGCGACAGATAGATCCAGTAAGATCAGCACAGATGATTTGGAAGCTGCCCTTGCCTGCCTTAGGGCTTCAATGACTGAGAGCAGCGCAGTCTCAGTGGAGTGACCGCTTTTGAAACCAGACTGATTGCTTTCCAGGAGGTCATTTTTTGTGAAGAAAGAGGAGAGCAGGTTGAACACCACGCGTTCAAGAGTCTTGGCAATAAAGGGAAGAAGAGAAACAGGTCTGTAGTTCTCTAGCATAGCAGGATTGAATGTGGCTTTTTTCAGCATAGGGGTTATCCGAGCCTCTTTAAAAGCTACAGGGAAGGTGCCAGTGGAAAGGGATGAATTGATAATGTTGGTGAGAGCAGGGATAACTGACGGAGAGATGGCCTAAAGGAGATGGGTGGGTATGGGATCTAGCGGGCAGGTAGTCGGATGGTAAGAAGCCAAGACTAACTGCTAATAGTTTTCATTTTCCTGACAAAGAAGGAGGCAAAATCATCAGCTGTTAAGTCGGATGAAGGTGGGGGGCAGGGGGACAAAGAAGGGTAGAGAAGGTCTTGAAGAGAGTGTGAGAGTCAGGTGAGTTGTTAATCTTTGCATGGCAGTATAGGGTCTTAGCAGAGGAGACATCTCTGGAGAAGGAGGCAAGAAGAGGCTGATAGAGACAGAGGTCAGAAGGATCTTTCGATCTGCACCACTTCCTCTCTGAAGCCCTGAGAGTGGAGTGATGCTCACAGAGAACCTCAGATAGCCAAGGGGCAGGTGGTGTGGCCTGGGCAGGTCCAGATGTCAGAGGCCATAATGTGTCTAAGCATGATGTTAGAGTGGAACAAAGTGTGTCGGTGGTGCTATCAGTATCTAACAGAGAGAGTTGGCTGAGAGCGGGGAGCATGGAAGCGATCACAGAGGATAAGCGGGAAGGAGAGAGTGTGCGCAAGTTGCGTTGAAACGTTACCAAATGGGGATCGTGTGGAGTGACTGGGGAAGTTAGGTCTAGCTCAAGAGTAATGAGGAAGTGAACAGATGTGTGGAGTGGGGTGACCTGGGTGTGGTAAGTGGAACAGCAGCATGTGTAGATAAGATCTAAAAGATTACCAGACCTGTGTGTTGGTGAAATAGGGACTCGCTTGAGGTCAAAAGACGCAGTCAGGGTGTTGAAGTCAGCTGCCTGTGGTTTCTCCAGGTGGATGTTGAAGTCACCATGTACTACTAAAGGAGTACCATCCTCTGGGAATGAAGACATAAGTACATCTTACTCCTCCAAGAAGTGTCCAAGTTGACCTGGGGGGCGATAGATAACTAAAAAATTGATTTTAGTAAGGTGGATGATAGTAACAACATGCGACTCGAGAGCTGCTGTCACATGAGGGGGTTTGCTGTTGGAATTTCCAGTCCTTTGGAATGAGCAGACCGGTTCCTCCACCCCTTCCTGTTGTGCGAGGACTGTGTGAAAAGTGTAGTTGTTGGAGAGGGCAGCTAGAGTGGCATTGTCCTCTGGTTTAATCCATGTCTCATTAAGTGCTAAAACAGAAAGGCCAGAATGTGAAGCAATGGCAGAAATAAAATCTGCTTTGTTGACAGCAGATTGGCAGTTACATAAGCCAATTGGAAAAGTGAGTGAGGCAAATAGTGGGAGAGGGAGAGTGCAGAGGTTATTAACATTTTGCCCACGGGGACGTGATACAGATGTACAAGAGAGGAAAAAAGAGTGCTAAATAGATCAATATAAAAAGTTAGTACAAAAAGTGCAATACTCAAGTTCCCTGTCGGTGTCACTGCTCGATGGAGTCGCGCAGGTAGAGTCGATGGACTTTACACTCTTCGGTCTTCACATGAGGAGGGCTGCACGCAACCGCTGCCGCCGTGAACTGATTGCTTTAATCGTGGAATGAAGCTCAGCAGGCCATGCCCGATAACAATCAACAACTAAGTTAATGGCCGAAACTACTGTCATACACTAACACACTTGAGGACACATGGGAACAAACGAGAATTGCAGGAGATTTTTCTCCTTGGTGGAAAAACTGTATGTTTTCTTCACCAGCTACACAAAGAGGCATACAGCATTTTTAAAAATCCAGCAGTCCTTGTATCCTGGTCAATGTGTTGTTGAGCTGTAGACGTTGTCTGACACTCGGTGGGCCTTTGAAGACAGATCCCTGAAAGCCCTCAATAAAGTTCTGAAAGCTTTAATCAAGCTGCTGACCGACATCAGTGAGTCAGACTTACCAGACTTACCAGTGATGCAAAGCTGTACCTAAGGGGTATCGATTTTGAATTCCTTGTTTGTTTAGAAATCACCACCACAGTGTTCCAGGTAACTGGAGTCGCCTCTGATGCTCTGCAAAAAAAGATCTAGATCTACCCACTGCCTACACAGTAACTGAATATGAGGTCTGAGGAGGAATATAAAATCATAATCCAGAAAGCCATTGAAAAGGCAAAAGATGCAGGTATCTGCATTCCGACAGTACCTCCTGGCCATTGAAGGAAAAAAAGTACCAGCACGATACATGCATAGTGCCACAGCTGCTCAAGACAGCCATACTTTCCAAACTGTTGAGTTCTACCGAGCCAAGGTGTACGTCATGTTGATGGAATCAATCGCAGAGGAATTGAAAGAAGATTTAAAGTAGATAGAATGACACCAACAGAGAAAATACTGCAGTTATTCCTAAGCCTGACAGTTTATGACAACTGGGTGGGCACACCAGACACAGATGCTGTCCAAGCCATACACACACTGCGTGACTTTTATGGTGTTGAGGAGGAGCAGCAACTGATTACAGAGCGGAAGGTGTTCCATACCACCTTCAAGTTAAGTGACATGAGGAGTATGCTTATAACACTAAAAGAAACCCAGGCAAGAAACCTGGCTAGCACGTTTTCCCTACATTAGTGGAAATGCTTAGAGTATATGCCACCCTACTTGTATCTACTGCAACTGTGGAAAGATCCTTTTCAAAAATGAGGTTAATTAAGAACCAACTGCAAAGTCTCTGCTTAGAGGAGAGACTCTCAGACCTTCTCCTCATAGCCAAAGAGAAGGACATCCCAGTGGATCATAGTGAAGTCATAAACAACTTCAAGCACATGGCTCACAGAAGATTGCCATCTATATCTTACTTGTATAACTGTAATTAATAGTTCAATTCAATTTTTTTCAATTCAATTTTATTTATATAGCGCTTTTCACAAAAGTCAATTGTTTCAAAGCAGCTTTACATAAATAGAAGCAGTGAAAAGCACAGAAAACGACAGATAGCACAACAGAATACATGATAGCATGAGCAGTTAAATTTGCTGCGGCTATGACTCAATATTATAATTGCACGTATTACTAAAGCAACGTATAGAAGAGGAAGCTAGGTAAAGCCCAAAAAGGCTGCCTCCCCGGGGTGAAAAACCCCCTAGGAGAAAAAAAAACCCCCGGGCTTTTATCCGAGGAAAAATAAGTCCTAGGAGGGAAAAACCCTTGGGAGAACGGAAATGGAGATTTAGCGGAGATTAAGCGGTTCTGCCGGTGATCGTTGGTCAGGTATCAGCTGGGCATAACGTTGAAGGACAGCCAGTAGATCAGAGGTGTGCCGACTTTCACATCTACCGGGACTGGGTCTGTTTGTCTCGTCCTCGGGTCGAGGACGAGACAGGGAGAGAAAAACAAAATCGTATTAGCGTAGCGGCCGTTCATATGTATTGAAGTGTCACACAGTGATGTGGTTTAACTCAGCTTAGTTCCAGACAGACTAAATATTGCGGCATAATTATATTATCCACAGTTGAGGATTTAGCAAATTGGGGGCCCAATGCGAGGGTATATATGGTAAATAAGGGTCGCCTTCCGATCTTTAAGAGAAAATGAAACCTGACGACCCGTTTGACTAAGGCCTAAAGCCCCACTGTCGTCGTTAATGCAGGTTCAGTGGCAAACGGGTCTATATTGTATACCATTTACAGGACCAGGAGAAAACGCCAAAAACATCGCAACCCGACCATACGTGCTAACCCGTTTGACTAAGGCTTGAGGCCCCACTGTCGTCGTTAATGCAGGTTCAGTGGCAAACGGGTCTGTATGGCATACTATTCACAAGACACACGAAAGCGCGAAAAACGCAACCCGACCATACATACCAACCCGTTTGACTAAGGCTGGAGGCCCCACTGTCGTCGTTAATGCAGGTTCAGTGGCAAACGGGTCTGTATGGCATACTATTCACAAGACACACGAAAGCGCGAAAAACGCAACCCGACCATACATACCAACCCGTTTGACTAAGGCTGGAGGCCCCACTGTCGTCGTTAATGCAGGTTCAGTGGCAAACGGGTCTGTATGGCATACTATTCATAAGACTTACGATAGCGCCAAAATCGCAACCCGACCATACGTGCCAACCCGTTTGACTAAGGCTGGAGGCCCCACTGTCGTCGTTAATGCAGGTTCAGTGGCAAACGGGTATGTATGGCATACTATTCACAAGACACACGAATGCGCGAAAAACGCGACCCGACCATACATACCAACCCGTTTGACTAAGGCTGGAGGCCCCACTGTCGTCGTTAATGCAGGTTCAGTGGCAAACGGGTCTGTATTGCATACTATTCATAAGACTTACGATAGCGCCAAAATCGCAACCCGACCATACGTGCCAACCCGTTTGACTAAGGCTGGAGGCCCCACTGTCGTCGTTAATGCAGGTTCAGTGGCAAACGGGTATGTATGGCATACTATTCACAAGACACACGAAAGCACCAAAATCGCAACCCGACCATACGTGCCAAACCGTTTGACTAAGGCCGGAAGCCCCACTGTCGTCGTTAATGCAGGTTCAGTGGCAAACGGTGGCAAACTATTTAATGCAATTCATTTTAAGTGTTCATGTAGAAAAGGTTTTTATTTATTTATTTGGTTGGTCTGTGTTATGACCGTGAGTGCTTTGTTCCGTGAAAATAACTATTGCGAGTTAAGAACCTTTACTAGACAAATTATGCGAATGCTTTGTTGAAGAGAAAAGTTTTAAGTCTAGATTTAAAATGATCGACTGTGTCTGATTCTCGGACATCGGTTGGTAAATCATTCCAGAGCTTAGGGGCTAAGTAGGAAAAGGATCTTCCACTTTTAGACACTTTTGATAGTCTAGGGATAATCAATAGGCCAGAATTTTGCGACCGTAGTGTGCGTGATGGATTGTATTCTGATAGTAATTCTCTAAGATATGAGGGTGCTAAGCCATTTAAAGCTTTGTAGGTGATTAGTGATATTTTAAATTGGATGCGATATTTAACTGGTAGCCAGTGTAAAGATGCCAGAATTGGGCTTATGTGGTCATACTTCTTAGATCGAGTAAGTACCCTTGCAGAAGCGTTTTGAACTAGCTGAAGCTTGTTGACCTGATTTGAATGGCATCCCCCGAGTAGCGAGTTACAATAGTCTATTCTAGAGGTCATAAAAGCATGAATAAGCTTCTCTGCGTCAGATGTAGACAGTATATGGCGTATTTTTGAGATATTTCTAAGATGGAAGAATGCTGTGCGGCAGACGTTGGCGATATGACTATCAAAGGATAAGTTGCTGTCGAACATCACACCTAAGTTCCTAACCGTGGAAGATGGCACCACAGTACAGCCATCTATGTGCAATTTGTAATCTGACATATTATGTTTGTAGCGATTTGGTTCAATAATAAGTACCTCTGTCTTATTGGAGTTGAGCTTAAGAAAGTTATGTGCCATCCAGTCACTAACATCGCTAATGCAGTCTTTTAGTTTAGAAAACGTGTGTGTTTCGCTGGGATGCGAGGAGATGTAAAGCTGGGTATCATCCGCATAGCAGTGAAAACTTATGTTATGTTTCCTGATAATGTCTCCTAGGGGTAACATGTATAACGAGAACAGGATAGGACCTAAAACTGATCCCTGCGGTACACCGTATTTAACCAGGGAGTGATATGACTCTTCCTCATTTACATAAACAAAGTGATAGCGATTGGTTAGATATGACCTAAACCAGGCTAGCGCCTGACCACTGATACCAACATAGTTTTCTAGTCTATTGAGTAGGATTCTGTGGTCTATTGTGTCAAATGCTGCACTAAGGTCTAGTAATATAAGAATTGAGATTTCACCACGATCGGATGTTAATAGGAGGTCATTTGTAACTCTAAGCAACGCTGTCTCTGTGCTATGGTGGGGCCTGAATCCTGATTGGAACTTTTCATATGTACTATTATTTGTCAAGAATGTGCGTAACTGGCTTGCCACTACCTTTTCTAATATTTTCGAAAGAAAAGGGAGATTTGAGATTGGTCTAAAGTTATTAAGTTCTCCTTGGTCAAGCTGTGGTTTTTTAATCAGCGGTTTAATAACTGCTAGTTTGAAAGCTGTTGGAACGTATCCTATTTCTAGCGATGAGTTAAAGATATTTAGAACCGGGGTTGACACTACAGGGAATACTTCTTTAAGTAGTTTTGTGGGAACGGGGTCTAATATACAGGACGATGATTTGGATGATGTGACTAGTTTAGAGAGCTCATCTATTGTAGTAGGTTTAAATGAATCAAGATGTTCGTATGGTAGTCTAGTGTTAAGTGAACTAATGGGTAGAGTGGTGGCTGCCTGGGTAGCTACGATGTTTTCCCTAATAGCCGAAATTTTGTTAGAAAAGAAGTTCATGAAGTCGTTACTATTGTGTTGAAGTTTACTATTGGTTTCTGTTTGTTCTTTGTTTCTAGTCAGTTTCGCAACTGTGCTAAAGAGGAAACAAGGGTTATCATGATTCTCATTTATAAGCTTGCTAAGATATGTAGATCTGGCGGTTTTAATAGCCTGTCTGTAGTGTTTAACACTCTGTTTCCATGCTGCGCGCCATACTTCTAACTTTGTGCTTCTATAATTTCTTTCCATTTTTCTAGCTGCCTTTTTAAGAGCTGCTGTGTGATGGTCATACCATGGAGCTGGCGGTTTTTCTTTGAATCTCTTTTTTCGAATGGGAGCAACGGCATCCAATGTGTTAGAACAGACATTGTTTAGGTTTTCTATTTCAATATCTAGATCGTCACAGTTATCTGCTACATGTTTCATTTGGGACAGGTCTGGAAGAGTGCTAATAAAGCTATCTTTAGTGGTGGAAATTATTGTTCTGGCTAGTCGGTAGCATGTTGTAGATTGAGTGATCCTATCTAGAAGTACAGTGTATAACACAAGGTAATGGTCAGAAACTGCATCACTCTGAGGTGATATTTCGACGTCATTAATATTGAGTCCGAGTGACAGAATTAAGTCTAATGTGTGATTACGAGTATGCGTTGGCCCTGTCACGTTTTGTCTAATATTGAGAGAATTTAGAACATCTATAAACGCACGTCCTAATGCGTCTTTTGGGTTGTCCACATGGACATTAAAATCACCAACAATAAGAGCTTTATCTACAGTGACTACAAGCTCAGATAGGAAATCTGCTATTTCATTAAGGAAATCTGCATGGTGGCCCGGTGGTCTATAGATTGTCGCTAAAGCAAAAGAAAGCTGTTTGTGGTTACGATCAGTTATTTCCATATTTAACAACATTACTTCAAATGATTTAAATTTTAGCTCAGATTTTTGGTTTACTTTAAACATTGTGTTGTATATTGTAGCTACACCACCCCCTCTCCCCTTTAATCGAGGTTCGTGTTTATAATAATAGTCTTGTGGGGTGGATTCATTTAAACTAATGTAGTCGTCTGCTTTAAGCCAGGTTTCTGTTAAACAGAGTACATCTAAGTTTTGGTCTGTAATTATTTCATTGACAATAGGTTCTTTATTGGTAAGCGATCTAATGTTAAGAAGGCCGAATTTTAAGATTCGAGATTCATCTGTTAATGTATTGTTTTCTAATTTTATTTGAATCAGATTTGTACCAGATGTAACAAGCGGTGCCCTGTATTTATTTGTTCGGGGAACAGATACAGTTGAAATGTGCTGATATTTCGGTAAGATTGACTCGAAGTGCTGGGATATAAGTGGTCTTGACATATCACGGCAGCTAACAGATGGACGGTTAAGCCGATCCGTCTGTTTCCTGACCTGGGCCCTGGATAGTCATACTATATCAGAATTAAGACTATTGATCAGATTTTTAGTGAGTATAGCACTTCCTTCCGATGACGGATGAAGGCCATCTCGGGTTAGGAGAGATGGTCTTCCCCAGAAATGCTTCCAATTGTCTATAAACCCTACGTTATGCTGAGGGCACCACTTTGACATCCATCCATTGAGAGACACTAATCTACTATGTGTTTCATCTCCCCGGTAGGCGGGGAGGGGACCAGAGCATATTACATTGTCTGACATTGTTTTTGCAATTTCACACATCTCCTTAATATTATCTTTGGTGATTTCCGACTGGCGGAGCCTAGTGTCATTCGCGCCGGCGTGAATAACAATCTTAGAAAACTTCCGCTTAGCATTAGCCAGCACTTTAAGTTTGGATCTAATGTCAGACGTTCTGGCTCCCGGTATACAGTCGACTATGGTGTTTGGTGCCTCAATGTTAGTGTTCCTGAGTATAGAATCTCCAATGACCAGGGCACTTTTAAAAGGTGTTTCAGCTGGTATACTCCTTAGGGGATCGAATCTGTTAGAAATTGTCGTTACGTTATGGGTCTTAGAAGGACGCCTTATATGACTATGCCGCCTAACAGTCACCCAGTTTGACCGCCGACTTGACTCTGATGACGGAACCGAGCCATGTGTATTTTGATAAACACTATGCGCGCTCGATACAGTATTTGTAATATTTATATTAGCATCTGATGTCGGAACCGAGCCATTAGTCTTTTCGCTCAATAGATTATTTGCGACAGTAACATTAGCGGTTTTGCTATCCTCAACTAGCGTTCGGATGCGCGATTCTAGTTCAGCAACCTTCTCAGTTAACCTTAATACTTCAATACACTTAGTGCATGTAAACCCCTCTATGCTAACAGCAGAAGCTAAACTATACATGTGGCAAGTAGTACATGTTACAATAACAAGCGGAGTCTTACCGCTTTCATGCTGGGCGATGGCGTCTTCGTTTACCCGAACGCGGTCCCCGGAGCTGCATCGCGTGGGGTGTTCGGTTGTGACATGCCTCGGTCGCCTGCGAACGTCTGGGGCCAGGGTGATGTTTGGCTTGCCGAATCTACGAAGGCCGGGCAGCGGTTCCTCCACAGCTTCCAGATCGCTTTCATGTCGTTCACGGTCCGTGAAGCTGCATCGCGTGGAATGCATTTTTTTTGCTCGCTTGTGGACGTCGGAAGGCAGGCTGAAGTGGGCGCTGTACCTCGCCTTGGATCTGCTAAAACCGGGAAACAACTCCTCCACAGCTTCCCGCTCAGGTGAGGATAGGTCAGAAAAGCATATATCAGATGAATCCGCCATTAGATCGGAAAATGCTAGCTTCAGCCTCCACCGTGTGGATGCTAGCGGGCTATATGCTAACAACACTGGGTGTTTATTAGTGATAAATAGTTTCACGTGGTAGTACTGCTCAATAATCGTCACGGTAAAGTATTCCTATGTAAAACTAATAAGTTATATTATATAAATAGGAATAAGATGGTAAAAAAAAGCTTTTAGATGATGAACTCGACGGAGCTACGATGCACGATCTGTTCAGCGTGACGTCACAAACCGGATGTATTGTCAATGTATTGTTAATAAAAGTAAAGCTTTTGAGAAGATTATTAAGTGTTATTTATTTGGAAGGGGATGCCCTTTTTTCAGTTTCAGCACATGCGCCTGAAAAGGTCTGTGCATGGCCCTGCTTCATGGAGACAACTCTTTGTTACTTACATCATAGTTTCTTTATGCACTAATCAGTTTGCGTGAGAAGAATGCACATGGGTGCAGCTTTCCAGAAGTACCATGACGTTGGGACAAGAGTGCACCAATGCCACAGTCGAATGCATCAACTTCTGCAATAAATGTGAGAATGGGATTTGGAGTTTCAAAATGGGTGGTGTAGTAAAGCTGGTCTTGAATGTTTCAATGGCTTCTTGAGCATTGTTACTGCATGTTAATTTAGAGGGTTTGTCCTTTAGTAGGGATGTCAAGGGAGTGGAGATGGGGCTGTATTTGCTTATAAATCAGCAATAAAAATTAGCAAAATACAGAAAACATTGTAACTCCTTTATTGTGTGGGGCTTGGCCATTTTGTGACAGCTTGAATTTTTGTGTTGTCCATTTCTACACCTTGATGGCTGATGATGTACCCCAAGAATTTGGTTTTGGTTGTGTGAAATTCACATTTTTCTGCTTTTACGTATAGCTGGTGTTCTATGTTATGGATTTCAATAAATTTTACATTGTAATATATACATATAGGTGACCGTTCTGTATTGGAAAACATTGGGATTTTACTGAAAAAATATTTTAAATGGATTTTAAATGTGGCTCAAGTACAGCCATACATATATGGCCACATATCTATATTTGACATCTGGGCCAAATGCTCCATTTGACATCTGGAAAATGGATGTGTGGCGTGAGAGCGTTTTCATAAGTAGTTCAACATATTTATCAACTGTTTTCAATGATTAAAAGAACAATTAATCCTGGAAAATGCCTTCAAGCCCAGTCTGTGGCCCAAGTGGGTTAGATAAGGGATGTAGATCCTATGTCCCCCCGCCGCCATCCTGAATGCCATCACCGAGTTAAAAGACTTGTGATATTCTTTTTTTTATTCACTTGCCTTTTCATATTCAATTTATTACATTTATACATATCTGTATTGCCCTAGCATTGGGCATTTTGAACAATGTCGTGCCACACTGTGCAAGCCACCGCAATGTGGCGAACCTTTTTAGGGCTGTACAATACTGTGCCACCAGACCTATCCAAGCACCTCCAGCATCCTTTTAGCAGACCAATAGTGTATTCAACCACTACGTGTCCACCAATCCTCCCCGTTATACCACCATTCTTGTTCGGTTTGGGGTCTAGTTAGTGCAGTTAGCAGCCAGGATCTAAGCGGGTAACCACTGTCTCCTGAAAGGTAAAACATTTTAAAGGTATGCTTTAAAGACATTTGCATCATTACTCACAATTACATACGCACTGCTGCCGACTTACCACGTAGCCATCCATCACGCATAGACTCTTTGCCATACCAAGATGGCCGATCTCGAGATCTCTGAACTCTTTGACTGGTGCAAGATGGCCACTCCTGAACTCTCTGCCTGGTCCAATATGGCTGCTCCTGAACTCTCTGGTTGGTCAAAGATTGCAGACACTGAACTTATTGAACACTCTGTTTTGAGTAGTTTGTCTTTTGCTAACCTGGCTTTGCACTGGATCGCGCTTCCTGCCCTGTCGGCGGCCCTGCCCTGGCTTCCTGCCCTGTTGGCAGCCCTGCCCTGGCTTCCTGCCCTGCCTGCTGCTCCCCCTTGGCTTCCTGGTCCATTTTGGTCTCCTAGCCTTCTGCCACTACATGGAACTGGCCGCCCTTCTGGACTCTTTGAGGAGTGTCTGAAATCCACTCCTAGGGGTGGGGCTCTGTGACGATAGTCATCATGGCTCGTTCTGCTGGCCTTCAGAGGCTTCATCTGTCCATCTGTCTCAGGACTCCATTAAACACCACCCCTTACACTAGCCTTTTAATCACCACACCTGTTTCCTGTTTGTCATAATCTGGACTATTTATTCCATGCTCTAGCTCATTGCGAAATATTTTTAGCACTGTCTGCACTACCGAGTGTAAATCCTGTCTATAAAACCTGCATTTGGATCTAACCCGGGTTTAATGTGCATGACAAGAAGTTAAATCTCTACTTCAGGTTCGGTCTCCCTCTGAAAGTCAACCACCAACTTCTACATATCAACTGTTGAAAGCATACTGACTGTGTACTTGACTGTATGGTATGACAGCTGTTCTCTTCTCAACCACAAGGCCCTTCATAGAGTTATAAGAGCAGCTAATCATCATCAACAACAAACTCTTATCACTACAAGACATTGTTCACATGCGACGTCTGAGAAAGGCTTGACAATTACAAATGATTCCAGTCACCCAGCCCACAATATTTGCCAAACTGCTATCAGACAAGCTGTACTGAAACGTTAGAACCAGTATGCTTAAAGCTGCAATCTGTACATTTTTTTCAGTTAACCCTCCCCATACGGAAATGTAATATATGACATATATGTCCCTATATCAAAACCGATCTTGGCATATATGTTACATATATATGCAATATATTAATATCACATATATAGATCCTCTGGATATATGAATATATAGGTTTAAAACATATATGAAATACTCATATTAAAATGTATATAAATACATATATTAATATCACATATATAGATACTCTTGATATATGAAGATATATGTTTTAAACCTATATGAAATACTCATATTAAAATGTATATAAATACATATATGAATATCACATATATAAATAATCTTGATATATGAGATATATTTTTTAAACCTATATGAAATACTCATATTAAAATGTATATAAATACATATATTAATATCACATATATAGATACTCTTGATATATGAAGATATATGTTTTAAACCTATATGAAATACTCATATTAAAATGTATATAAATAAATATATTAATATCACATATATAGATACTCTTGATATATGAAGATATATGTTTTAAACCTATATGGAATACTCAAATTAAAATGTATTTAAATACATATATTTAAAATATGTATATGTATGAATTCTTATATGGGTTTGTATTTTACAACCATATAAGATGGATTTTTACATGATACTGTATGCTTCAACCATATGATATCAATATGTTTTATGTCTAGATTTCTAAAACAACATAGCCTATATAGGTCTGTAAATATATTGTTTAAAAATTATTAGGGTCATAACATTATAACCCTGCCTAGTTTCAAACTGCATGCATTTGGCACAATACTATACTTTTATTATGGAGTTATACTCCATGGGGGCGGTTTCCCGGACAGGGATTAGACTAGTCCTAGACTAAAACATTTTTAAGAGCTGTCCAAACTGAAAACAACTTGCACTGACATATCTTAAAATACATCAGGGCCCTTTGTTTTGCCTCAAAATGCATACAGGTAATGTTTTTAGTAAGGCATGTTTGTTAAAACGAATTATATTTCCTAATTAAACTAAGGCCTAGTCCTGGATTAAGATAATCCCTGTCCGGGAAACCGCCCCCATATTACTCAATGTACAAGCTAGAAATTAAGCTCTGCACAGCACAGGTCTACTAAAGGGTTAATGGTGCCACATGGTGATCAACAGTAAAAATGACAAATTTGACCTCTTTGCAAAAGGAAAAACCACCAACATTCAAAAATGCATGATAACAAGGTGTCATTGCTCTGCAATCAAAAAATGTGGTTATAATGGAAGTCAATGGGGCAAAAACAGCCACTAACAATAAATGAGGAAGAAAACAATAATCAAAAGCCAATGTTTTTACTTTATATTTGACATGCCCAAGACTGCGAAAAAGGTTAAAAAAATCCAGTCTACAATCACTTTTTGTATTGAAAATTTGTCATTTAGATTTTCCCCAAATCCACTTATGAACTTGGCAATTAAAGAGTTAAAATCATGGAATTTTTGTAAAAATTTTGTAGTTTTGATCAGAACTGACTAACAAATTTATGCAAAAAAAGTGAAAAAATAATCTGATACATTTTTACAGATGTTTAATTTAGTGGATGTATTAAATTTGAACAATGCACAAGGGTTAAATTTGCACTGTGTACCCCTGCATAAAATAAAAACAGGAGGAATAATAAAACGAACGCTGTAAAATACAAGCTAAACAGCGCCTACTTCAGTAACACACAAATAGCTTAAGTTGTTAGCCCCTCCCATCCAACTGCTGGGTGGATCAGTGGATAGCTCGGACGACTTTCAACGTGAGGACCCGGGTTCGAGGCTTGACTGGACTCATCAGGTACATTACAAATAATAAATTGTGTTTGTGTGTTAAGTTGTGTGAATGGGTTGTGTCCTACCTGTGGTCTGAAACATGCGAAAAATAGATAAAAACCACGGTTCAAATTTAATTATTTTATGATATATGATAAGTATATGTATGCAACATATATTAGACATATATGTGAAGTCATGTATGTCACATATATAAATAATTATATAGATGACATATATGTCTATGTATGTTTTTTGCACACATAGACATATATTTGTATGGGATAGACATATATGTCAATATATGAAATTGTTCCATTTTCGAATAGGTGTCATATATGGTTGTACATATATGTACATATATGTTTCTACTTTATATTACCATATATTTCATATAGGGATATTTCATATATTCACATATATTACATTTCCGTATGGGTCTGGGGTCTAAGGGGTTTTTAGGGCCCTGGGGAAGTTTTGACATGCACTGACATTTGTGCTTTTTTCAGTTGCTTAAAAACATATTAATGGCAAAAGTCTCATAACACTGTGTTCATCACAAAATGGGCTACAGTATCATATAATCAACATGTATGTACATGTTTGTATTTTTGAGAGAAAAATGTTTATGCGTGGTTTTTGAAAAAGCTAAATTTTTAAGTCAATGAAAGCGTCAGCGTAAGTTCTATCAGGAAGACTCTAATACCACGTCATTCATTCATAAAATCGGCTTACCAATCACAGCTCAATGCCGACTATTTAAACGCTGAACTAACACTCTCTCCTGCTGCCCGTAGGTGTCGTAGCTGAAGTTCGATTGCTCGATGCTTAGTGCAAACCAAACGTTTTCGAAGCGATTGTTACTCGTACGTACCCTGCAGAATCGGATGTCAAACCGCTCGACCTTCCTTTGCTTATTTGTGAATTCGGTATGTTTACTCGGCCCGCAATGTTTTCGTGCCAATTTAGCCTTTCCCCAGGATCTCTCATTCACGAAATGCTACTCGGTTTCATCTGCCACTCGTTCTCACAGACTGCAACACAAGGTTACGGTAGGCGTTGTTTGACCAGCCCCTTCGAACGCATCTCATCTTTGCCAAAGTCCCTTAATTAGGGAAGCTCACAAATTTCCCTGCTGAAAAAACCAGCATGGGAATTATGCTGGTCTATGCTGGTTTAGCTGGTGGTCACAGCATACCAGCACCAAAACACAACATATGCTGGTATGACCAGCATGGGATGCTGGTGCTAATGCTGGTTTAGCTGGTGCTAATGCTGGTTTGCTGCTGGTTTAGCTGGTGCTAATGCTGGTGCTGATGCTGGTTTGATGCTGGTTTAGCTGGTGTTCACTAGCAAACCAGCACCAAAACACAACATATGCTGGTCTTGCTGGTATGCTGGTTTTTTCAGCAGGGTTGGCACAAAAAACGCAAGGAATGAGGCCGTTTCATTTTAATGAACAAATTAATACAATGCAGTCCTGTTTAACGTAAACTGTAATTGACCAAAGCAACTCACTGGACGCTTGCACAGGTGTCACTGATGATTGCCTGAGCTTCGGCCGCAACAGGTGTCACTGATCATATTGATTGCCTGAGGAGTTACGGTTCATGGTTAACACCGAAGGGTGATGTCTTTCTAACTAAAATATCTCTGTCTTCTCAACTAAACGAGACTCACCACGCGAAGGCTCCGTAAAGCAAACATGTGTGTGTGTATATATATATATATATATATATATATATATATATATATATATATATATTTTTTTTTTTTTTTTTAATGGCATTATTCATCCTGAAAGGCGATCGCGTTTTAACAGCACGGCATTAACGCGTGAGTAAGTTAACGTCAAAGACCCGAACGCAATGGTCTAAGTTAATTACGTGTTTGTTGTAAACAAATTGTGTAAAATGCGTAAACGACAAAATGGTGTAAATTTTTCATATGTGTCTGCCTAAGAACCAAGGTAAGGTCACTGCTTTACATAATTTTCCTGAATATGTCTAATTTATACAACCTTCCCGATATGTGCCTACCTGTTCCAACCAATTTAAGGGACTTATTAAATGTTACCTATTGTATTTGTCAGTTATTGCAGTCTTTGACCAAATATACGGGATGTCTTATTTTAGTTGTGAATGTCATTGTTAATGTCACTGTAAACATCTCTATGCAGGCTGCTCAACACACTGACGATAGGCCACATTGGCATACTAACAGAGGAATAAGCACGCAGTCGTAACGCTCAACTTGCATTTCTTGCGCAAATCGCGAGTGTTTGTCTGGTTATGTTGGTCAAATGTACAATTATCACTGTTCATCCGACGGCCGTTCGAAACGCCATTGTCACTTATACAGTTAAAATCAATTTATTGCATTTCATAAGAATTGTGGCATTAAATGCACTGTCATTTTAATTTGGTGTGAGGTAAGTTACATCACTAAAATAATTTTTCTGATCTAGTGTTGGGCGATATTATCCAGAGAGATCATCATAACGCAGCCCGTGAGATTGCCGACACAATAGTACTGGGAATGTGACAATTTATTTCCTCTTATTTAATATAGCAATGCTGACATCGCGGGCACGCGCGTAAAATCTGCTTCTGCCCGCGCGGTACTTTTACAATGCGTCTCATGCAATATCCAGTCCTCGTCGCAAGGTTGTATGTTTTCACTAAATACGACAATAAATACGTCAAGTCCGACCACCGGAAGCGTTTGATATTTTTAGTTTTCAACTCGGAGGTGTTTTTAGTTCACAGGAACGGTTTAAAAAATGAGTGTCACTTTCAACCGGTCGGTGTGCTTCCACTAAACTCTGGACACTAATGAAACGTTGATGGACCACAATATATCTCTTATCTTGGTGCTGAAACATGGAGGAGATTGTATTTAAATAAATCGCGAAAATTTGCATATTACGTTTCTTGTAATAGACTACAGTGAACGTCATGTCAGAATGTCCACTGCAGGCATCATTCTAAAAATAATGGTTACCACAGGTCCGATGCCCATTCCAACAAAGTCTGATGCCCATTCTGACTAAAACAGTAAATGTTTATAATTTAATTTGAAAGTACTAACAAAGTTCTACCTTCTGTTAAAATTTCATGAAAAAATCTGATAAAATGAGAAAGTTATAAGCAAAAACATGTGAATAAGCAGCATTTTGGTCACACACATTCCATAGACACCCATATATAACTTTCCTCTGATTTCTAATATTAAAAATATCATAACTTTCTCAATCTTCAACGGACTTTTACAATCCTGGTATCTTTGTAAATGGGAATGTCTGCTCTGTCTAGTCATGTGATAGATTTTGAGCTTTGGGGTTTTTGAAAATTGTCATCATATCTATTTAATATATTTAAATACAAGTCACCAGACCGACCAGCTTAGGCAGCTGGCAACCCTTTCGTTTGCAAACCTCTTAAACTTTGTTGCACATCACTGATGCCTTAGCGGTTTAAAAATTACCTTGTAACAGGGAATGGAACTCTCTCTCATTGATTTTAAACCCAGTGTGCATTTTAACCACCCTAGTGCGAGGAGAAGTCCACGCTACATGCATTTCAAGTTCAGGTGCAGCGAAGTCAAAGCATTACTCGTGTATTGAAAAGGTAGTTTCTCATGTGGCAAATCATGCTATGCGCATTGGTGTTGCAACAGGTTATGTAAGGATGGTATGTGAAAGTGTTCAGCATAATTAAGTTAAACTTTAATGGATAAACAAGTCAATCGCATGTTGTCAAAGACTTTTGGTGAAGTCTGACTCACAGCATCGTCTAAAATATGTTCTCTTAAATGTTCGAAGGTCCCGTGTCAACAGAACCATGCCCCGGAAATGATCTGGGATTGCTTACATGGAGATCATTCACATGCATGACAGAGCAGCGCATCACGCGCTCCTCATGATCTCCCAAAAACTACAAGTTCCGAATAACTGCCAAACTTCAGAAGCGTCGAAAAGACAAGCACGTGCAGGACTTTACATGCATCACACGTCTTTACGGCTTTTCACAGTAAGCATGACTCCAAAAAATCATTGGCAGAATAAATGGCCCAAAAATGTAATGATTCCGGACAAATCCTGGAAGTTTTTTTTGTGTAGTATCATAATCTCTGCGTGAGAAGGGCAATTGATGGCGTCGGCTATCATTGATAATATGGTCTATTGACATAACCTGATCCCACACCTTCTAGTTTCAAGATGTTAATAACACTTCAGTCAAGACACTAAGCATTCAATTGCGTATTGTCCGTTCAGATTTAGTTTATACAGCTTAGATTAATTTACTTCCATTTTTACCAACCTTTCTAGTCTATAATAATTAATCTTAAAATTCAAAAACCATAAATTCTTTCTCAATCAGTTTCATGTTAATTGTTATGATTCTGTTTTCCTAGGTAATTTTTCTGCCATTATTATGCTTGCAATTCAAATCCATAGCCAAAATCCCATCTTTTACTACATAAATACTTCGAAAAGTTAATACAATTGAAATGCAAAGTTTCATCAGTTTTCTATAGCTTTAAGCTGCATAATGATCACGGTATGATCAAGCATATACTGGTGGTGGTGTAGGTTACTCAACCATGTCTCATTTCTCGCTAAATTAATCTGTGGCATAGCGTGCTTTATCGGAATATTGTTGCTTTTCATCACAGCCTCTGACATGGCATTCGCAGCCTTTCTCACTATAGGGTATATTGTTGCCCCATTGCATGGCTCTCGTGACCTCCTTGCTGCGTGGCATATCATTGCCCTGTATCCAGCATTCACAGTCGTCTGCTATACTGCAAACTGTTGACTTGTATCATGGCCTTCTCGCTAATCAGCATATCATTGCCTTATCATGGGCTCCCGCTCGTTTTTCGCCATGTAACTTATGGTTTATCTGTATCACGGGCTCCTCGTTACTTTGCATATGGTTACATTGTGTCATGGACCACAACAGACTTATTACATTGCATATGTTGCCCCGCATCTATCCTCCGCAGCCTTTATAATGAGTCGGCATATCGTTGCCCCGCATCATTGCCTTCGCGGTCTTCACGCTACATGGGAAGTCGTTGCCCTGTAACAGGCTTTGTCGCATACAGCATATCATTGCCCCGCATTTACCCTCCGCTGCCTTTATCGCTATTTGGCATATCATTGCCCGTATCTGTGCCTTCACGGTCTTCACACTAATTGCAAAACGTTGCCCTGTAAGTGTTCTCCACAGCCTTCTCGCCTATCGGGGCTATCGATCAACATGGCCTATCGTGGCTTTACACATCGCCTATCGGGGCTATCGATCAACATGGCCTATCGTGGCTTTACACATCGCCTATCGGGGCTATCGATCAACATGGCCTATCGTGGCTTTACACATCGCCTATCGGGGCTATCGATCAACATGGCCTATCGTGGCTTTACACATCGCCTATCGGGGCTATCGATCAACATGGCCTATCGTGGCTTTACACATCGCCTATCGGGGCTATCGATCAACGTGGCCTATCGTGGCTTTACACATTGCCTATCGGGGCTATCGATCGACGTGGCCTATCGTGGCTTTACACATCGCCTATCGGGGCTATCGATTGACGTGGCCTATTGTGGAGTTACATATATTGCCTATCGGGGCTACCTATCCACGTATAGCCTACCGTGGCACTTTACGACGAAGCATTTTGTAATTCTTATCCTATTCCTTTTGTGTGAATCAGACATTAAAGTGAATGCCTATGCCTATCGTGGCTTTATTTTTTGGGGGGGTTCCAATAAATAGCTTTTATAGCTTAAGAAGTCTGATTCCTTCTTAACATTTTCTCTTGTTTCAGGATTGACATCTCTTCGATTTCCTAGCAATCAAGCCAGTTGATCTATTTCACTTTTGGGGGTAGGCTCCGCCCCTGCCTTCAACATTAGGCAGGATCTGCCGGACTACAGCTAGACCCGGACGAAAGGCGGGGCATACGCCAAAAGAATCTATACGAGACTCAAGCATCCATTTAATTGAGTCTGATTTGGATATTTATGTCTTTTAATTCAACATGGAATAAATGTCATTCAAACGTTCACTTGCCTTCTGAGTCTTTATGGTAGAACTGATATAACTCCACAAAACTCATTCTAAACATGTTTTCCCAAGATTTTTCAAAACAGGATCTAGTAGTCTAGAGTTTTTTCTTCAAAATTATGTGAAAATCATATGGCCTACTCAATCACATAAAGCAAGATATTGATTTACAATTTCTAAGACACTTTTACTTGGGAAAGGATGTATGCGTGGAGGCGGGAAAGCTCCTGAATAATCAGTGATTGACAGCTGAGAGACAAAAGAGTTGAATAATGAGCCACATAATGAGCCTTGTGGGGATGTTCAACAGGAATGTAACTTTCTCTTTAGTAAAACCATGATAAGGTTTACTTTTCAATATAATGTAAATACACACACACACACACACACACACACACACACACACATTATATATATATATATATATATATATTTTAGGGATGCCACAATTCTCAATACATTATTGAACCGTTCGGTTCGACCCCCACGGTCTTGTTACGTGTTTGACATCATTTGAAACCCTGAAGGGTCCTCTTTAATTAGTGTACATTCACAATAACAAGAGATCTTTGTGTTTTTGTCAAATAAAGAAAATAAACAGGTTGCGCATTTAGACATTTCTGTCTCCGCCAGCTGTCTCTCAAATCACGTTACAAAAATTAGTTGAAACTCTGCGAAATGTCTACTTTTAAACAAGCTAATTATAATCAAAAACAAATATTTCCTGTTTATATAATCTGCATTGAAGTAAAGAGAGTGACGTTTTTCCTGGCTGAGATCATTATCTTTAATTTGGTCATGCCCACAGGCTGTTGAGATGGTAATGAAGAGACCAGCAGTTCCAACAATAATAAACAAAGCGTAAAGTTTTATCAGATTTAAAGACTTTACCGCATGTTTGGATTATAATCTTTATACACACACGTGAGGAATATCTTCATTTATGTCTGGACATTGAGGAAGAGAAGCGTTTATCTTTAACCTTACCTAAGAAGAAGAACAATGGAAGACGCAATGGAGGAGGATATATTCCTGAAGAAACTGTAAGTCATTTGTCTTCATTTATATTTGCTATCATGTAACATGTTATGGCTTGTGCAGTTCAGCCTACATAAGCAACCTCAGCAGACTGCACGCTTCGGATTGAAAAACGTTCGCATTGTTTACAAACGAGTACGCGGATTTCATTGTTACATGCTGTAGAGCAGGGGTTCCCAAACTTTTTTTCCTGCGCACCCCCTTCTATGTCCCAACCGGGTTGGCGCACCCCGACTCCCCACTTCAAAAAAAAAAAAAAAACAACGCTAAAAAGATTTGTTTTTAAAGACTCATGTTTAATCATGCCAAATAACCAGGGGCCGGTTGCAACAGCCGGACGTTAAGAAGTTGGGTGTAAGTCCTACGTCGAGCTTAGCTACGTCTGACATTGTGAAAATATTTACGCGTGTTGCACCATCTGAAACTACGACCACACGCAGCTACGCTCAGCATAGATTAATGCGCGCCCCCGTGTATGCGTTTAACCACTGTGATATTTAGATGCCATTTGAGTATACTATGGTAAAAAACGTAAACACAGCTAATAGATGATATATGAGAGTTTCCTCATGTTTACCAGTGCGCTCTCCTTCTAGATGCGTGCGTAACGTGCAGACCCATCATTCACGAAAGCCTTTACTGTTCGCACAAAAGGTGTATAATAGTTTGCAGATTCATTATAACAGCTTAAGTTTCAAACAAAATTAAATGAAAGCTTTTAATAAGCTCTCTACAGTGTCTTTGTAAGTATTTATGTATTTTATTATTAAATAAAATTATAATTAATTGGCGGTCTCTTTACCATGCATGAAAACACATTTGCTCGCGTATCCTGTGCATTAGACGTGCCCTGTGCATTAGACGTGCCCATGTCTCGTCACATTTCATTGTTTCTATTTGTGCCATGAAAAGTCTCTCTCTCTTGGTCCCTCTCCTCCTTTGTGACTAACATCTTTATCATAAGACGTCCCACACTTGACAGTTTCCCTGATTTCAGCCAGTTGAGCATATTTATAATATATATGGAATGAATGAAACGAGTTGGCACGCATATAGCGGCTGCAGTGCATAACAGAAGAGCAGTGCGTAGAAAAAGACAGCAGGTGTCTTCTACGTTTCTATCAAAAACTAATTAAGTATAGTTTTTTATTTAAAATAAAAGCGATTACAAAGGAAATGTTTACTGTTCATTTTTGTATTTATTTATTGTATGGAAAAATCCCACTTAAAGAAACAGACCGCCATTACATTTTTCCTCTCGCGCACCCCCTGGTGGCAGCTCGCATACCCCTGGGGGTGCGCGCACCACACTTTGGGAATCCCTGCTGTAGAGTGTTAGACACCGTTTTTCACTTTCGTATCCTTCATGGCAACTTTGAGTAATGCTGCACTGCTATATCTTTTAAGTGTGTGCTGTAATATGATTCCATGTTTACATGCTTAATTACAAACGAGTACGCATGATTTCACGTAATGGCGGATTTCACTGTTACATGCTGTACAGTGTTAGACACATTAGACACAATTATTCACTTTCATATCCTTCATGGCAACTTTGAGTAATGCTGCACTGCGGGATCTGCTGTTATATGATATTGTTTACATGCAACGCATTCCATACATTGTGCTTTACACATGACGCCGTTTTATTATGAGCTCCGCGTTGTTTACACCGAGAGCTCGCGCACATTGACGCCATATGCGATGTGTTTTTAAAGTTCATACTCGCTTACAGAAACGCGTTTAAAACAGAAGCTAGACGATAAGTGGAAGGGCATCTGAAAACAGTCATCTGAAAACAGCTTTTTATATAACTAATCAATGCAGACGTTTATCTGAGATACTAATTTAGTTTATGTATGTAAGGGTATTTCTGTGGACAATTTATGCTAACAGCTGTTCATAACTCTCTTACAGGTCTGCATCCCTCTCATCAGTACAAAACTATGAAGTGGAAAAACATATTCACACTTTTTGGACATAAAGTTATATGGTAACATGAGCCACATGAAGTTTACAGCTCTGTTGTTTATCAGTTTCTTATACAAGTTAAGTTTTTGAATAGGGTGTGTATGTTTTTTTATGTTTCCAAATAAACTGAAAATGTCCTTCTGACCTTCATTTCTATTTTGATTATATTGTTAACTTCTTAATAAACCTCAAACAAACATGTATACATTTGTCCTCACATTCTTTACTGTAGTTCCCTCCTGCCTCATTATGCAGCTCATTATGCAAGGCTTTGTTTGCTAGCTGTCAATCAATCCTTCTCGCATACGGCCCCTCTAAACAAAAAGTGTCTTACCATTTCTAAATCAATATATTGGTTTATGTGAATGAGTAGGCAGGATGATGTTCACATCATTTTAAAGAAAAAACTCTAGACTACTAGATTCAGTTTAGGAAAGTCTTGTTAAAACATGTTTAGTATGAGTTTTGTGGACTTATATCAGTGACTTAAATTTTTTGCTTTTTAAAAAACCATGCATAAACCTTTTTCTCTCAAAAATACAAACATGTACATACATGTAGCTCATATAATATTTTAGCCCAGTTTGTGCTGAACACAGTGGTATGAGACACTTGCCATTATTATGTTTTAAAGCAACTGAAAAAAGACCAAATGTAAGAGCATGTCAGAACCTCTGACAGTGTCCCAAAATGGTCGGACCCCAGAGGGTTAATTATATCTTATATTATTGTATCAATACACTAGAAATATGTAAGATGATTTTTGCATTTACATAAAATAAAGAGAACTGCAATTAAAACCAGCATTTTTGCTTCTTAACATCTCACTGTTCCTGTTACCTAAGCATAGAATAATTAAAAAACACTTTAACAGGCCAAGGCATCAAAACCGAAACGAAAACCGTGGACAAGAACCAAAAATTGTATTGAACCGTGAACTAAGTGTATTGTTGCATCACTAATATATATATATATATTTCTTTTGAAATATTTTCTATTAATTTCACAAGTATAAGTTACCTTTTAAAAACCATAGTAGCCTAATCATGGTAAAGGTACTGTTTGGCCATCGTAAAGTGAACACAGGGTTTGTGTTTGGTTGGCCAGCGAGAGGTTTACTTTTGTACAGTAAAAAGCTCAAAAGAACAACTGCCTATAGTTGTCTAGACTCTTATTTGTGTTTTTGTAATCATTATAGTAGAAACACAACAAGGGACACGCGTGATAAACTTATCAATGTTTGTTTACAGCCGCCGCCATTACCTCACGTGTTGATCATGAATGCAGTGAACGTGTGCACATGCAAGTGATCCTGTGTTTAATAAACTTGCTGTGCGGAGATATGCGCTTAGACGCAACTAAATAAGGATTGTACGGTTTGCAATCGCATATTTTACAGGAATACCAAAAAGTGCGTCGAGTTTCCTGACTCACGTGTTTGTGTATGTGTGTTCCCGTCGCGTCAACTGTTTGACGGAAGACAAAGAAAACACTCGCGTCTGGAGATACTGACACACATACGCAAGTAAGGATTTAGATGTCATGTTTGGTGCAATCGGATGGAACAACAAGGAATGGAGAGACTGGATTGTGGATTGCGTATCCATTGACTGCAGGAGGCACGAGTTATGCATATAGATGTTTCTGCTTGTTCACTTCAATGGCGCGGGGGTGTGGCGATCTCATCTCATTACAGATAATGAGGTAACTGGAGAAATACGGTACTTCTCCTCCTTCTCATACAGTTTACACCGAATGACAATATCTGTTTTCAATCTCACTTACATCATTTAAAAGGAGACATTCCAAGCATTATGTAGACATTTATCTTTTGTTTCTACGACAAGTATTCGTTAAGTTACAGTTTATTTTTCTGACGCGTTTCTGAAAGGACTTCACTGAGGGAGAGAGAACAAAATGCGCATCATGTTTATTTTCTTAATTTTGCGAAAAGCACAACATTCTGTTTCTATTGGGAGTGGACAGAAAAAAACTAGACACTTTAACGTTTTAAATTATGTATAAATCATATCTGTATGTCAAAAATCAGCAGAGTAATTTAAGTCTCTTTGCAGAGTGATTGAAAAAAAAAGAGTTTGCGGCGCCCACGGCGCACGCGCCGCCGTCGACCCCAGAGTGTTAAGACCGATGGCACCTCAGTGGCCGAATTCAGGTAGAGCAGCTATCACACGTTCATCCTCCTGGACTAGCACTTCCTCTTCCCTTCCTCCTGTGGACAGGCGAAGATCTAGACAATGGGGTGGACGGCTCAGCTCACACCGCCACACACAAGGTACACACACAGCGATCAGGTTTTCGTTCAACACTCCCAACGTCCCCTCTGACAATATGATTTTTCCCTCAATATTTCCACAGTACCTCACTCGACGTGCACAGTCCACTTCCTCGGAGCCGGGGGGGACAGCGGGCAGTTATGAAATTCGGTGATCACCGTCACAGCAGCTTCCGCTCGTTTCCACAGGGACTTTCTTGACCTGGGGCGAGTACAGACGACAAGAGACACGGCACAACACTGCAAGGCTTCAGGTGCACACACGTCAAACACAGACTCACCCACGGCACAACCCACACTTCAGTGATTAGTAAGATCCGTACTCCTCACCTGGCCGAGATCCGCCCTGAAGGAGTCTTGCGTTCACTGGTCCAAGCGATGACCTACCCAGTCGTGGTAGCTCCGCAACAAAACACCAGCTCAATCTCCGATACTTCGGCTCACCCACCCGTCTCAACATACACGGTGGGGCCGTTAAACAGCAGCTAAACACTCCAATACTTATACCTGTATCCGTCGTCAACGAAATCAATACACTGTACTTACTGTATCCGTGTCGTTAACCTTCCTTCCTCTCCGTTTCTATCTTCTCAGGTGACTCACCGGATGCCCAGCAGTATCATTGTCACTTCGCCCAGACACGTTCCTCCGCCCGACCTTCAATGCAGCACACACACTTGGTAAGTATAATTTCCTTCAATGTTGCTTTTCTCACACTGATTTAGGATCATCGTTCTCCTATCCTTCCTTTCGCTTAGCGAATCTACCAGAGCCTCAGCCTGTACTCGTCCACTCTCGTGTTCCAGCCCTCCGCTTCACTCGCAGCGTTTCTTCCCAAACACAACAACACACTTCCTGTATCTCCAATGCTCCTTTTATGCTCCTTCCAATCATACGAACCACCCAGTCAGCGATCGCCACGTCGTTTGCACACCTGCGGTTAATTTTGCTTGATTTGGGGTTCCCGGGGATACCCGGAAGTGACGGTGTTTGTGGAATTCAGTCCGGGTGGAACCTCTTCTCTTACTTTTGGTTCCGCCCTAGAAGTCACTCCGTGACATAAAGGGCTTGTTATGCTTTCCTAAAATCCACCGTATTTTCCGTGAACACTCTTAGGCTCGTTGTTGGGTGCTGAGGGAATGAGTGAGGACCTGTGTGGGTTGCTCATACTGGGGTTTTAGTTCATTTATTTTTGCACCCTTACCTTGTACTGCTGAGGGTAAGTTTCTTCAAAGTGTCTATGCTTGGTTTTGTAATGGCATTAATGTTCCCAATTTTGACAACCGCAACAGACTCCGAGCAAATGAAGAGGAATAAATGGATATTTTTCCACCCACCTCGAAAAACTCAGTTTTCAGCCCCAACTTGCCTAATTTATGAGAATGCCATTGTTTTTCAGTCATCAATTTGTATTGGTGTGCGCCGCTCTTCACTGCACGTCTGTGACTGTCCGCTCCATATTTTTTGTGCAAGCGCAGCACACAAAACCTGGGTTGATGTAGGACACAAATAGCGCTACGGGAGCAGACCCTTATTTGCCAGATATTAGAGTTGGGTCTGAGTCCACCTTTGTCGAGTACGAGTCAAGACCAAGTCCTTAAACATCAAGTCTGAGTCCAAGTCCGAGTCCAAAAGGGTCCGAGTTGGACTCAAGTCCGAGTTCTTAAAGGTCGAGTCCAAGTCGAGTCCGCCCGAGTCCATAAAGTAATTAAATTGAAAAAAGATACAAAATTTGTATTGTAAATGGTTACTTTCTATTAATACTTTAACCTTTCAACCCATTTAACCAATGGCAATACAAAAATGTAATAAAAATACCTCTATTGCATCTTGTCATTGCCATTGAAAATTTTTATTCTATGTGTCAACTAGTTTCCTATCAAAACTGATTTCAAAGAAAAGAAAGGGATATAGAAGTATCTTCTTTTTACCAGATGTCTTGCAAATAAATTCTCAATGATTTTCGTAAGCAAAACAAATTATTGCTGACTTTGAGGACATTGTGCCAGCCACGCATTGATGTGTGTGATGTGTTTGTCTGCAAGTATGATGCAACTGGCTGCTGGTCCCGTACACACTGCATATTAATTCAGTTGTCACTTCACCTTTTAATGCTTAATCCTGTTCTGTACACACACACTTCATTAATTTACGGTATTTACGTAGAAAAAAGCAGAGGACCTGGCAACACTGCAAGACCGCGCGCTGTGAAGCAGCCTCACTAAAGAAGCGTACAATAGAAAACGCCCGGATGGAGGTTCATTGCAAAACACAATGCTGTTAGATTATTTTGGTCAAAGCTGTGAGTGATAAGCACACGAGAAGTCAGAACGTATGGTTATTTCTGTGTCAATCATCACATTTTCGGGAGTGAGTCTTGTTCAGTACAGACATGAAACGAACATTTAGGGGATTCACTCCCGCATTTAAATGCGGTTGTCACTCTCGAAAGTTTGCAGTGTGTACGAGACGAGACATTAATTAATATCTCATCTCAAGTTCATGCTGTTTTTAATGTTGCACATGACGTGGACTCGACTGTACTCGGGATATTTTCCGAGTCCAAAATGTCCAAGTCCGTGTCAAGTCCGAGTACAAATTCACCCGAGTGCGTGACAAGCCCGAGTTCATTCAAAATTGGACTCGAGTCCGGACTCATTAACATTAAAAACAGAGTCCAAGATCGAGTACCCCAACTCTACCAGATATAAAAAGGATTTTATAATAAAGTTAAATAGCATTTGCCATTTATTTATTTCATTGCATCAAAAGGCTTTGCGGTCTGGATGGACGCATCTCGTGGTCCGGATTCGGACTGGAGTCCGCCATTTGGTGGCCCCTGCAGTATGTGATATACTGTAGGGTGGTGATCATAGGTTCTCTTTTAGTTAGGTCTATTGTTCCTCACTTTTTATTATTCTAGAGAGAATCAGAAAAAAATGAAGGTGTGCATTTAGAGCAGTAGTTCTCAACCTTCATCAATTATCCAGGTCACTTACCATCCCCACCAAACATAAGCTAAATATCTTTCCTACATATATACTAATTATCATTCTGTATTCCCATTTATATTTTATATGCAAATGTTTTATTGTAATATTGAGTTGTTCACCATGCATGGACGCTGCCACTCCAGAGAAAATCTGCTGACTGGTGTTGAACGTGTAAAATGATGCACGGTCTTTGTTAATCTTTTCTCTTTACAAAAAAGTAAATGCATATTCCAGCTTATATGCTCACCCTGTAAATTCATGATTAAAAATAAAAATGTGACTGAGAACAAAAGCTATTTAATTTCTTCTTATCAACATATAAAATCATGTGTTATAATTGATTATATATATATTTTTGGACATATTTTTTACGCCATGTCTGTAAAAAGATGACAATGAAAAAGTCTAACACAACCTCTGATATATGAGTTTACGTGCTTTGTGGGGGTTTGGGAGCATTACCCTGTGCTTGCCCTGAGATTAAATCCTGATTGTGTCCTGTTACAGTGAAACATTTCTCCATTATGTGTACAGGTGTGTATATGTTTGTGTCTTCTCTTATCCTAAACATTTCCTATTCTCTGCTGTTGCCCATTTCCGCTATTTCTCCGCAACATCATTACTTAATGTATTTCTTGGTGTGTTCCTCTAAAACTCAGCCACTTATCAGAGCGTACAGGCTGATGTTTTTGTGAGGGGCTTCACTTATTGCCAACCAATTTCCCTGCCGTCTTTTCAGAGACCCTCAAAATAAATAAAAGCATTTTATGTGCCAGCAAAACATCCATGCAGCGTACAAGTGCCCTAAGATCGCTGTATGCGTCAACACAGCAGTAATGCTAAAAATTATATTTTCTTTTATATTACATTTTCTGTATCTGCTGAGCAGCCATACACATGATTTACCAGCTAAATGTATTTACACGAGAGTACACATTATGTTTTCATTTAAAAATCACTAACATACTGACCAAACCACTGAACATGAATGGATGTTTGACCTGTATTTAACTGAACCTAGAGCATGCACTACACATTTAAAAAGCACATACACTTATAGTTAACTTCACTTGAAGCCTAAGTATCTTTTTTGTTGCAAACTAGAGAAGGTCTGAAGTTAAACAGTCAAGCCGTGAAAGTCAAAGTGAAATTTAAAAACTGGATCTTGAAAAATGTATCCTATTTAGAATTTCTATTCATGGACTTCAGTTAAATGAAAAACATAAATGAAAAGTAAAGTTGTACATATTTACTAGCAAGTTAGTGTTGTGGTTTCAGTTTTATAAAGAATGTTGTTGTAGATTTCAGTCTTAAAAAATAATGTCTGGAAGCAGAGGGTTCCTTTTCCAAGATAGACTTTAATATCAGTGATACAAAGCCGAGTCGGTCAATTGAGCAACTAACAACTCTTGGCTTTGGCCCATGCTTATATACAGTTTTTCTGAAGGTTGTAACCACCCCTATATGCTACTTTTAAACATGTTTTATGTTTGCCAGGTGTTGTTTTCTTCATCATCTGCATATGTCACCCTAAATATTTTTAACTGGTAGGCGCAGCTACCCATATTTGGATTTTCTACTCATGTATACATTTAAACATTGCTTATGCTGCACAACTTATATCTGAATAGGAACCATGTATAGGTAATACTGGTCTTCACATGTTAACTCTGCATCCATGCACCCATGTAACAGAACCTATGGCTATTTATAGGCCGTGCTGTGCAGTTCTGCTTTACAGTCATGAGACCACTCTAATAATCTTTGAATCTTTTTCACTGGCAAACCACTCTTCACATCAAACTTTGTTCACACAAATATAGTTCACACAAATATAGTTTTTTGAATTAATATATAGTTAATATATAGTTTTTGAATTAAAGTTTTTGAATTAAAATTCTTCCACATTCCACCCCTTGGGACGTTATAATGTCCCACCCAAAGTGCAACCTCACAATCCAGTCCAATTGAGTTAAGCTAAGTAACGGCTAAACTAAGCCATCCCATACCTTACCAATGACTAGATTATGCTGCCGCACTTTGGCAGAGTCAGGCCAAACATCTTACTCCAAATTTCTTTTTCTTATTCAGAGTAAGTAAAAGATCCTGCTCCCTAATTTAACATACTATGCAAGCATGGGCCATATGATGTTATTGTAGTGGTTAAATCATAAAACAAAATAATGAATCAAAATAAAATACAACACTCAAAACACTCAAAATATTGTTAAAATAAAACCAATTCAAATACTTATTCAGTAAACATTATCCTGATTATCACTGTTTTCCAATGTTTGCAAAACCCAGTTTGGGTGCACCTTGTAATTTCCTACTTGAATTAATGAATCATCCCGATATTTCGTCATTCCCATTTGTTTAACTGTGGCTTTTACAATTAGAGATTTCAATAAAGGAAGAACACAACAAAACAATAAGCCCCCAATTAACACAGCAATTCCTAAAAATATACCTAATTTAGCAAACCAAGCACCCCAGTTTCCTAATTGTAAATCAAACCAATCCCAACTTAAATTATCTCTTCCTGCATTGGCTGCAGTTTCCATTCTTAACCTTTTAAGTTTATGCATTGCTTCAGTAAATGCCCCATCTGGTGCTGTATGATTAGGAATAAAAGTACAACATTGATCCCCAAATAAAACACACACACCACCTTTATCCGCTAGTAACCAGTTAAGTGCTTGTCGATTTTGCCATGTCATTTTACTAGTGGCGTCTACTTGTTCTCCTAAGGCAGTTAAAGCATCGTCAGTGTAGTTAATAAATCTTTGCTGATTGTAATAGATATAATTGATCCATTCTGTATTTTTGTTTTGTGTTATCCATACAAATATTGATTCAAACCCTGATGCTACCTCATCTCTTGCCTTAAATTGATTAGGTATGCCTCTGGGTTGTCCAATTACATCTAAGTATACTTCAGGATCCGGTGTATAAGCTCTTTTAGCTCTATCCTTTGTTTTCTCAATATTTTTCTCAAAATTCCATGGAGCCAAGGTAATTTCTTGAATTAGTCTTACTCTAGTACATGTACCTTTCCATTGCAGTGGCAACGAAGCCATAAGTCGTCCTTTTCCACAAAACCAAAAGAAATCTGCTAACACTATTGTTTGATCTTCATATATCTCCATTGCGGGTGCAGCTATAGTCTGATTTTCACATTCTTCTTCTATGAGCATTTCTCCTCCTTCTTTAATTCCTTGAGCTAAAATCATTGATGACCTTTTAATAGATCGAGGGAATCTTATAGTTGGTTTGTTTAAAATCCATGTTATAGAACATTTTCCTGTAAAATTTCCTAGATCTATTGTTCCATATAATTTAGTGTAGCATTCATATTTTTGGGTATAATCTACACTGTACCATTCTGGAATCTCTACTTTTCCTTTCTCTACTTTAATATTTTTGTTAACATCCCAATACTGACACCAACTCCCAAAATGTCCCCAATAAAATCGATCTTTAAGCTCAGAATTTCCCAAAAGACCTAAACATTCTGCAGGACAATATGGTCGTCTCTCTTTTTCTAATCCACAAAAGTTTTGGTTAAATTGAGCACATTTATAATAATCATGTGGACTTGGAACTATCGTTATTTTGCTTAATGGTGATTTAGAACATAACAAACAATTGTCCATACCAAGTTCTCTGGCTGTGAAAGTTGCCCATTTGTACCATTCATTATTTTGGGCCGCTTCCCATACAATGTCCACTTTGTACTCTCTGTTGATATCTTTTTCAATGTCTCTTCGATGCTTTGATATTTTTTGTCTTTCATTTAGATTCTGCTCCTTTTGGGTATTTGTCGAGTTATCAATAGATTTTGCTGATGATTGAGAAGTCACTTGTAGAAAAGTTTGGTTGACCATGGCCATGTGAATTTGCCATATGCAGCCACAGATTATCAAACAGATTAGCAACAGCTTTTTCTCCATTTTTGAAAACACTTCCTTGCACGTTTTCCTTTCGATGTCCAACAATGTGATCTTTATCCTCTGAATTGCTTTGGTTTCTTTTAATTCCGTTGAATTACTCTTTTCCTTCTATATCATTTTTTCCCGTTCTCCTCCTCTCCAACGATCGCTTTGGGCCCTCTGGTACAATGGTTCAGATGATACCAGGTAGTACTTCCTTCCACTTGAACTGCTGTCGGAGTTGCTCTCACCACCTTATAGGGCCCCTCTCTCCTTGGCTCATTCCACTTTCTCCTGAAGACCCTCAGATACACTAGATCACCTGGCACAATTGGACAAGTTATCTCCGTCTCCTTATCCAGCTCCTTTTGTCTTTCCTGCACACAAATAGCCTTATGTATAGCAGTTAGTTTCATCATATAAGATCTTAATTCCATTTGTAATTGTTCCAAGGGGGGGCCTTTGTATGGTCCTCTACTAAATGGCACAGGCATTGGTCGACCAGTAAGCATTTCATGCGGTGTTAGATGTGTGCTTCTGTTAATTTGCATTCTGTAACTCATCAAAGCAAGAGGTAAAGCATCCACCCAGTTTAGTTGCGTGCTTGCACAAATTTTGTTGAGTTTGGCCTTGATTGTACCATTCACCTTTTCAACAATTCCTTGTGATTGTGGGTGATAAACACACCCTAATCTTTGTTTTATCCTCAACTGTTGCAGTACTTGTTTTACAGTTTTTTGAATAAATGCTGACCCATTATCAGAGCTAATTTCTGATGGTATTCCAAATCTTGGTATTACTTCCCTTGTCAAAAATTTAATTACTGTTTCAGCCCCCTCATTGGCTGAAGGTACTGCTTCCACCCACCTACTAAACCTATCAATTATAACTAGCATATAACGTTTGCCTCTGATACTTCTTATCATATCTACATAGTCCATAACCAAGTGTTTAAAGGGTCCTTCCGGTATCGGTATATGACCTATCGATGTTGTTATTCCCTTTCTTACATTATATTTGGCACAAACTTCACATGTGGACAAAAATTCCTGCACCATTGCATTCAAATATGGAGACCAATACCCCTGATCATTAATTTTCCTGATTACTTCTCCTCTCGAGCAATGATCAAAACTATGTGCATCTGGAATAAGAATATTTAAAAGTGCAGTAGGTGCAACAACTTTTCCCTCATGTGAACGCCAAATATTCTGTGTATCTTTCTTTGCCCCTCTTTGAAGCCACATAGAGTGTTCATAAGGACCTGCTTGTTCTTGAATTCGTACAATATCTTCCAATTTAGGAATTGGTTTGATGAGTACTATAGGTGCCAATACTGCTGTATGACATCCTGAGGCTTTTTTAGCTTCTAGATCTGCTATGTTGTTTCCTTTGATAACAAAGTCATTTCCTTTTTTATGAGCTTGACATTTTATGACGGCTAGTCGTTTTGGTAGCATCATTGCAGAAATTAATTCAACTATTTGTTCGGCATGTTGGATAGGTGTCCCATCACTTTTGTTAAAACCCCTTTGTTTCCACACAGCCCCAAACAAGTGGCATACTCCATGAGCATAAGCTGAATCAGTAAATACATTTGCTGTTAACCCTTTGGCTAATTGACAAGCAGTAGTAAGAGCTTTTAATTCTGCTAACTGGGCAGAACATGGTTGTACACAATGTTGGGTTACAATAGGTACAAAGTCATTATGTTGTTTTCTTACCACTGAATAACCTGTATGTATTCCCAAAAAATCTCTAAAACTAGACCCATCCACAAAATAAGTGACATCTGCTTCCTGAATTGGGGTGGATTCAAGATCTGGTCTTAACCTAGTAAAAGTCAATGCATTAGCCACACAATCATGTGGTTCACCTTCATATGGTAAAGGAATAAATTCTGCAGGATTTACCGTATTACATCTCTTGATGGTAACATCTGGATAGGTAAGCAGTAAAGAGTATGCCAAAATACGAGCCTGAGTAAGAACAAATTTTCCTTTTTCTATTAAGTCAGTGATCTTGTGGTGCGTATAGATAATAATTGGATAACCCATCGTTAATGTAGATGCTTTGTCATAGGCATAGTATACAGCTGCTAGACCTTGCTGATAACATGGGGGGTATCCTAGTGCTACATTATCCAATTTAGTGCTGTAATATGCTATGGGTTGTTTTTTCCTTCCACTACAACTTTCTTGCATCAAGACTGCTGAGGCATATCCATCAGCTCTGTTGGCAACAAATAAATGAAATAATTTAGAATAGTCAGGTATACATAAAGCAGGTGCTTTCTGTAGCTCTTTTTTAACAGATTCAAATGCTATTAATGCATCTGTATTCCAATTCAATGGAGCACTTAGATTTTGAACTCCTGCTTGTTTCATGATTTCTCTAAGTGGTGCTGTTTTTATTGCATATTCTTCTATCCAATCAGCACTGAACCCAGTCATTCCTAAGAATGCCATTAGTTGTTTAACTGTTTGTGGT
This sequence comes from Paramisgurnus dabryanus, assembly GCF_030506205.2. Lineage (NCBI taxonomy): Eukaryota > Metazoa > Chordata > Actinopteri > Cypriniformes > Cobitidae > Paramisgurnus > Paramisgurnus dabryanus. Next base: position 30,957,740 of record NC_133355.1, on the reverse strand, counting down.
AATGGTGCTTTGCTTATTCCTTCTAGTTGAGATGGCGCTATCGCTTTTGTTCCAAATGCAATTAATCGTCCCAAATATTCAACTTGAGATTGGCAATACTGTAATTTAGCTTTAGACACTTTATGACCTCCCTGGGCCAACTTTGTTAGTACCTTTATAGAATCTTGATGGCATTGTTCAAGTGTTTCAGAGCAAACCATTAAATCATCCACATATTGTAACAAAGTACTATCCATTATTAGATCTTCTAAGTCATTTTTAAGTATTCGATTAAAGATATGAGGAGAATGCTTATATCCCTGTGGCATCTTAGAATATGTATACTGTTTACCTTCATAAGTAAATGCAAACAAATACCTACTTTCTTCTGCAATTGGAATACTAAAATATGCAGAGCATAAATCAATCACCGTAAAATACTTGGCATTAGGAGGAACATTTGTTAGCAAAGTATGAGGATTTGGAACATCAGCAGGATAATCTTCCACTATATCATTAATAGCTCTCAAATCATGGACTAAACGCCACTTAGATTTATCTGCCTTTTTAATGGGGAAGATGGGGGTGTTACAGTAACTTTTTGTTTCTAAAAGCACATCAGCTTTTACTAGACCATCTATTGTAGTTCTTATTCCTGCTATAGCTTCTGGATGTAAAGGATATTGCACTTTATGTGGTAAAGGGGCTTTTGGTTTAAGTGGTATCCTTATTGGGTTAGCTGATTTCACTAATCCAACATCTGAGTCATGTTTTGACCATAATTCATTTGGTACTTGACTCTCCATGTCATTTAACAATTCAGTATAAATGTTTTCTTTTTCCCTAGATGTTGTCGTCATTTCTCTATTTAGTTTCTCGTGATCATTGATAATTATTTCTTGAGGAATTCCTGTAACGATGGTCTTATATGAAATCTTAATGTAGTTTTTGTCAACAGAATGAGAAATTAATGGATTTAGTGTAGCTTGCCATTGACTTTGCAAGGCATTTTTCATCATTCTTCCTAAATCTTTTGATTCCCATTCTTGTCCTATATATATCGGGATATGGGGAGTTGAATCCATAATGTTAAACCATTGTTTTACAAATTTGTCTTCATTTATGCTTATAGCTGCTCCTTGTTCACCTATTATAATGTCCTGTGTTGTTAGTTCAATTTTTTGTCCATTAGTTCCTTCCTGCCATTTCTTTTCTAGTTTAATATCTTTATCTGTATCATATATTAGAGTACAATGAAATCCTGACCTTGGTAATCGTGCATTAGGAATTTGTGCTTCAATGAATTTCCCCCATTCATTTATTATTGGTTGTACCTCACTATTTAATTGTCCTATCCAATATACATTTACTTTAGGTTCAGTTAGGATCATTTGGTTGCTTACTCCCTTACTATCTACATATACTCCTTCTGAAGAGCACCAAATTTGAAGCCCTAATTTGCATAATGCATCTCTTCCTAATAAATTAACAGGAGTGTGATCTGATACAAGAATAGGTATGGTCACATTTTTGTCTATCGTTTGTAGACACACTGGAGCAGTCATTGGAATTAATTGTATTTGTCCCGAGAATCCTATAGTCTTAGCAAATTTTCCAGACAAGGGGAGATGTGATGCATAATTTGAATTAACACATGTATACACTGCTCCTGTATCCACCAACATAGGTGTAGTTTTTCCCTCAATTTTGATTTTTAACATAGGGTCTTGATCAGCTTTTGTTGTTAAAATAGGTAGCTGATTCTCCCCGTCAGGATTCTCTGGGCCTCCCTAATACCCTTGGTTTGGACCTCTATATGGGTTTACTGGGCTTTGACCTGGATGTTGGAAGGGCTGCTGCCACCCTCCCCTTTGTCCCCAAGGTGGCTGGTACCAAGGATTAACTGGGCATTCGCTCTTTCTGTGGTCAGGCTGTCCACATCCCCAACATGTGTCTTTGTTTCTTTCTCCCTGTCCCCTTCCAAATGGTTTTCTTTTCCATCTTTCCTGGCCTGGTGGGGTTGCATAGACGTTTACAATTGGTGCAGGGGTCTGGAGTGCTTTTGGAGGGAGTACTGCAGGGGGTCTTGCCAGGACAGCTGGAGGTGCAGTCACAGGAGCCATCACTGTCATTTGTTCTAACTCTTCCTTTACTGTAGCTTGTATCTTTTTCTTGTTTTTCTTTGTCAGTTCTTCAAGTTGTAATTGGGCTAGTTTTCTTTGTAACTCTTTTTCTTGATTTGTTAGTTTAAGTTCAGTCTTTCTGTGCTGTTCCACAGCATGAGCCACATAGTCACAGAATTCATTGTGTGGTTTAGAGTTCAAGCCCACTACATCTTCAAGTTTGCTTTTGACAGCTGGAGGCATAGCATCAACTACAGCATTTCTGTACATGGTAATGAGTAAAGGATCTCCATCTAGATTCCCCTCAGTCTCTTGTTTCCATCTTTTTAATTGTCTCTGAACATATGCAATTGGATTCTCTGTATCTCCAAGTTGTTCTCCTCTCAATGCTTTATGATCCACTCTGTTTGGATATTCAGTTCGTAGAGCTTGCCACACAGCTGGCCGATATGGATCAAAAACAGTCCCATCCATGTAATTTGAGCTGACAGCTCTGTCCAGTTCAGATGTTTGGAGGATTTCTTCCATCTTTGTTCCCCCAAGAATTCTCGCCATGAGTGCTTTAATGTCTCCCACAGCGATTATTTTACCCATCGTCTCTTCTTCAAACACTTTAATCCACTTCCCAGCTCCCTCGTGAATGTCCGGAAGACGAGTGGTCAGCCCCTCAAGATCCTGTGTAGCCCATGGAACATATTGCCCTTTGTTTCCCTTAATTAAAACAGGTAATTGTGTAGCCAATGGTCTAAGCCGCCCTTTATCTTTTTCTCGTGTCCACCTTTCTCCATCAAATGACATCTCCTCTTCACTTTCTTTTTCTCTAGCTTCTCTTAGTCTACTTCTACTTTTTAGCAGTTTATCTGTACTTTCCAGCATGTTCCCAATTTCAATCACATTTTTGGTTATATCTTCATCTAATCTTTCCTCTTCCTCTTCTTCTTCATCATCTATTTGTGTTACTGATGTCTCTTTGCTTTTTGCCCCACTTTTATACTGCTCTGGTGATCTTTCTACTGCTGCCCATGCTTCTTTATAACAATCTAACAACATTGGTTTTTTACCTTTTTTATCTTGTCTTATTTTTGACTTTGCCCCCAAATTGGTTTGTTTGTTTTCTACCTCAACTTGCCCTTCCATTTGCATTTCACCTGTAACTTCCACAATACCTTTTATTAATGGGAATTGCCCTTCTATGTCTGATAAAAATGGATTAGTGCATTTTTCTGTTTTCTCTGGTTCTTTTACATTTTGTACTTGTTTAATAGTCTTCAATAAATGTTCCCCTTCCTTTTTAAACAAAACCAATACCCTTTTTTCCAAATCTCTTTTTTCTTCTCTTTCTTTTGCCTTACTCTTTTTTTCTTTTGTTTTATAATTTTTTATCAGTATGTCCATTTCCTCACACAAGGCCACATCAAATGTTCCCTCCTTTGGCCATTTTGTCCCCTTATTTTTTGTGCGTTTCTCCCATTTCTTTGACATTTTCAATATCATATCTTTACACAATGGATATTTCAACCCTAATATATCTACCGGAGTAGTTGCCATGTTCTTTAGTTTTCTATTAATTACTCTCTTACAATTACTCTCTTACCCTTAATTAATAATAAGTCAAAGCAGAAGTCAATTCTTTTACCAATTAATATATACCTTCACAATCTACACATACACAGTATAGATAACACTCATCATGTACACAGAGCCCATTCAACCATTTTATTTATTGCATTCTCACAATCACACTCATACAAACACTTTTGTTTGTCTGTAAGACATTTATATCTACTGTGATACAAATCCAAACCCTATAAAAACTTAAGTTTCTATAATACCACACCTTTATATATTTTTGTTATTTATTACATTATTTTATGACATTTATTTTTTTTTTCCATACACTGTGAATGAAATGCAGCAATGATGTCAAATCAACATATATCACTACTTAACCTATTAAAGCAAAAATATGGATTGGCTTGCACAATCACATAACTTTTTTAATGCTATTATTCATTTACAGTGTATCAGCTTATTCCATAAGCATTTTTAATATTCTGTTCCAGTCTACCTGTATCCGTCAAGGCCCTCTTACAGAGTAAACACAGATTATTTAATTTTATCTTTTTTTTTTTTTTCATAAACTGTAAATAAAATGCAATAATGATGTCAAATCAACACATATCACTACTTAACCTATCAAGGCAAAACATGGATTGGCTTGCACCATCACATAACTTTGTCTTAATGCTATCAGTCATCTACAGTGTATCAGCTTACACCATAAGCATTTTTAATAATCTGTTCCAGTCTATCTGTATCCATCAAGGCCCTTTTACAGAATAAACACAGATTATTTAATTTTATCCTATTTTCTTTTCCATACACTGTAAATGATATATTGTATTAATGTCAAATCAACATTTACATAGTTACTTAAACTAACAAAGTGCAACATGTATTGGCTTCCAAAACCAAATCACTTTCATATTTATACAATTATGCATTTACAGTGTATCCGCTTATTACATCTATCAAAGCCCTCTTGCAATAAGCATTTTTATAATCTGTTACAGTCCATTTGTATCCGTCGAGGCCCTCTTACAAATGCACACAGATTAATTTTATTTCTATTATCTGTTCCAGGTTACTGCTGTCCAATCAAAGGCCCTCTCAGCAAAACCACAGATTATTCACCTGAGCTCAGGAATTTTTTCCTCTTATAAGTTCAAACAAATCACACCATGCGTTCAAATCCTTGGAAACGGAACCCTTTATGAATATCAATTTTATTTCTTAATTCTGGAAGAGCACTGAGAGTATTCTTACCACCGCGAGCTATCTCGGATGAACAACACAAACCAATAAAAAGAAATAGATTAGCTTACCTTATATTAGGTAGCCCCCTGGTTGGATTGTGTTGCTCATCCCAACAGCATGCCGCGGTCTCTCAATTTTTGTGCTCTATTCCATCCCATCCTCGTCGCCAAATGTTGTGGTTTCAGTTTTATAAAGAATGTTGTTGTAGATTTCAGTCTTAAAAAATAATGTCTGGAAGCAGAGGGTTCCTTTTCCAAGATAGACTTTAATATCAGTGATACAAAGCCGAGTCGGTCAATTGAGCAACTAACAACTCTTGGCTTTGGCCCATGCTTATATACAGTTTTTCTGAAGGTTGTAACCACCCCTATATGCTACTTTTAAACATGTTTTATGTTTGCCAGGTGTTGTTTTCTTCATCATCTGCATATGTCACCCTAAATATTTTTAACTGGTAGGCGCAGCTACCCATATTTGGATTTTCTACTCATGTATACATTTAAACATTGCTTATGCTGCACAACTTATATCTGAATAGGAACCATGTATAGGTAATACTGGTCTTCACATGTTAACTCTGCATCCATGCACCCATGTAACAGAACCTATGGCTATTTATAGGCCGTGCTGTGCAGTTCTGCTTTACAGTCATGAGACCACTCTAATAATCTTTGAATCTTTTTCACTGGCAAACCACTCTTCACATCAAACTTTGTTCACACAAATATAGTTCACACAAATATAGTTTTTTGAATTAATATATAGTTAATATATAGTTTTTGAATTAAAGTTTTTGAATTAAAATTCTTCCACATTAGCTTTCAGTCTTCTTGATTTTGGTACTGTATGTTTCTGTTTGTAACACACTTCACCATCCAATCAGATCTCAATGGATAAAATCCCTGGGGCTCATTTCTTAACTGTGCTTATGAACAAATGTGTGCGTAATGAGTGTGTAAGAACAGTTATGCAAAATGCAAAGTGTGAAATTTACCAATTTGCACTTATATGTATAAATGTGTGTAAATACACACACCTCTGAGCATGCTTACGCTGAGAATCTAGTGGTAGAATAGTGATACTGTACTACCCAGGACCAACCCCAGTGTTAAAAGAACACTTTGTGTGTTTATTATCCACACCCAGGTGTTAAAAACGATTGGTGTTAATATAGTAACAGCAAATCAGTGTTGATGTTAATGATTTTTCTGATTTGGCGTCAAATTGATGTCTACCCCTATAAAAGAAAGCTGCGAATGCTTGACAAAGTGCAATGGCCTATCTTGGATTATTGTAATACGTTTAAGGAAAAAGCACAACCACGTGACTCATGAGGTGTTCTCATCCTATATGGTTCATTGGAGGTGTTTTGGTATGCAAATGACAATGAACATGCACGAGCATGGTGCTTAAGAACACATCGGATTTATCAACAAGGATTACTTACTGATGTGTCTAAGAAGCATGTTTGATAAATACGGTTGATTTTTTTGGATTTACGCACATACTAGATTTAATTCATAGGACAAAATATAGAACATTTTCTACGCAATGTTGATAAATGAGGCCCCTTGACAGTAAAATATTTGTCATTCTCCCATTACCTCTATGAGTCATTTTCAGTGTGCAGCAACAGGATCGTGACACCTCCTGGGTTTCCTAGTGTTGAGATCTAGACACTCATGCTCTTCCAAGAAAATACCTCTGAAGAACCTGACTTCTCAGCCCTTTCAGTTTCTTGCATACCAAGTGATTTCACAGAAATGAAAGCTATAGCGTAGGTTCTACTAGAAAGACTAAATGCCACGTCATTCATTACATTTTGATCTAGCCAATCATCACTTGACTCTTGGTGTATATAAGTTCCCTACTCAACCTCTTTTGCGTGTGCAGATGCTGACGCTGATGTTCACCTCCATCCTCCCCACCACCACCACCAGGTTGGCCCTATCCATACATCGGGGGTAGGCTCCGCCCCTGCCTTCATCTCAGGCAGGAACTGCGGAAAGCTACAACCCTTCGGCTGAGTTATAGACGGGGTTCTACGCCAAAGAACTATATCATAGCTGCATCGTTTTGCTTACAAATTGTTTAATAAATGCTATCAAATGTTACATTACCTCCTGAGTTTTTCTGGTAGAAAAAAACATCACCGGCTTTCCTCTTTCACAAGGTCTCATTTCTGCTTTACTCCAATATCAGTTCTTTACCTCATTCCATTTTTTCCTACCTGGCCTGACCTATCTTCATCCTGTCTTTATCCCTTCTGTAACTGTATGTCTCAGTTTCTTAGGCCCTGTTTACACCTGGTATTACAGTTTTTCTCAATTGCTTTGGATCATTTCTTGAAACAGAAATTTAATTTTCAAAACAACATGGACAAAACTCCAAACCACTTGGCAATTGTTCACCACAGAATTGAATTTCTTATTCCTTTCATCAAATTGCAAATGTCTAAGTACATGTCTCAATATATCAGTACATCTTTGCAAATGATAAAGTACAGGTAGCGTACATTATGGACAATGTCCAAGTGAATAGATCTTGTTGATCTAAACTGATTGGTTGATTCTAGGATTTTCTGTTATTCGCTCCAAAACGTGTCAGCGTCTTTTCATTGTATAAGTCATCACATGCACAATAGTTTGTTCAGTTGTCAAAATTAGTCAAGAACATAATACCATGAATACCATATGAATCCTTTGAACATTTGATAAATTTCTTAGAGCAATTGACAGTCGGGTGAAACGAGAGCTTGACTAACGAAGGAGGAGTTTACACTTTTGTAGAGAATAATGGCATTGGAAGCAAACAAGACCCCTCACATCTTCGTGTTTGTGGATGAAGCTGGCTTCAACTTGGCCAAGGGCCGAAGATGTGGCCATAATATTATTGCCCACCAGGCCACAGTGGATTTCCTAGGCCAGTGAGGGGGCAATATAACTATATGTGCTGCCATATCTGAGAATGATGTGGCCACTCACATACCCAGTCTTGGCCCACACTATACACAGAATCTTCTAGGACCGCCTTCATTTTGATTTGATCCCTGAAAATGAGAGAGGTCTTGTAGGGCCTCACCTACCACAATATGTCATTTTATGGGACAATGTGAATATCCACCTGTAACGGGTGCTTTAAAGAAAGCGAGTGAGAGATGAATCCATGTGCTAAAGGTTATTTATTAGTAAAATCCCAATAAGGGCCAGCATACATATCCAAGTGGCAAATCCACAATCGTAATCCACAAAACAGGCTATTGTTCAGGGCAGGTGGCAAAACAGGCAAAATCCACAAAACAGGCACAGGTCAAAACAGGCAGATACAAAAACAGGACACAGGTAACAGGACACAGGTAACAGGACACAAGCTGGCTAACATAGAATGTAATAATCAGCCCGGAACAGGTGAACAGGAAGTGTCTTAAATAACAGACAGGAAGTGCTATGTGAGGTATGACATGGTGAGTTTCAAAATAAAAGTCAGAACAGAGCAGAGTATCAAAACAAAAAATACACAGAACACAGAACAAAACATTACAGAACCCCCCCTCTAAAGGGCGACTCCCGGAGCCCAACAAACAAATCAAAGAGTCCAATGGTGGGTAGGCAGGCGGGCGAGGACCTCTTGGCAACGGCAGGGCAGTACAGAGGAGGTCCTGGGTCATGTGGCCAGGATGGTCCTGGGTCATGTGGCCAGGATGGTCCAGGGTCGTGGGGCAGATATGGGCCTGGGTCATGGGGCATATGTGGGCCTGGGTCATGGGGCAGATGTGGGCCTGGGTCATGGGGCAGATGTGGGCCTGGGTCATGGGGCAGATGTGGGCCTGGGTCATGGGGCAGACGTGGAGCAGGATCAATGGGCAGACGTGGAGCAGGATCAATGGGCAGACGTGGAGCAGGATCAATGGGCAGACATGAAGCAGGATCAATGGGCAGATATGAAGCTTGGTCATGGGGCAGGAATAGACCTGGATCACAAGGAGAGGAAGGATCAGAGTATACCTCGGCCTCCACATCGGTGTCCTCTGCCTCCTTCCTGTGTCCGGGTAGTACCCCCCCCCCAAAAAAAAAACTTGGGGAAGCTTCCACAGACCAGGGTGGCGCTAGTCCTGATGGTGAACCAGACGACTCAGGTGAATCAGGTGAACCAGACGAATCAGGTGAATCAGGTGAACAAGGCAGATCAGACGAATCAGGCAGATCAGACGAATCAGGCAGATCAGACGAATCAGGCAGATCAGACGAATCAGTCGGGTGAATCAGACGTATCAGGTGAGTCGGGTGAATCAGACGTATCAAGTGAGTCGGGTGAATCAGGTGAATCAGATGAAGCAGGCGAGTCAGACGAATCAGGTGAACCAGGCGAATCAAGTGACTCAGGTGAACCAGGCGAATCAAGCGACTCAGGTGAACCAGTCGAATCAAGCGACTCAGGTGAACCCGGCGAATCAGGCGACTCAGGTGAACCCGGCGAATCAGGTGAACCCGGCGAATCAGGCGACGCAGGCAAGCCAAAGGATTTTAAAGAAAGCGAGTGAGAGATGAATCCATGTGCTAAAGGTTATTTATTAGTAAAATCCCAATAAGGACCAGCAAACATATCCAAGGGGCAAATCCACAATCGTAATTCATAAAACAGGCCATTGTTCAGGGCAGGTGGCAAAACAGGCAAAATCCACAAAACAGGCACAGGTCAAAACAGGCAGATACAAAAACAGGATTCAGGTCACAGGATAAAGGTAACAGGATTCAGGTAACAGGATAAAGGTAACAGGATACAGGTAACAGGATACAGGTAACAGGACACAGGTTGGCTAACATACAATGTAATAATCAGCCCGGAACAGGTGAACAGAAAGTGACTTAAATACAAAACAGACAGGAAGTGCTATGTGAAGTATGACATGATGAGTTTCAAAATAAAAGTCAGAACAGAGCAGAGTATCAAAACAAAAAATACACAAAACACAGAACAGAACAAAACATTACACCACCGTGGTTGCTCATCAGGGCCCTGTTCACTACTCATCCAAGGATCATGGTGTTCATACCACCTTACTCTCCTTTCCTCATTCCTATTGAGGAGTTTTTCTGGTGGAGAGTGTATGAGCAGCGGGCTCAAGATCAGAGGTCCCTGATCCATGCAATGAACGCTGTGTGTGAGGATATTACAGGAGATCAGTGTAGGGGGTTGGTTGCGACATGCACGCTGTTTCTTCCCTCATTGCATCGCAAGGGAGAATTAATGCTGTGATGTGGACAAGAATCTGTGGGCAGACAGACAGCAGTGTGTGGCGGGCCAGGAGGGTGAGGACAGTGACCAGGACATTTAATGTATTGAACCAAAGGCAAATGTGTAATTTGGAACTAGTCCAGTAGGGGGCAACCTTGGGAAAATAAGGACAGACACACAAGATCCCTTCCCCCACACTTGTTACAGATGAAAATGGAACCAGATCAAATGTGCTTGCGTCTTAGTTATTTTTAAAAATAATAAAATTCTCTTTTCAGGTAAACCCCAATAACTATTAAATATGATGACTGAAAGAGTGAGAAAGTTTATTGTTGTTAGAGATGTGATGTTTTTGAGATGTTAAACTAAAGTAGGGGAGAGTGGGGTAAAGTGAGACATCGGGTAAAGTGAGACACCCCCTGTATCTAGGCAACGGAACACATTTGTGGTCCTATGACCATTATGTTTTTAAGCCCCTCAAATTTCCCCTTGGCCATGAAGGACAGGACCTCATGCTGCTGTGGTTAACATGTTTTTTTCACAAAAATATATTTTTTGCTTGTAAAAGTAAATTTTCTTGCTGTCAACTTAATCAACTGTTGTGCCAAAGCAAATTGATTCAGGTAGAAAAACTTATATCACACATGTTTATGAACTACCAACATATAAAACCTTGTGTTGATGCTAGCTGAAGATTAGCCTGAATTTCCAAGAGAGAGAGTTTTTTTCCAAAATGTGGTGGTGGGGTAAAGTGAGACAAATGATGTGGGGTAAAGTGAGACATGAGGCACAAGTTCAGTTTAGTCTAAAACATATTTTAATGTAATATTACATTACATATGTTTTATTTTTAATGTTATAAACATTGCAGAAAAACCATTATGCCTAGTCAATACACCAGGAAGACAGCCTGGGGAAAAACACCCCTTGAGGAGATGGAGAGTGCAGCTGCTTAGGTCAAGGAAGGAATGAATTCTCTAATGCTATGTACACACCAAACGCGAGGCATCATGGTACTGTGGGTTCACACCAGACACAAGTTCAACAATTTGCGCAAGTAGATTACATACAAAGTCAATGCAAAGACGCAATCAGACACGTCCTCGCATGTGGCGATGCGAATGACGTGATATGGGTGGCGCGTTTTCCACGAAAACACGCCCTATTCGCCGCAAACATGTCTTCGCCCAATTTGAAAATATTCAACTTGAGCGAAAAATTCCATTACACAATGTTAAATTCTGCGAGTAATCTAGATCAAGTAACGCACTGCCCCGCATTTGGTGTGTACGTAGCATTATTCACTCTAGATTACTCACGGGATTTAACATTGTGTCATGCAAATTTTTCGTTCGAGATAAATATTTTCAACTTGGGCGAAGACATGTTTGAGGTGAATAGTGCGTGTTTTCGCTGCAAATGCTCCGCTCATATGGCGTCATTCGCATCGCCCCAGGCGAGGATGCGTCTGATCGTGTCTTTGCATTAACTTTGAATGTAATCTACTTGCACAAATCGTTGAACTCACGTCTGGTGTGAACCCACAGTAAGAGCAGCTGCAAGGGATAGAAATATTGATAGATGGTTCTGATTGTCTTTTGCGCTGACCCGCAGACACTAGCTGGCTCTAAGGGTCCTTTGTTCTGACCCCCAGACTGCGTTCTAATCTAACTGGTTCTATATGTCATTTGAATGTTAATTAAAAAAAATTTGAATTGTCGGAGCCAATGGTCTACAGTAGGCAGCGCTCCGACATGTGGTGCTTTCACACTTTCTGGGAGTTCGATTCCCGGCTCGTGGTCATTTGCCGATCCAATACCCTTCTCTCCTCCCTGTACTTTCCTGTCCTCTCCAAAACTCACTGTTAAATAAAGGCAAAAACTGGCCAAAAAATATAACTTTTGAATTATGTTATGTTGTATTTGATTTTGGTTCAGAGTTACTGTACTTTCAAGTGTTTAGAAAAATAATGTTCTTAATTGACCAATCCCCTTGATTCTGTTACTAGTCCAACGTTAGTTCTGGAATGTGTGGTTGTCAAGCTAGCCGTCAGGATTTTATCTGTTACAATATGTGCTGTTATGGTAGTTTCAGAGTGTAAAAAGTAAGTGGATCAGTTTACCCCGAGCTGGTTCACTTTACCCCCTTGATTTTTCTGGTCTGTCTCAGTTTACCCCTAAGCTGGGGTAAAGTGAGACACAAGACCACTTTTTTAAAACAATCATATTTTTACTGCTCTTCGTCCTGAATACATTCTGGTAATTTTAAGTGAGATTAAGTGAGATCTAATGACTTGTGGATCAATTCTCTAACCAATCTTTAAGTGGGTTACCATACTTTTGTGAAACTATATATATATATATATATATATATGAAAATGTTATAAAAGGGATAATGTGACTATTTGTGAGGCCTGTGTTGGATGTTTGCACATATGCAGGGATATTCATCCTTATATAGTATATTTGTTTTGTTATATATTTACTAGGGCAAATTTCACACATATACCTTATACTTCTCATATAGTAATGCGAGGCATTTTACAGACTGGGTATAAAGCATGTGATGTTCTGTGTTAATGTCTATTTTTTTTGGTTGTTTATTTTGTCTGATGAAGTGAAAAGGACAATGTTCCAATATCATCAGATATTCCTCTTTTAAATACATGTACTTAAATAAACACACTTGTTACAGATGAAAAGGGAAGCAGATCAAATGTGCTTGTGTCTTAGTTATTTTAAAAATATTAAAATTCTCTTTTCAGAGGATTACAGATACACAAGACATGTTACAGTTTTTCTCAATTGCTTTGGCTCAATTCTCAAATGAATATTTTATTTTCCAAAACAATTAAGATCAGATCTCTAAACAATTAGCTTATTGTTCACATCAGATTGGAATTTCTTATTGATTTGAGCAAATTGCAAATGCTTTGGCACATGTGTGCAAACAATAAGTACAATCGTCTGCAGTTTGCCCAACAACTAATTGCATATGGCTTGAAATTCTTCACAACTTCTCAATCATTTGTCATCGTGTACGCCATCACATTCAAAATGATCCATTCACTTATCAAAAACTGCTAAACACGCATGTACATTCCATAAAATATCTGACATTGATATTGTTTGTAATGTCTGCTACATTGGTTATTGCAATTAGAGGTAATTTGCCAATCAACCATTTAACCAATGAAGTTTTGGAACATATATACTGTATAAAGATTGCCCACAGCACAATCAATATCATTTTTTGAGCATGGAGGACTTCCACAACCCTGAACTGCAGCAACATGCTCGTGGTAGACCAATTGAAAGACGTGTAAGGATACATGGTGGTGGTGTTAGAGGAAGACATAACAGAGGAAGAGGTGGAAATAGAAGAGTCAGAGTCTCTGATGAAATCAGAGCCAAACTTGTGTATCATGTCATAAATCGTGTTATACAATGGAAGAGGCTGGTAGAAGAGTGCAGCTTAATGTAAGTAGGTCCATAGTGTCATCAATTGTGCAAACCTTTCGTAGGAAAAACAGGTAAATATGTATTTTTTGTTTGTTTTACAGTATATGAAGCATTTTTATAAACAACAATATTGTAAAGGTAAATGCAACTCTATTTGTACATTCTGTAGATCTGCACAGTAACCTCGTGCTGGTGGCAGAGCAGCAGTATTTAACCACCAGCAAGAACAAGAAATTTGCAACATGGTCATAGCCAACAATTCCATCAGGCTAAGAGAGATCCAAAGTGCAATCATAAATGACAATAATGTCTTCACAAATATAGTGTCAGGACTTGGTATAGGTGAACCCAATCGCAGACAGAGATGAATGAACTCTGACACTTTAGGCTTGTTTCAGATGCAGCTTGCCTCGCCTGAAATATAGGCGAGAGTAGCCGGCTGCAGTGAAGGGAGGAGTGAAAAAGTGCAGGGAACCCGAACGCTTCATGAATCTCGCTGTGTTGTGGACTGCAAACGTCAGCAATGGAAGAGATCGCGTTCACGTATTTTATCGCGGATTAAATAGATGCAACTGAAATACCAACAAATGCATTTACATTAAGATGTTTATAAGGAGAATCAACAAAGGTGAACTGTTCATTACTGGAAAAGGCTTCTTAGTAAATGTTGGAATGTAATCTAATTCTAGACATAATACCAGTGGGGAACCTTCAGGGCCTTCTACGCCTTCAGAGAAGGCCTAAAAAAATTAATAAAAAGATTTTTTATTATAATAATACAAATAAATAATAATCAATAAAAATATGTTTTTACATTTTTAAATTTCTATTTAATTCAATTTAATACAATACATGTAATATATTTTCTCTCATCTATGTTCTAACGTTAAGCTTACTGTCAGGTAACATCTAATCCAATCAGAATCGTCTGTCTCTATTAAGGCCCGGTTATCTGGCTCATTCATTGGTTAGGACTTCATGAATCCCAGGGAAGGCCAAGCTATGTGTTTTGGTGTGGAGAGTGACGGGCAAATCGACCAATCACGTTTTGATTTCAAGTGGGCGGGCAAAAAACAAAACATTGTAAGCCTTCATGAAGTCCTAATCATGCAACAAACTGGATGCGAGCTGCCGTAAAACACCAAAGACGAAGATCTTAGACCGTTAATATTAATACAGTCTAATGGCCCGAATCTCTGCGGTGAGAGTGGTAAATGGCGGAAAACGTGATTGACGTTGTGGCTAGCTTGATAGGGCTGAGATAAAAACGAAATTACTTAAGCGGGTACTCGTGAAGAGCACAGCTGGGAGAAGCGCATGCAGAGGAGCCTGTGCATATGATGCGAACACGAGAAAAATAATGGGTTTAATTATACTTTTACTTTTTCACTTGTTACGTGAGGATAGTAATGACTGACAGACGACGCCGAATTACATACAATATAATTTCCTAACTAAATCTGAGAGAATGCGAAAACATTCAAATATTTTTTACCTCGCTATACCCGATGGGCAGGGCGGAGATACATTTTTGTAGCCCGACAAGAATTCGCAATAGCCCCGGGACCTCGGGCTAGCGATTTTGCGAGCCCTGGATTTCTTATAACAAGGAGGTGCACTGAGAACGCAGGGTGCTATATTTCCCCTTATGAAAAAGATTAACAAGGTATCCTACAGCTAAATATATATTTCCAAAAAATTAAAAACAAATTAAAGAACATAATTTTTTTAGGTTTGCCACTGCATAATACAAATTCGTTTCTGTGTGAAATATAAACAGCACACAGTACAAATAATACAACACCAATACAAAAGTTTAAAGGAATTCATTAAAAATATAAATGTCATAAGTCAAGAACAAGTTGAATAAATATAAAAACTACTACGGGAACTACTTTTAGAATTAAAAAGTCATCAGCTGACATTCCCGGGCAAATGAGCATTAAGCTGTGTCGTCAGCAAATATTTTCCCATCGTGCTTTTCGTTAACGCAGTCGGTGGAGAGCAACTGTGCTCGGCGGTAGAATCAGACGAG
Source organism: Paramisgurnus dabryanus (assembly GCF_030506205.2). Classification (NCBI taxonomy): domain Eukaryota; kingdom Metazoa; phylum Chordata; class Actinopteri; order Cypriniformes; family Cobitidae; genus Paramisgurnus; species Paramisgurnus dabryanus. The sequence continues at coordinate 30,942,090 of NC_133355.1, read as the reverse complement.
CCCGCTTCTCTATCGCAAGAGTTATTTTGCACACGTCAGCGTGACATCAGAGCAAGTCGGACGTAAGTAGGACACTTTTCTAACCGGAATGCATCTTGCGCTGATCACCGGTGATCAGTTCTGCGCAGAATTTGCTCATCTCAAACAAGCCTTTTATTTAAACAAAACAAGAAAAACAAAAACCACGAGGGGGCAAAACAACATAAACAGGGAAAATAAACTAAGAATTGAAACACTAACAAAGTACAAGACTAGACAGGACTAAACACTACATATATAAAAGCAAACTAGACTAAATTAAAGTATTCACAGGCAAGGCAAGGCAAGGCAAGGCAAAGCAAGGCCACTGGATACAAAACGAACATGCACAGGACAGCAAACACAAGGGTATTAAATAAGGAAGCAAATCAAAGGGGAACAGGTGACATGAATCAAACAATAATGGGATAATTAATGAGGAAAGTCACAGGTCGGGGCGGACCACTGATCTAAACAAGCCGCGCCCCTTCCTCTAGTTTCCACCTCGAGGAGGTCCCAAAGCCAACCCAATGACCAGACAACACAAGTACAGGTAAGTATAAAAAATATAACTTTATTTGAATCATTTAAAAAGAGGTATAGGGGTGGAAAAGGGGAAGATTAAAACTAAAAGGCCTCTGTTCTGCCCTCCAGGTGGGCCGTGATACGTAAAAAGGGGGGAGGGGACCAAGGGGCCAGATGTCCGGGATTCAAGACACTGAGGGGGAGGGGGAAGGCAAGCAGATAAGGCTCTTCCGCCTTGTTTTGTTGATCCCGTGGCGCCCTCCTTTTCTCCTGAAGGCAGAAAGAAACACCAAACAGTTCAATGTTCAAATACCAGGGCTCACACTACTCCCGGGTGGCCGCACACAGGTAAGGATCTCACAGTAACAGGTTCTGGTTCTCTCTCTCCCGCTGTAGGCTTGTAGCTGTAACACAGGGGTTAATCTCAACACTGGGGCTCACACTACTCACGAGTGGCCGCACACAGGTAGGTATCTCACAGTAACAGGCTCTGGTTCTCTCTCTCCTGCTGTAGACTTGTAGCTGCAACACAGGGGTTAATCTCAACACTGGGGCTCACACTACTCATGGGTGGCCGCACACAGATGAGTATCTCACAGTAACAGGCTCTGGTTCTCTTTCTCCCGCTGTAGGCTTGTAGCTGTAACACAGGGGGTTAATCTCAACACTGGGGCTCTTTTATAAACAGTTTTAAACCGGAGGTGGAACTCCTTTTTAAACAAACTCATCAGAAACTTTTAACGGAGTTTCCTCACTGTATACGCCGGTGGCGTCTCTGCATCTCGCAGAAAAAGCGCAAGAGAAGACGCGGATGCAGGGGGGGGTTATACATCAAAATTAAGACCTACCTTCGGACGGGACATTACTGCGATCTGCTTGGCCACGGGCCGCAGTGAGGACCCTTTTGCCCCCTGGCGACCGATGGAGTTACCCTACAGATGGCTTCGACCTGTTCTCCCCCTGTCTCCACACCATGGCGTCTTGGTTGGCTCTCCTCAGATCTACCGCTGTCACCGACGAAATGGAGTGACCCACGGCAACCTGCGCTCGCTGAGCAGATCATCGTGCTCTTCGGCGGCGATTCCTCCACCAAAAATGGCTCTTATTAACGCTCGATCATTGGTGAATAAGACCTTCCTGCTGAACGATTTTTTCACCTCTCATAGCTTGGATTTTATGTTTATCACGGAATCATGGACTAAGGTTGGTGACTTAACTCCTTTTTCTGATTTGGTCCCGGCTGACTGCACTTTTTTTAACTCTCCTCGCCCGAATAAGAAAGGAGGTGGTCTAGTAACGATCTTAAAAAACTGCTTCGCGGAGCACTGTCGGTCTATTACTGTTGAAATGTTCTCCAGCTTTGAAGTTCAGCTCCTCTGTTTAGACTGGAATGGTCCGGTTTTATTGGGGGTAATTTACTGTCCTCCTCATTCCTCAATAGACTTTATTCAGCAGTTTACTGACTTTATTGGCAATATTGCCATAAAATATGACCGCTTTGTATTAGTTGGTGATTTTAACATCCATGTTTGCTGTCAGTCTAACCATCTATCTAAGGAGTTTATCAATCTTATTGATTTGTTCAATCTGGTTCAATGGATAACGGCCCCTACGCATGCACACAGACACATTTTAGATCTTGTTCTATCTTATGGGCTAACTGCTTCTGATATCGCTATATCAGATTTGCCGCTCTCGGATGATAAGCCGATTTTATTCTCCCTGTTACTTTCTACCCTCTCTCCCTTACCCAAGAAAGCCTTTACACTCTCTCGTTCCTATTCAACTAATTTTGGGGCAAATTTTAATCAGTGCTATCTGGACTCCTATGCGCATCTATCCACGGACTTATCGTTATCTGATCTCGATGCCGATCAACATCTAAGTCTACTGAACTCTGCCTGGCTGGATGTTTTAAATATAACTGCTCCACTAAAGCCCTTTAAGCACAAAGCCAAATCTGCTCCATGGCAAAACCGGGACACTCGATTGGCTCGTCAAACTTGCAGAAAGGCAGAGCGTAAATGGAAAAAGGACAGGCTACACATCTCCTTTCAACTATTTAAAGACAGCTTATCCGCCTATCAGTCTGCGGCCAAGTCTGCTAAAGCTTCATATTTTTCAGACTTCATTTTGAGAAATCACTCCTCTCCTAAAGTCTTGTTCTCTGTAATAAATTCTGTCATTAATCCGCCTATGAAATATGCTCATGCTGCCTCTGCTGCTCTATGTGAAGGCTTTTTAAAACATTTTATAGATAAAATATCAAATTTGAGACCCAATTTTTGCTCTACCATTGCATCTATTGAGCCCCCTCCCCTCTGCCCGCCTCCCGCATTCTGGGACAATTTTGAACCTGTTTCTCTCCCCTTTCTCAAAAAAATAATTGAAACCACCAAGCCATCCTTCTGTCCCTATGACACCATTCATCCTAAATATTTAAAAACAATCATTGACACTATTGGGCTTGATCTGGTTTCCTTTTTTAATAAATGCCTGCAAACTGGCTCTATTCCCACTTCCCTCAAAGTGGCGACTGTCACCCCACTTCTTAAGAAGCCTTCACTAGACCCCTCTATTTTAAATAATTTTCGCCCAATTTCAGTTTTACCATTTATCTCAAAGATTTTAGAAAAAATTGTACTTGACCAACTACAGTCCTTTCTTCATCTTAATGCTATATCTGAAACCTTTCAGTCTGGTTTTAAATCTGCTCACAGCACAGAAACAGCGCTTCTTAGAGTTTTAAACGACATCCTTTTAGCCTCTGACTCCGGTGACTCTGTGGTCCTGGTTCTCCTAGATCTCTCTGCTGCCTTTGATACTGTGGACCACTCCACTTTGTTACTTAGATTAGAATCTGATGTGGGTCTTAAAGGCACGGTCCTTAAATGGTTTCATTCTTTTTTAACTGATAGACAATTTTTTATAAAATTAGATGACTTTTCCTCTTCTGCTGCTCCTCTCTCGTGTGGCCTCCCACAAGGGTCGATGCTAGCGCCAATACTTTTCTCCTTGTACATGCTTCCCTTGGGCTCTATCTTGAGAAGGCACGGGGTACATTTCCATCTCTATGCAGACGATACACAGATCTACCTTCCCATTAAGAAAAATGACTCAGCTGCTCTTAGAATGCTTTTAAAGTGTCTAGATGAGATTAAAATCTGGCTTGCCCAAAACTTTTTAACGTTAAATGAAGATAAAACAGAGGTGATTGTTTTTAATCCTACTGACCACCCACAGGCTTCCATGGTGGACCTGGGCAGCCTTTCAGCTTTCAGATCCACCCACGTGCGAAATCTGGGGGTCCTTTTGGATGAGTCCCTAAAAATGGACAAACATATCTCCTCTGTTGTTGGTGCGAGTTTCTATCAACTACGCCTACTATCCAAGGTTAAACATTTTTTAAATCACAAAACGCTCGAAATGGCCGTGCATGCTTTTATTACCACTCGTGTGGACTACTGCAACTCACTCTATAGCGGTATCTCCAAAGCTCAACTAAACCGTCTTCAACTTGTCCAAAATGCTGCTGCTCGCTTCCTTTATAACAGCCGCAAAAGCGACCATATCACTCCCATCCTAAGATCCCTGCATTGGTTGCCTATCCAACTCAGAGTTGATTTTAAAATCCTTTTACTGGTTTTTAAATCGTTACACAACCTTGCCCCCAATTATTTATCTGAGCTAGCTCATCGTTACACTCCCACCAGAAACCTGAGATCCAATGATCAGCATCTCCTTTTAATTCCTCCATCAAAATTAAAACGTAGAGGGGATCGAGCCTTTTCGGTGGTAGGGCCCCGTCTATGGAACAATTTGCCGCTCAAGATTAGAGGGGCACCTTCTATATCTACTTTTAAGTCCCTTTTAAAAACCTATCTGTTTGAGAAATCCCCCGTGAATGGTTGGCAGATCACTTCAAACCAATCACAAGGGATTTTTCTTGTTTAAAAGTAGTGGCTTCAGCCAATACCGAGTGAGTAAATTCAAGTCGGGCAGTTACTCTAAAGAGGGGGGTTATTGGGCACCCTGGCTCATTATAAATAAACCACAATAATAATAATAATAAATATATAATTTATGTTATAATAATTTTTATATATTAATGTAATTGTGCTATGTACTACATTATTCACACCATCAAGAAATATAAGAGAAAACAAAGAGGTTTATTTATAAACACACAGCTGTTAATTCCAAAAGTCAGCCAACTTTGGCTTAACTTTGCACTTTACTGTATAGGTTACATTATTAATATGCACGCTTGTACGGTTTTAACCTTAGCCGCTATATTCTACTTCTTATACTATCTATTGATTTTCTGTGTTCTCCTCTACATCTTCTCATGTAAAGCTGCTTTGCAACAATTAACACTTGTGAAAAGCGCTATATAAATAAAATTGAATTGAATTGAATTTAAAGAAAGAGCTTTAATTAGAAACACACAACTATGTACAAAGTAGCATAATGTCTCTTATGTTATCCTCCAAACACGTCAAAAAGTGCTCAAGACATTCGGGAAAGATCCCTAAAAATCTTTTTCAAAGTGATCAAAGTGTTGAAAAAAAAAAGAAAAAACTCAAAAACGTTGTAAAAAAGCCACTTTTGCAGGCATATGGTGAGTTGCCCTGTACTTGGTATCGCCTCTAATCTGGATTTCAGCATGGCACAGCGCTTGGAGAGTTCCAGGCTGGGAGAGGGCGATGGCTGCACAATCCATCCAGACACCCCGTCAACAATGCCGTCTTCATCAGACATGAGATCTATGGTGGCGCACTTCCAAATGTCCATCTCATCCTCAGCCAGCACACTTCGTCTCGCATCCAGCAACTGTAATACAATCAATAAAGACAATAAGTGACCTGAAAAATACTCACATTGACAAAAAACTGATCTAATATAATAAATCTTACCCTCTTTCTTCTGGATCAACTCTTTTCTGGAACTAAACTTTTCATATTTTCCACCTGCGATGCGAGTTCAGGTTGTTTGTATCTGAAGCTCCGGCGTAACGACTCATAATACGTCTTACAGGCAGCTGGAAAACAATTAAATGAGACTGGTATTAATAAAAAGAGTCACGGTACAATTAAACAAGAAATGAGGAAAAACATTAGAAGTTCTACACTCTTAAGAAAAATGGTTCTATATAGTACCAAATAAGGGTTCTTCAGCTCGTAACAATAGCAGCACCCTCTTTGGTACTATATAGAACCATTTTTTAGATGGTTCTATATAGAACCTTGCCTTGAAAAGTGCTACATAGAACCTCAGTGGTGCTATAAAGAACCCTTTCATTTATCAGCAGTCAAGAGGATTATTTTTGTTTATATTTTTGTTTTGTTTTGTTATTTATAACACACTACACAGTTTAACAGTAAACAAAACTGCAAGAATTCAGAAAAATACTTTTATTTTCACTTCTTCATTACATGAGATATCATAAAATAATAAATATGTGCATTAAAATCACAGTCAAAATAAATATATGAATTATTATGCAAATATAACAAATCATTACTCAAATAAGATATGGATGTTAAATGACAGCTTCAAAATTAAATAAATGAACAATAACATTTGGCAAAGACAATCATTCAACAATCAGACAACAATAACATGAAATCAATAAAATCATGACAAATGCAACATCAAAACATGCAAATGATAATAAATACTGAATATTAACATATTATGGCATTACATTCAGATTTAAAAATTTGTGCACAAACAGATAGATGGGATAGAATACAAATGAATGGGATGTTAATAATACATTACTAACGGTAAAAATAAAAGTCAATAGGATTGTGTCAATGTTTGTAGAATCTCGCCAAAAAAGTCCATATTATTTTGTTTGCTGGATCGTTGTACAGTACATACTTCATCCAATGTTCTTTGTTTTGTGGCAGTGATGTTGAACATTTAGTCAGATAAGAGTAAGATAAGAGATGATCTGCTGTTGTCATGTTGATCTTGAGACGCAGGCTGTGATTACCACAGATTCCCATCACCTTGCTCTGGTCATCATCATACAAGGTTGAGCATCAGGCCAAACAAGATTTGGATCTGTTGGTCATGGGTGAAAGGATAAGACATAAAGACAAAACAAGTTAATATTAGCCTGAAGTTTGCTCAGTAAATAGGTGAATGGTTGGTGAGAGATTTATTCATAAATTGAATAAACATAAACAACTGTTATCAAGTCAATGGCCGACCTGCATAGCTTCACTCATGATCCACCTACAACAGATAGACAAAAATAATAAGTAATTCTGCTATTACATGTAAATGTGCCACAAGATCACACACACAATCTTCAAAATGTTTAAACAGTAAATAACTATTATTTTAATGCCAGCATTGAAAGAAACATGCATATAATCACCTTGAAATACAGGATGTGTCTCTCATATCAAGCGGTCATACGCACTGCCTTCACTCCCAGTATAAGCAAGATTACCTCACATATGAAAACTCTGAAATATCAATAAAAAAACTAAACACATGTTGTACCACATTCTTTTGATAATTAGTTTAATAAACTTAATGTACAATATACATGTATATGCTTTTTAACACTTTAACAAATTATTATCCTAAATCATTGTTAAAGCAGAGTCCCCTACATATATCATTTAAAACAGTATGAAGCTTACATGCTATAAAGGGAATGAAGCTTACGGTATAAAGTGTACCTTTTATAAACGATATAAAATACAATAAGAACACACCAAGCTTCAATTTTTATAATGTTTAAACAGTAAATAACTATTATTTTAATGTCAGCATTGAAAGAAACATGCATACATCACCTTTAAAAGCAGGATGTGTCTCTCATATCAAGCAGTCATACAATGTTCCTTCACTCCCAGCAAGATTACCTCACATACGAAAACTCTGAAATATCAATAAAATACTAAACACATGTTGTACCACATTCTTTTGATAATTAGTTTAATAAACTTAATGTACAATATACATGTATTAGCTTTTTAACACTTTAACAAATCATTATCCTAAGTCTTAAAGCAGAGTCCCTTAAATATATAATTTCAAATGAAGCTTACTGGTTATAAGGGGAATGAAGTTTACAGTATAAAGTTTACCTCCTATAAAATAAATAAATTACAATAAGAACACACAAAATTTTCATAATGTTTAAACAGTAAATAACCATTATTTTAATGTAAGCATTGAAAGAAACATGCATACATCACCTTTAAAAGCAGGATGTGTCTCTCATATCAAGCGGTCATACACAATAGGTGTGTTCGAGATCATCCGGCGCTGCGCAGACCGATCGGCGAGGTTTGCCGCTTGCAGTCGAGGGAGGAACTGAAGACGGAGCCGTCAAGCCGGACACCTGCTGCTTGCCGTAGTGACGTGTGCGCCGTGTTTCCTTGTTTTTAATCGCAAATGAAGTGAATTAGATGCTGAATTTGATAAAAACAAACCTTTTAATAAAATGTTGCAACCAGAAACATTTTATATCGAATATTTAAATTGCTGCTTATACTGTATACCCGAAAATAACGGGAAACAAGCCTATATTATTAAAATACCAATAGAGTTTGTTATTTTCATTTTTATTTTATTACACGACACAATATAACATATTTAAGCATATTAAAGTGTTTTTTCCTGTTTTAAAACATGAATTTATAATGTTTATTAGTGGAACTAAAGGTTGGATTAAACTTGAAACGCACGTGATCGCTGTCAGTGAGGCGACCAATCACGTAAAGCTGTGTCGTCATCACAACTCCGTGCAGCCGCTCTGGAGAAGCTGCACCGGCTGAGCTAGCCGGCTACTCTCGAAATGCTCTCGCAGTACTTAAAAACCATATGACACAGTCACGTGCCTGCAGCGCCAGCTAAAGTCGGACAAGATTACTAACCGGAATGCACTGCTTGAAGTCAGCCACCGATCGGTCTGCGCAGCGCCGCATGAAGTCGAACACACCTAATGTCTTCACTGCCAGCAAGATTAGGCTACCTCACATACAAAAACTCTGAAATATCAATAAAAAAAACTAAACACATGTTATACCACATTCTTCTGATAATTAGTTTAATATACAATATACATGTATTAGCTTTTTAACACTTTAACAAATCCATATCCTTAGTCTTAAAGCAGAGTCCCTTAAATATATCATTTAAAAATTAATGTATGAAGCTTACCTGCTTTAAAGGAAATGAAGCTTACAGTATAAAGTTTACCTCCTATAAAATAAATAAATTACAATAAGAACACACAAAACTTTAATTTTCAAAATGTTTTTAACAGTAAATGATGATTATTTTACTATCTTACCTGCTTGTGATGTTAATCTGCAGGCGGTTCAGCAGGACTAATGATTCAGGGCTTTTACAGGTGAAAATAATCAGGACTAATAACTGACTAAATTTAAAATCAAAAAAGGAGGGAAATAAAGAACCCTTTTTGTCAAGACAAGAACCATTTCAGGAAAAAAGGGTTCTTCAGTAAGCTATTGTTTTATATAGAACCTTAACCATCGTTTCAGAACCATTGAAGAACCATTTTTCTTAAGAGTGTACTTACAAACAATGTCGTCATTCTCAGCAGTAAATCTGGACTTGCTGAAATAGCCCCAAGCAAATAGGAGGTCACGACTTCGTTATGAGGCGACGTTAGTCTGTGAAAACAAAATGTGCGGGTTTAAGATCGGATCTATTAACGTATCTATTTCCTTATACAAGAATAAAAGCATATTCTTTAAATCAAAACGTTACCCTTGCTCTGTTTCATATCACCTGCAGTGTGCCTCAGAGACGCCGTACAGCCTCCTAAAAATTACAAGACAAAAAACACCTCTAAGTTATAAAACACACAGCTTGGGCTACTTAAAAATATGCTTTTACATAAAATTATTCTTACCGCAATCTTGGGATTGTGCACCCGTCTTCTCTTCTTGGAGAGTTACAAACACCAAACCAAACGTCTCTTATGCTCGTTTTGTACTGCTGTGTGAGCCGTGGCCATGACCTCGCACGTGATTGGACGAAGGCGAGAAGCCTGTCCGGCTCCTCCAATCACATGCGAGGTTATTGATATAAGGAAAATCTTGTGAGACGTGCGCGCATGCGTATAATATAAACAACAAACGCGATGTGCCAGAAGCTCTGTGTGATATCAACACAGTGTGCTGTCAGTTGAAAGATGGAAGTCCCAAGACTGAAGAAACGACCTCAGCACTTCTGTGAACATTGCAACACTGAACTGTGTCATACAAAATGGAGTTTGGGAGAAAAAAAATCCAAAAGGACTACGTCAGATAACGAACAGAGCCTGCTGCTATCCAGTCATGAACCCGCTGTGAGTGATGTCCCGTCATGTGTAAAGACCCGGAGGATAACTTTACTGGAGTTGGAGAGATTGGTGAAAGTGAAATGCAATCCGAGGACCCAGAAAATAAGTGATTGAAGAATTTGAAGAAATGCACCCAGCAAATTTCAGTTCAGACAACGGTGAGCATAATTACATATTTTTTATATAAGCTTGGCTTGCTTTACGTATGTTAACATTTTAAACAATACTAAAACATATCAAGTAAATAAAATAAAATCAACAATTTTATTTTATTCAAGTTTTGAGGATGCTATATCAAAAAATAGCCATCCAGCATGTTTTATCCATTGTAGCAGCCCTTGCTCACAAAAAGGTTGAAGACCCCTGGTCTAGTTAAATGTGGTTGATTATCACTGTTGTTGTTATTTTAATAATCGCGTTATAATGCATAACAGTATCTTCTGTTTGTTGTTTTTCAGACGACACAGCAAATGACCAAAGCATTCATCTTTTCCTGGACATCTCCTGTTGTGTGGTAAGCATGAAATTACATTTGGATATACTACAACCCCAAAACAGAAAAAGTTGGGACACTGTAGAAATTGTGAGTAAAAAAGGAATGGAATAATTTACAAATCTCATAAACTTATATTTTATTCACAGTAGAATATAGATAACGTATCAAATGTTGAAAGTGAGATATTTTGAAATGTCATGCCAAATATTGGCTCATTTTGGATTTCATGAGAGCTACACATTCCAAAAAAAGTTGGGACAGGTAGCAATAAGAGGCCAGAAAATTTAAATGTACAAATAAGGAACAGTTGAAAGACCAATTTGCAACTTATTAGGTCAATTGGCAACATGATTGGGTATAAAAAAGCCTCTCAGATTGGCAGTGTCTCTCAGAGGTCAAGATGGGCAGAGAATCACCAATTCTCCCAATGCTGCGGCGAAAAATAGTTTTCTGAGTTTCTCAGAGAAAAATTGCAATGAGATTGAAGTTATCATCATCTACGGTGCAAAATATCATCCAAAGATTCAGAGAATCTGGAACAATCTCTGTGCGTAAGGGTCAAGACCGGAAAACCATACCGGATGCCTGTGATCTTCGGGCTCTTAGATGGCACTGCATCACATACAGGAATGCTACTGTAATGGAAATCACAACATGGGATCTGGAATACTTCCAGAAAACATTGTCAGTGAACACAATCCACCGTGTCATTCGCTGTTGCCAGCTAAAACTCTGTAGGTCAAAAAAGAAGCCATATCTAAACATGATCCAGAAGCACAGGTGTTTTCCCTGGGCAAGGCTCATTTAAAATGGACTTTGGCAAAGTGGAAAACTGTTCTGTGGTCCAACGAATCAAAATTTGAAGTTCTTTTTGAAAAACTGGGATGCCATTTCATCCGGACTAAAGAGGACAATGACAACCCAAGTTGTTATTAGCGCTCTTTTCAGAAACCTGCATCTCTGATGGTTTGGGGTTGCATGAATACATGTGGCATGGTCAGCTTACACATCTGGAAAGGCACAATCAATGCTGAAAGGTTTATCCAAGTTCTAGATACATATGATCCCATTCAGACGTCGTCTCTTTCAGGGAAGACCTTGCATTTTCCAACATGACAATGCCAGACCACATAGTGCATCAATTACAACATCAAGACTGCATAGAAGAAGGATCTGAGTACTGAAATGGCCAGCCTGCAGTCCAGATCTTTCACCCAAAGAAAAGATTTGGTGCATCATAAAGCGAAAGATGCGACAAAGAAGACCTAAGACAGTTGAGCAACTAGAAGTCTGTATTAGACAAGAATAGGACAACATTCCCATTCCTAAACATTGGTCCTCCTCCAGCTGTTCCTTTATATGCACATTTAACTTTTCTGGCCTCTTATTGCTACCTGTCCCAACTTTTTTTGGAATGTGTAGCTGTCATGAAATCCAAAATGAGCCAATATTTGGCATGACATTTCAAAATATCTTACTTTCAACATTTGATATGTTATCTATATTCTACTGTGAATAAAATATAAGTTTATGAGATTTGTAAATTATTCCAATCCTTTTTTACTCACAATTTCTACAGTGTCCCAACTTTTTCCTGTTTTGGGGTTGTAGTATAAAGTTCAATACATGCTAATCCAGAGCTGAAATGGGAAAACCTAACATGTTTCACCCACATGATTGTTTTCCGCTCTCAAATTTCTGTTAGTTAACCAATGAAAGCAACTAAAGTATAAACACACTTTATAAAGTATGAAAAAAAATCCTAAAATGAAGTTGAAGTGGATGAAGTTCACACAAAGTACTAAACTGGTTCATTGCACTAAAGCTAGCTGTTTGGGATGCACATGAGCTTTTCCAACTACAGTTTTCAAATCTTTTCATACTCAAATGGCCATATTGATGAGAAATTACCATATTAATTATGTTCTTTTTAAATCTCAAATGACCATATTAACGAATAACGATGGGTTTTAAATCTCAAATGACCATATTAACGATGGGCTTTTCAATCTCTAATGGTCTAATGGTGGTGCTGAGTACGTGCATTGCATGTGTTTTAAATATGTCCTTTAAATTTCCATAGGATGACTATGTGGATGAAGAGGGGGAAATCCTTGCTGAGGAGCAGAGTGAAGCCTATCCTCACATACTGTACAAGATGGGGAGGAGCATGGAAGTGATCAGGCCAGAAGTGAAAAACCAGAACACTTGTTGATGAAACTTTTGGCCATGATGAAATTGACTGGTATCCTCCGTGACGACTTCTTACAGTATGTGGTTTGTTCAAAATGTATGACAGTGTACATGCTTTCTGAAACCTATGAGCGCAGACAGGATGGTACAAAGGTTTGCAGGACTTGTGGTCATTTCCCATTCTACAATCACCCACAGCAGAGGTCTGCATTAAGGAAGAAATGTGGCTCTGCCTTGCTAAGAAAGGCTACATATTCGAGCGGTGAAGAGTATGTCCATCCAATACGTTCTTACTGTTACACGAGTGTTGTGCAGTCTCTGGGAGGACTTGTTAAAATATTTGGATTTGAAGAGAAATGAGATGAAAGGCGAAAGCGGGAAATGCCAAAGGGTGTGTTAGGAGATGTATATGATGGAAAGTATTATGATAAATGATGAAGAAAATATTTTGATAAATGATTGTCATTAAACTTAAAGTTGATTTGAATTACTCTGTCCGACATTGCTTATTTAACTGAGTTGAAAGATTTTCTCTTTTTAATTCATTTATAATTATAATTCTCTTAGTGTTATAAATGGTATTATAACACAAAACTTATGACTAAGTCATTCATTAAATAAACTTGATTCTCCACTGAAACACATACAAAACTGTGAAAAATACAATACAATGTGCTGTTTATGTCAATAAACACTGATCACCTGAACAGTGACTTTCATTTACAAAAATGGTAATTTATAATTTACAACTAAACAACATGAATAGCATAAGAGCATAAACCTCTATGACATTTTAACAAATATTTAAGTAGTTAAAGTTCATATTAGTTCAGTATCATGAAGACAATATCTGGGTTAACAGTGTAGCATACTTTAAAAATAAATGAATTCAAGCTAAAATTTAAGAGTCTGTAATTTGGCTATACTGGTACCAGAGATTTTCTTAAAATGAAGTTAACACCTCTCAGAATGTCACCTGAGTAAAACTCCCCCAGCTGCTAGCCTGATTTGCATTTGTATAGCTCACAGCATGTTCATTTACATGTTAAAGCCTCCCCTAGAATTAAGGGAAGGGGGGACAACTTCCAAGCAAGACCCACGTCAACTTCTGACAACTTACAGCAGTTTTCGGTGTTGGCTGCAAATTGTCGTGTGCAGTCGTAAACTTGGAGTTTCACAACAATCTACAGTGCCACATTCTGACGAAAATTCCACTTTTCATGCAGTGATGGGTGCGGCATTCAAGGAGATTTTTTCCCCGGTGCATGGCAATGGAAAACATAAGATGTGATGTGGATGAAAATCTTTTGCCTAAGCAACAAGGGCGACAGGATGTCCAGCAAGATTAATTTGTTTTTCATTGAGGTTATTTTGTAGTTACTTACTTTTGTATTTTTGTTGTAAACAAAAATAAGAAATATGAAATGTACAGCAATTGGACAAGTACTGTTTCAATTTACATGTAGTACACATACAAACATAAATGAAGTGAATAAATAGAAATGTTCATTTACCTTTTATCTATGTACTATTAACTCTTCTCGATTATAATTTTTTATGAAACCCTATTTTCCATGGTGAACTTTCATGGTGAAAAAACAACTAAAAATTTTGACCAGTGTGGCTCACACGATGGCCAAAATACTTTATATGTAAAAAAACAATTTCTGTTGCGAAAAATGTGCCAAAGCACGCTACAGAAAAACTGTAGTTCTAAACACCAGCATTATTTACAAAACTGTAGGCTGCATATAATTTTCATTGTTTTTTGTGTTTATATTAGAGTATATTATGCTGTATATATTTTCTTTTTACTCTGATGTATGGAAGTTACTTTATGTGTGTGAATAATAATGGTTACAATTTCCTTGGCAGTGTGAGTGCAATGTGTGGTGTCAAACCTCGGAGGCTACTCTTACCCTAAAATCTTCCCTAAAATTTTAATTTTCAGTTTTATACACAATTGTATTCTGTTAGCTAGACAAAAAACAGTACAGTAACCATTGTCAATGAGGGACTGGGCAAAGACTAAAAGGTGGACATTTCAATGGTCCTCTGCCATAGTGACAAAACATCTAAACATTTAGACTTGCAGTGCTTACACAATGCCAAAGGGATGAAGCATTTTGGGCGCACTGCCTATTTAAATGAGAAGGAAATTTAGTTTTTACACATGAGTGAACTGTTTTGGGAGAGGTATGAGCTTTTGCAGGTGAACCACGGTGTTGTGCCAAACCATCCACATTATTTTGACAAAAACACCAAGAGTCTTGAGAACTTCCGGTCTGTTTCAAGAAATGAGCCAAAGCAATTCAGAAGGATATTTGCCATTTTTGTGGCACTGACACTTTATATGGGAAAGGAATTTAGTTTTAAAGCATGAGTGAACAGTTTTGGGAAATATATGAGTTTTTGCAATTGAGCTTAGTGATAGTGTTGAGCTAAGAATGTAATTTCTGCTTCAAGAAATGAGCCATAGCAATGGAGAAAAACTGTATTGGCCACCGGGCCACGGTGGATTTCCCAGGCTAGTGAGGGGGCAATATAACTATGTGTGCTGCCATATCTGAGACTGGTGTGGCCACTCACATCCTCAGTCTTGGCCCATACAATATACAGAAGCTTCTCATCTTCTAGGACCGCCTTTATTTTGATTTGATCCCTAAAATGGGAAAGGTCTCGTAGGGCCTCACCTACCACAATATGTCATTGTATGGGACCATGTGAATTTCCACTGTGGCCAGCTCATCAGGGCCTGTTTCACTACTCATCCAAGGATGGTCATGGTGTTCCTGCCACCTTACTCTCCTTTCCTCATTCCTATTGAGGAGTTTTTTTCTGCTTGTAGGTGGAGAGTGTATGAGCATCAGGCTTAAAGTCAGAGGTCCCTGCTCCATGCAATGAACGCTGTGTGTGAGGATATTACAGGAGATCAGGGTAGGGGATAGTTGCGACATGCGCGCTGTTTCTTCCCTCAATGCATCTCAAGGGAGAATATGAAGAGTTTGGTTCCAAAACGCAATAAATCCATTTTGACAAATTTTGGTAAAAACATGTTTTCTATACCAAGAAAGTGACAAGATGAAAACCACTATTTTCTGTTACAAACTTTCACATAGCATCTTTAGGTTATAAAAACATAAAAAATTCAAATCCATAACTTGATTTTCAAAGATTTATTATAAAAACTGATTATTTTTTCCACAAAATGCAATAAATCCATGACAAGTTTTTATTCAAAGTGCTATAAATCTATTGAATCAATAGCCTATATAAATGTGCATTCATCTTTGCCATGTTATATTCATTTAGTTGACTAGTTGTACACACTAATTAAAAATATAAACATTAATGTCATTAATCAAAACACTTACTTTGTCATATTAAGAACACTGTCATTGCTGCGGTTATACTTGACGTCGTGGCTTAACGTTTTTCACAGCGATCAGCTGTAAAATGTTTTGGTCCTGCTCGATTTTCGTTGACTTTGAGTAAAATTATGGAAAGTTTTTCATAAGATCCCCTGGGGTCAAAGTGTTAGCATGACAGAAGCTTGATGCTGTCGGCCCGGGCAAACAAGCACCTGTCTCTTGCGTAAATTATTAGATGTTGATGGCTTACGTTTCTTTCCCGTCACAGAAAACCATCACAGGTTTATCAATGCCATTAAAGTATTATTTTGTTTTTGTTTGTTTGTTCACGAAGTACATAGTAGATGAGGATAACTAGGATTCCGTGTACTCAGCGGGCCGCCATTGTTTGTTTACATTGCGTGAATGGTGCGCTGCAATCTGTGGAGTGGATTTATGGCATTCTGTAGAAAAGGGGGAGTGGCGTTTATTGCATTTTGGAAAAAAAGGGAGAAAAGATGACAGAATAACACGGCGGATAATGGATTTTGCGTAAAATTAAGAATTTACTTTTTAATACTGACCTGATATAATACTGATTCTGGCAGGAACTCATTTTTTTCAAAAATGGCGTTTATTGCGTTTTGGAACCAAACTCTTCATATATACTGTGATGTGGATAAGAATCTGTGGCCAGATAGACAGCAGCGTGAATGGCCAGGAGGGTGAAGACGGTGGCTAGGAGAGGAAGGGTGTGAACAGCAACAAGTGAAGGACTGTTAGTTGTGAAACTCCAGCTTTATTTACAGCACTGTAGGCTGCATACAATTTTCATTGTTTTTTGTTTGTGTGTTCTTTTTACTCTGATGTATGGAAGTTAATTTATGTTTGTGAATGATAATGGTTACAATTTCCTTGACAGTATGAGTGCAGTTTGTGTGATGTCAAACCTTGGAGGCTACTACCCTAAAATCCTATTTCTTTTTTTCTCAGTTTTATAAACAATTGTATTTTGTAAGCTTAGCTAGACAAAAACAGTACAGTAACCATTGTCATTGAAGCACTGTGTCAGGAATTGTCAAGGCAAGAACCCAGATGCAGACAGAAGTAAACAAAAAAAAACTGATGACTTTAACTCTTTCATTTGGTATATTGTATGTTTATATATTTAAAGAAGAACATTTTCTGGAAGGCATTAAACTTTGGTGAAAATCATGAAAAACACTGGCGGTGGCTGGCAACTTTTTTAAAAAACGCTGGCGGTGAAAGAGTGAATAAACAAGGTACAAAACAGTAAAACAAAACCCACGAGGGGGCAAAACATCAAAATTTCAAGATAACAAAAACACTGACTAAGCTAAGATGACACTACCAACAGACTTTACTTGAAGACACCAAACTAGACTGGTTATAATCAGGACACGATACTCACAGATAGAATGACAAATGCACAAGCACAGAACAAAGAGCACAGGGACATTTAATTGAGAGAACTAATGAGGGGAACAGCTGAAAATAATAACAGGTAGTAAGGGTCGTGTAAAAAGTGACGAGACACAGGAAATACGTGGTCCTATAAAACAATCCCAAAACCACGTATCTCCCACATAAAACATTGTACTGTCAGGAATCTGCCATACTAGAACTAGATATACAACAAGACAAGATACAGGCAGAATCCTGACACACTAGGCTAAGACTGAAAGGTGCACATGAGGGATATTTCAATGGTCCTCTGCCATATTGACAAAACATCTAAAGATTTGCAGTGCTTACACAAGGCCAAAGGGACAAAGCATTTTGGGGACATTGACTGTTTAAATGAGAAGGAAATTTAGTTTTGGCACATGAGTGAACTGTTTTGGGAGAGGTAAGTGAGCTTTTGCAAGTGAGCTATAGTGTTGTGCTGAACTTGTAAGACTGTTTTGCCAAATTATCTTAAGAGTTTTGAAAATGTAATTTCTGTTTCAAGAAATGAGCTAAAGCAATTGAGAAAAACTGTAACTCATTACTCACCAGCCATTGTTAAAAAAGTTGCTTGCCAGCATTTTTTGTTACAAAAAGTCACGTTAAACAGTACAGTAGAGTACACACGACGGGCAACACACGATGCATGAAATTTGACGCGCTTTGGTATTCTTATAAAAGACGCAATTGCAAACAGCACATCTAAATACTTATTTACTCGCGTCTACTGCATATATCTCCGAACAGCAAGTTTATTAAATGCAGGATCACACGCATTTCCACACATTCCTTTGTGTTGCTTTCAACAGGTGATGGAGCAATGGTGTCTGTAAACATTGATAAGTTGACCATGCTCGCTCATCTCTTGTTGTGTTTCTACTATAAAGATAACAAAAACACAACCCTGCTGAAAAAAACAATAAAACCATTTTATTGGTTCTAATGGAATATGGCCCAAAACACTACAGTGTATTGGTTTTTGTTGGCCTCTAATGGTATGTATTGGTTCTATGTATTGGTTCTACTGGAATATGTATTGCTTCTAATGAAATATGGCCCCAAACACACCACAGTGTAGTGGTTTTAATGGTAAAAGCTAATGGTTCCTATTGGTATTTTAATGGAAACCATTAGAATTTTCTGTAGTGGTTTTATAGTTTTTTCAGCAGGGAAATAAGAGTCCAGACAATGATGGACAGTTCTTCTTTTGAGCTTTTCCTGCGCAAAAGTAAAACTCTTGCTGGCCAACCAAAAACTAACCCTGTATTCATTTTTACATTGACCAAACAGTACCTTTTGTCATGGTTCTGCCTTCTTGTCCTTTGTTTAATCTAGTCTTGTGGCAGAATCATGACAGACCCATGTTTTGTGTAGGTTCACGTGGTCTCAATATTGGTTTACTAGACCACGTGTTCCCTGTGTCTTGTCTCTTTTACCCTGCTCCCCTGTCATCCTCTCCTCATTATTGTTTGATTTATATCACCTGTTCCCCTCTTGATTTGCTCCCCTATTTATTCCTCTTGCATTCATTGTCCCGTGCTTCAGCATTGACGTTTGTTTCAAGAGCCTGTGAGTACGTTGTCGAAGAAGTCTAGTCTAGAAGTGTTATTGTATTTAGTCAAGTTCATTGTTTAGTGTCTCCCTGTTTAGTGTCCTAAAAATCTAGTCTTGTTTAGTGTTCTCTCCCTCTGTTTTAGTCTCCAGTTTATGTTGTTTCGCCCCCTCGTGGGTTTTGTTTTCCTGTTTTGTGAATTAAAAAATATCCTGAGTTAACCCCTTGTTGTCTGCATTTGGGTTCACCCCTGTTATCCCTGACAGAATGCTGAAGCCAGAACAGAACCCAGCAGACAACCTGTGTCGTCCCACCAGGCGGCAGTCGGCTGACCTTGAACTGTGGTGACAGTCGACTGCCGCCGACATGAAGATTGGCAAGGCCCCATTTCCTCCCCAGAAAGAGAGGACCCTGAGGGTGTATGACCAGGATGTGGAAGTGAGGAGGGTTTTGTTGCCAGAGACCCTCCTCAACTCCTACTCCTCCCTTGCCTGAACGAGAGGGGCTAATCCGCCTCCCATTCCGTGAGGTTGTGGACCAGTTGTGTTGGGAGGAGCTTCAGGTTCCCACCAGGTCATCACCATCTGCCACTCTGCCAACCATTCCGGAGGGCCATGCCATCTGTGTGGTGACTTTGGAGGACCCGGCTCTCACCACTCCAGCTCTCAAAGGCTTTTCCAAGCCTGCCGACCTCCGGGGGAAGCACGAGAGGAGGATCTCGTGGGAGTCGGCGTCCGAGGGGTCCTCCACAGATCGTGCCACTCCCACAGCGCTCATCCCACCTGCCCCGTTCACCACACCACACCCGCGCAAGAGGAGGAGGAGAGGGGTTGTGGACCCTCAGCCTCAGCCCGCACACCCTCAGCCGCAGCCTCCGCAGTCCGCGCAGCCCCATCAGCAGCCTGCAGAGCCAGTGCAGTCCCTGCCGTCTGCGCAGCCACCGCTGTAGCCCCTGCCGTCTCCGCTGCCGGTCGCAGTGCCCCCTGTCGTGGTCCCTGTCTCGTCCCCGCTGCCGGTCGCAGCGCCCCCTGTCTTGGCTCCTGTCTCGCCACCGCTACCAGCCACAGCACCCCCTGTCTCACCAGCTCCTTCTGTTGCTTCCTCCCCTGCACAGTCAATCTGTTCGTCTGCTGGTCCCCTGCCACTGTCTCAATGTCCTCCCTGGACTCTCTCCCTAACCCAGTCAGCCCCGGTTTACCCACTCCTGTGTCTGCCCCTTTCCTGCCCAGAGACCCTGCCTTGTTCCCCATTGTGCCTCCTGTCCTCCTTGCCTCAGTCTGCCCCTTCTGGACCTGCCTCCCCAACTAAGACCCCCAAGCCTGCCCGGACTCCTCGTCCCAAGCGCTCTACCTCCCCCTCGGGACCCAAGACCCCTTGCCCATCCAGCTCCACCCTACCTGGACTTCCTCACATGAATTTTATTGTTCCTCCGCCACCCCTTCCTTGTATGATGTTTTTATTGTGTCACCCTAGCCCTCTTGTAATTTTCTCTTGTCTGCCATTGATGTTATTTGTCATGTTTTCTTGGTGTTTGTCCATCTGTCAGTCTGTCTTGTCCCGTGTCTAGTGTTCCCCTGGGGAGCGTCTGGAAGCCGCTCCTTAAGGGGGGTGGTTCTGTCAAGGTTCTGCCTTGTCCTTTGTTTAATCTAGTCTTGTGGCAGAATCATGACAGACCCATGTTTTGTGTGGGTTCACGTGGTCTCAGTATTGGTTCCCTGTGTCTTGTCTCTCTTTTACCCCGCTCCCTTGTCATCCTCTCCTCATAATTGTTTGATTTATATCACCTGTTCCCCTCTTGATTTGCTCCCCTATTTATTCCTCTTTCATTCATTGTCCCGTGCTTCAGCATTGACGTTTGTTTTAAGAACCTGTGAGTACGTTGTCGAAGAAGTCTAGTCTAGTAGTGTTATTGTATTTAGTCAAGTTCATTGTTTAGTGTCTCCCTGTTTAGTGTTCTCTCCCTGTTTTAGTCTCCAGTTTATGTTGTTTTGCCCCCTCGTGGGTTTTGTTTTCCTGTTTTGTTAAAGGGGGGGTTTAATGGTATTTCAAGCATTCTGACTTATTAACACAGTTATAGAGTTGTTTCCTCATGCTAAACGTAGGCAAAGTGTCAAAAATGCAGTTGGGCGTGTTTCAGAGTATTTCTGTGCCGAATGCACTTCGCCAGGGTTCGTACAAGTTTCGGCTAATTTTTTTCGATTACGGTTCTAACTGACGTTTCAGGGGTTTTCGATACGTATCACTTCTTTATATGGGCTTCCGCCCGAAAACTTCCTCCGGAAAACCCCGCCCAGCCGTCAGTCAGCGGGAGACGTTAGAGCTTGCTAACAGCTTATCACGCCACTCAGCTTTGTTTAATTTCAAAAGTCAACAATGGCACAACAAGAAGTGTGTTTTTGGATGTAAGGAGAAGACATCCAGCCTTATGGAAACAATGGATATAGTTTATTATCCGGATTAGCAGCGGAGTTTTGTGTGTGTGTTTGATGCGGTGGATTTTCATGACGAGTTACACGTGGTAAGTAAGACTTCTGTCTTATGTTGGAAATAGGCGCGTGTATATTATATAAATGACACGAACATGTAGTGAATCATAAGTTAAAACAGTGTTGTATAGTGTTGCATGACTCGTACTCGCTCCTCCCGTGTTATAACTCCTCCTTCTTCATTTTTTCGTACGTTATCGGAAAGATTCGGTAAAGCTAATCTTTCTTTTATAAATCTGATTAAACTAAAGACTCTTCAGAGATATAAAGGATGTCATACTACTCCATAGGTACTCCAGATTAATATCAGAAATGCAGAAACAGCGTGTGTTACGTGAGCTTTAATTAACCTTGTTTTCTGCATTTGGGTTCACCCCTGTTATCCCCGAGATCCCTGACACCTTTTCCAGAGTTCAATAACAATTCAATACACTACATCAGGGGTGTCCAACCCTGCCCCTGGGGATCTACCGTCCTTCAGATTTTAGCTCAAACCCCAATTAAACACAACTGAAGTGGTTAATCAAGGTGTTAAGGGTTGCTTGTAGGGCTGTCGAAATTGATCAGAAATTACCTTTGTATATTCCCTCTAAAAAACAAAAATATTCAAACATCTGGTTGCGCATTTTGTCAATGATGCGCATTACGTCAATAACATGACAAATTAATACAAAGAGACATAACTTCTTGTATAGGTAGTCTATTTAAGTTTAAACATATTTGACAATGTATTACCTAAACAAAAACTAGTAAATCAACTAATGGCCAAGACCTCAGACCTCACTCTCTCTCGCCATCACTCTCTCTGCGCATAACGGTTTAAATGAACAAACACATTTTGAGTGCTGATCAAAACTTTTGTGCAAGCAATTTAAGATCTCGACTTTTGTCCCAAATATAGCAGGCTTCATTCAATGATTGAAACAAATAATATTAATAAAGTTTTACAGCATATAAAACTGACATTGAACGCTCCCAGCGAGCTGTGCTGTGCTAAACGTGGAACTTTTACTTGACATGAAACGGTAAATAATCAAACAGTGAAAGCAGTGCATTTATCCTTTATTCATGAAACATCTATTCAGTCAGTACAGTAGCCTACACTTTAGTAATGTTTCTGTTTAACATTAGGTCTATCAGTGCTGACCTCTTTTTATTTACTATATTCCCTGAGGATCCGGGGATGGAAAGATAGAAATATATTTCTATGCCATCTGGGCGACGTAACGGTATTCCTCATATGTAAGGAATTATTATTATTATCTCCCAGAGCCCAAAGTTTTCCACCACATGAGAGGATTTTGTTGAGCAGGTATTGGAGACTCTTGTTCATACATCAACATATCTTTTCAAAGCAGCAGACTGATGTCCTGGTGTGGGCTGTCCGTGCAATACATGTCACAGAAAAGCAGATAACGCAGTTTTCTCAGCGGGTTGCTGATCACGGGGATGTTCGGCAGCAGCCTCACTGCCTGTGCCTCCTGCCACATTACCTTGTTTCATTTCCTCCAGTATAGCCACCTGCACCTGCTGTGTCTGCTCCTCTTTCAAATGAACGAGGTGATGAAAGCGTGGATCCAGGTAACTCGCTTTATTAAGCAGCATAAATGCGCCTTTTTCCACACTATAATGCTTCTCAAGATCTTTTTCTTCATCTCTGACAATGCTGGTGGTTCTGGTTCGTCTGGCGTTCGCTTGTTCATGCAGAACATGTATTAAAGGCAGTACAGCCGACGCTGTTGGATATTTGTCAGTTGAAAGTGCTTCTGTTGCAACTTTAAAGGTTTTAAGTATTTTTTTAAAATATATTAGGACAGTTATGCATTTGTCCAGCCTATTTCAGTCTTATTTCAGAATGTAACAATGCCAATTTTCAGTGCTGCTGCCAATAAAGCACCTTAAAGCTGTAAAAAAAAACAAGCAAAAAAGTAATGATTTTGAAGATGTACAATATAGCAAGGATACATGTTAATTGTTTATAAATAAACAAGTGTTTTCTGTGTCAGTGGCTGCAAAGATGAAGTTGGCAATGCTGACTCGCGATCTTTGAAGTAGTGAACACACCTGAGAGAAATGCACATTTCATACATAGAAGCCTGCATAAGCAGAGAGCAGCATGTGTTCTTTCGTTCTGTATTGCTTCTGTTTAAATGTAGACTTTTCGATATAGATATATTTATTACAAAACAAAATTAACTTTCAGAGGGTGTAAAGAGTAGCTGAAAGCCATACTTGAGAAAAAGTACAAATTCCTTACTGTAAAAATTACTCCACTACAAGTTACAAGTCACCAATTTAAATATGACTTGAGTAAAAGTATTAAAGCAACACTATGTAGTTTTTTTTACCTTTAAATAATGTCTCTAAAATTATTTCAGTGATAGAACAACTTTTAACTGGACATATTGTACTGTTGCTGCAACCTGAGCAGCCTCCTAGCTGCTACAAGCACACTCTGAAAGTGGCGGTGGAGGGTAGGAAACACAGCTCCGCCCCTCCCCCTGCCTGCAGAAGAGTGTCTGATACCAGGCACTTTTGCACTTTTCAACCACATGGGGGAGCTGTAAGTCATTTTTACATGGAAACTACATAGTGTTGCTTTAAAAGTACTCAAGTATTTTTACTTGTACTGAATGTTGGCTCAAAGATGCACTAGTCCTCAACACAAAGAGACATTGTAGGTCTGGGCAGTGAAAACTAAGAAAGTTTATTTATTATATTATTTCCTAATATAGAAAAGAAATCAAACACCTCAAAATTTTGACCTGGCAGAACAAACACAGATTAAACATAGTCATAGTCTTTTGACTAAAATTTTATTTAGTTTTAGTCATATTTTTGTCATCTGAATTGATTTAGTTTAAGTCTAATTTTATTCAACTAAATTCCATGACATTTTAGTCTAGAAATCTACATTAAATTTAATTTAAACCAATTTAATTTTAGTCTAGTGTCATTGTGTACTTGAATGTGCCATGCTGAAAAATATATAGCCTAACTTTGTGATATAAATATATGGTAACACTTTACAATAAGGTTCATAAGTTGACATTAGTTAGCTACATTAGTTAACATGATTCATGAACTAATAATGAACTGCACTTATACAGCATTTATTCATCTTTGTTTATGTTAATTTCAACAATTACTAATACTTTATTAAAATCTTGTTAACATTAGTTAATGCACTCTGAACTAACATGAACAAACAATTAAAGCTTAAATTTTTATTAACTAACATTAACAAAGATGAATAAATAATGTAACAAATGTATTGCTCATGGTTTGTTCAAGTTGGTTAATACAATAACTACTGTTAACTAATGAACCTTATTGTAAAGTGTTACCAAATATTTTTATATAGGCCTATCCTAAAAAAGATATAATTTTTTTTTTTTAAATTCTAGTAAACTAAAATTACACTAACATAAATATGATAATGCATATTAAAAACGTGAAGTTGTTCATTTGAAAGATTAATTGTAAACACATGTAGTACGTAACACCACTATCTCACATTAAGTGCACTACATTTCTTCCGTCATGCATCCCTCTTTACAGTAAATACATTACAGCATACTTGATTAAATGTGAGGACAGTGAAATTGTACACGTATTATCAGTGTTGGGCAAGTTACTTCTAAAGTGTAATACATTATATATTACAAATTACTGTCATTTGAAAGTAATTAGTTACATTACAATATTACTGACTCTGAACTGTAATGAGTTACACTACTTTTGAGTTACTTTTGAGTTACTTTCATCAAAATAACAGAAGTATGACTAGGCATTATAAAATGTTAAAATGTAGTTTATTGATGCTTATAAATCTAGAAGTTATGTGTTGGCCCTCGAGCTTTGAATAGGCACAGTGAAGAATTATGGCAAAAAACAGTAACAATGACTGTCAGAGTCATAAACATAGACAAATGATCTGGTAAAAGTCTGGTAAATGATGGTAGACATACCAAACACAATAAAGCTAGAGCCCACTAAAATGCAACCTATAGACTAATAACATGGCAAGACACGCAACCTCTTTTCATTTCTATTCTTTAATTCACTTTTAATTCAGATTCACAGCACAAATTTGGCTTCACTGGGCTGACACAACTTATCAAAAAGTGCTATTGGAGGATCAGGCCTCAAGGAATACAGCTCATTTCAGTACAATATAAAGATTACATGTAGGTTAAAATATAATTGCTTAATAAAACACAGACAAACAGAGGAACACTGCTTTTTGCCAAACAATGAATATAGGCTCCCATACAAAGGCTGGTAAAAACTTTAACCAGTGATGTTTAAATGTACTAATTAAATAACCATGTTTAAGTCTACATTAATGTTATGTTGTAGTTTAGGTTGCTGTTTGTAATAAAACTGTAGATAGCATAGGAATAGTCTAGCAATCTATTATGTATATGGACTGTAACCATAGCAACGTTAGCTTACCTTGTCATTGCTGGTGTGGTGAAATGGATTTTACTGGCAAGATTTCTAAAAGTCTCTTTACTTCTGAGGTTCAAGCAGCACAGGAGACCGATAGAAACTTTCTGTTGCTTTTACTTAGTGCTCTCATTCGCAGAATTTTGCGTATGCGGCGCTACCGGACCTGATTGCGACCACTTTAGTCAATGCTTATACAGCCGCGGACTTCCCAGATTCGGCTCTTTAAGAAACGCGTCAAATACAAAATTAAAGTAAGAATGAACATGCTGCATACAGCACCTGGAAACAGACATACGCTGCGTCCCAAACCGCCTACTTCCATACTATATAGACCCTTTTACTGTTTGTACACAATGATGACGTGGCAGCGTATGCGCGCGCATTTAGGCAACGGAAGTATTGTAAGAATCAACAGTGAAGCAACACAAACAGTAAGTTATTTTAAAAAAATTGACTTTATCAACATTTTCAACACAGCTACCAGATCCGTGTACTATAGTGGAGTGGATAAAAGACGTTAGCAGATGGCCAAAAATAAAGTTGCCAGATACATATATACGAATATTAGTATATTATATTAGTGCAACCAAACGCAACAACGGGACATTTTGATGTTGAGAAACCGTTTTAATAAACTTTCTGAGTTGCTACCACGTTAGAACCAATGGGGAATAACACCACTTCTGTTGCCCAAATATTTGATCACGTGAGCTGTAAAAGGGTCTATAGTAGGCAAAGAGTACGAGAAGTAGTGCTTTTCGCCTACTATAAAGTATGGAAGTATGCTGTTTGGGACGCAGCCATTACTATTTTACCCGCAGCTTTTTCCTGTGTGGATGCTGGTCGCGCGCATTATTAAAAAAAATAAATAAAAAAATAACACCTCTATTTTTGAAATACATTGTTGTAACGCGCTCCTTACTAAGACTGTAACGAGTAAAATATTACCAAAATTTTATTAGTAATGCGTTATATTACTGCGTTACAGCAAAAACTAATATATTTTGTAATGCGTTACTCCCAACACTGCTTATTATCAATCTTATAATGTACTTAAGTTACTCGGGCAATCAGTACAGGACCTCGCTGGTTTATTTTGGCTTATATAGTAAGTTATATCAAGTTATGTACCAGCTCAGGTTAGCTGCATCAGAGTATTTAAACATTTGTGCTTGCCTTTGAGTTGCGGGATGACCCTCCTGCAATCGCGCATCACTTTTATTTTGATTGTAGCATCGCATGTTTAACAAAGGGTCCCTTGACTGAAGCAAATGTGATATGCATCCATATGTTTGCTCTTTATCTCTTCTCTCAGACCAGACGCAAACTTTCCTCTACAGTTTATGACACACACAGCACACAGATGTCCTGCTTTCGGTGGCTCAACGCAAGCCATTCAGCGTTTGACATCAAAGTACCGCGAGACCAGACTTCTCCATATGCATTTAATTCGCTCTCGCAGTACTTTGATTTCATACGATTATTGCTCTGCGCAGCGCCAAATGAAGTCGCTCAGTTGTGTGTGTGCGTGTAACCTCGCGACCACAGATTGACACTTTCGCCTCGTTTTTATTTGACGAATAAACAATGTAGCGAGTAACGTTAAGTGTCATTTCAAATGTAGTGGAGTAAAGAGTACAAATACCCAATCAAAAATGTAATTGAGTAGAGAGTAAAAGTTGCCTATATTTTTGATACTCAGTACAAGTACAAAGTAGCTCAAAAAATACTTAAGTACAGTAACGAAGTACATTTACTCAAGTACTTTATGCCTCTGTTAACTTTAAAGAAAGGGTTTTACAATGATAAAACGATAATAACTTCAAATAGGGGGTGTGTCGCGGTTAGAATATAGAAATTAAGAGAAAAAATTGTAACGCAAGTACTTTTGATTTTAATTCTTAAAGTAGCCTACATTTAAAATCGGGTACTTTTTAGAGTTTTCATTGTGGTACTACTTTTAGGCTACTAAAGTAAATATGTCTATGGTTATTTGTACATTTACTTAACCCTGGAGAACCCACGGGTCAAATTTGTCCAATGTTAACTGATGCTAAGAGAGGGGTTCTTGGGTTCTCCAGGGTAGGCTACTGAGATTCAGTACTTCCTCCACCACTAATTGATTACAGTACATATTTCATACACTATGCTCACCTTTTCCATAAGGGACCCTTTGCTTGTTTCTCAGATGACAGCAGACACAGCTCCTCGCTGCTCCGATGCACGGCAGATCATTTCATATTTTCTGTTCTATCGCGTCAGACAGTCGTTAATCAGCTTCTCAGTTTTCAATTCCAAAAGTTGTTGTTTCTGCTGTAGAAGGTAGCTGTCGGCGGAAGATTTGCTGAAATGTGAGGCCGCCACTTTCATTCTACTAACGAGGATTTCAAAGGCTCTGAACCCGAGCCCTTTACGCACATCCAAGTTTATTGTATGCACCACACATGGTATATTTAACGTTTGAAGATGTCTCTACACTGCATTGGCATAATTAGTGACATTATCCATTGTGATGGCAATCACAGATCCCCTTTCTATGCCAAAAATGTCCAAGATCTCTTGAATGCATTCACCTATTCTCTGCAGTGTGGCTTACCTTAAGCTGTTTTGTTTTTAGCACATTGTTAAGCATTTTCCAGTCATCATTAATCCAATGGGCAGTTGCTGTAACATAGGATACTGTCGCTAGGGACGTCCACCTGTCCGTGGTAAGAGCCACATCTTTGTCTTTGATTGATTCCTTTATTTTGTCTGAGGTGCTATTATACACTTCTGTCATTCTTTTAGTGACTGTTCAACGGATAGAGATATGGTACCTCGGTTCCATTGCTTGACAGAACTCCCTGAAGCCTGCCCCATGCAAAACAATGATCAGTCTCATGTCCCAAAGAAACTAATGAAAAGAGAGAAGTCCCGCACACTATCCACTTGCAAAATAAAGAGTTTATTTTAACGTTTCGATCTCTCGATCTTCCTCAGGCATAAAAAACATATATCAAGCAGATGTCACAGTGTGACTTTTTCGTGGGCGGAAAATAAGAACAGCAGAGCGTCACCAGGGAATGTGAGTAGCAAGCTACGTTTATTATGAAGTATTAAGAAGAGTGCATTACCTGACGTATGTTGTGAGTTTGGCAATCAGTGTTCGGCCCCACCGTGGAGAGAAGCGTGGGCGAGCAGGGGAGTAATACTGAAAGTCCTTATAGAAAGCCAGCGCTGTGAAGCATTGCCATTGCACGTGAGTAACGTCACCGATTGTATTACGTAGTGTGGAGCAGAAAGTATATTACCTGACATTGTGTTGTGAGTCTAGCACACCGAGTTGCGGTCCCACTGGGAGAGAAGCGTTGGTGAGCCGAGGAGTCCGATTAGGGGTAACCACAGGAGGTCCGGCGTCCATCCTTTAGGCACTTTCCCCCCCTCCACCAAGAATCGCCTTACTAACCACACAACGAGCCAGGGTCGAGTTTTGGCTTAGTCCCTAGTTCACTTAAAGTGCGTGGAGTGTCATGGGTGAGTCTTTGTATCAAAGTTGACAGACCCGTTCTGGCTCTGAAAGAAGGCAGTGGTGAAGTATATCTGCAAACCAGTGTGAGTATACCATCTGGGAGTTGTTGTTCTTGGTTGAAGGGGTACGGTTACAACGTCAGTGTGAAATAACCATCTGTGTGTGGAGCCTCTTCAAAGGTTCGCTCCTGCTCAGTATTCTCTGGAACCGTAAGTGGAGGAGGAGCAAGGGAAGCGTTCGGCTCTGCACGACCATACCCGACGTCCCCTCGACACACGGGAGATCTGTAAGTCGAAAACTCACTGTGTTCGAGCACCCCCTGTAAGTCCACTGCCCAGAGTGAAGGTTGAGTGGAAAGACCATTGCGTTGAGTGAGAAGTTAAAGTCCCAGTCTTGTGTAACACTTACCTCTAATTACAGCCCTGAACCTGAGGAGGAAAAGTTAAAGTCCCAGTCTTGTGTAACACTTGCCTCTGCTTACAGCCCTGAACCTGAGGAGGAAAAGTTAAAGTCCCAGTCTTGTGAACACTTACCTCTGCTTGCAGCCCTGAACCTGAGGAGGAAAAGTTAAAGTCCCAGTCTTGTGTAACACTTGTCGTGGAATTTTAGCCGCATCAAATAATACTCACTAAGAGTGAAAGTCAAGGATCACACAGACACTGTCGACAGAATTTTCTTTGTCTGAATTTAATATATATTCTGCAGAATAGGCTCTCACCCCCGTGGTGCTAGAAGTTTAAAAACCTAAGAGCCCCGTTTACAAGGTTGAGCACATATTTATAGTAAGATACTGAAAAACACAGTCATCCTATCTCCGCCCATGATCCAAAGATTTCATCATAGTTCCAGCGTCACTTAGAAAATAAACCTTCAATTTATCAATGACTAAGAAACCTATCAGTTGAAGCACATCTGGTCAAATAGAAGAAATTATTTTGTTCTCAGTGAAACACTACCGTTTACTGAGTTTTTCCACTTGTTCATCATTTGTTACTTATGTCATTCACTAGCCCCCCTTTATCTTATCTGGTAGGACTTTGCATAATGTTCTAGTCTTTGGACATTTTACTACTGAACAGATGGAAAGAACAGAAATCTTTCACTAGAACAGAAGAACAGGATTTTTCATTTAACAATTATAAGTTCATAAACTATAATTAAAAATAAAAATAAAAAATCTTCCACTACACACTTACCTCTGCTTACAGCCTGAACCTGAGGAGGAAAAGTTCAAGTCCCAGTCTGTTGTCACACTTACCTCTGTTTACAGCCTTGAACCTGAGGAGGGAAAGTTAAAGTCGCAGTCTTGTGTAACACTTACCTCTGCTTACAGCCTTGAACCTGAGGAGGGAAAGTTAAAGTCCCAGTCTTGTGTAACACTTACCTCTGCTTACAGTCTTGAACCTGAGGAGGAAAAGTTAAAGTCCCAGTCTTGTGAACACTTACCTCTGCTTGCAGCCCTGAACCTGAGGAGGAAAAGTTAAAGTCCCAGTTACTGTTGCCCCACTTACCTCTGCTTGCAGTACGAACCTGAGGAGGATAAAGTAAAGCTCAGTCACCATCTGCATTCTTACCTCTGTTTGCTGCACGAACCTGAGGAGGAAAAGGTTAAAGCCCCAGTCACTTGTGAAATCCTTACCTTTGTTTACTCACCTCTGCTTGCAGCAAGGAGCTTACCATGCCGAACCACGTCTGCTGGAAAGAAGCCATCCCGACCCACAATCGAGAGCCTAAGGGGCGAGAGAGAGCAGAACATTAA
Source organism: Paramisgurnus dabryanus (assembly GCF_030506205.2). Lineage (NCBI taxonomy): Eukaryota > Metazoa > Chordata > Actinopteri > Cypriniformes > Cobitidae > Paramisgurnus > Paramisgurnus dabryanus. The sequence goes on along the minus strand of NC_133355.1, from coordinate 30,910,941 downwards.
TCACTCCGAAAACACTAGAAGCTTGGGGTACACCCCCGTTGATCTCTGCATTAAACAGGACAGGTAGCCTTGTACTGATTGTGTTTCCTTGTGATTCTACCTCCAGGAGAAAAGGAGAGCGGCAAGGGTGAAAGTAACCAAACTGAAGGAGTCCCGTCTCCCCGTCCTCGTGAAAGCGCTGCCTGGAGGCCAGGAGAAAGAATTATTTTAACTTCCCCCTTTTCCCTTACCCATAGTATTTTAAATAATTTAAATAAAGTTTATTTTTAATTATACCCATACTCTGTGTGTCTGGTCATTGGGGTGGCTTTGGGACCTCCTCGAGGTGGAAACTAGGGAGGGGCGTGACTCACACCATCTGTGGTCCGCTCCGACCTGTGACACATATATGTAACTTCCGTTTATTTAAAAGGTAAAAGGGTCAAGGCAAGTCAATCACAATGAATAATAGAACAAATTATCATAAACTCGTCACACTACAGTGAATGGTAAAATACATCATCATAGACTCACCATATCACAATAAATAGTAGAACACATTCTCATAAACTCATCATATCAACATAAATAGTAAGTAATTAAGTAAGTAAAGTTTATTTATATAGCACCTTTCACAGATAAAATCACAAAGTGCATTACAAAATATAACAATAAAGCAAAAAATTTACAATAAAACTTGCTTACAAAGTAAAAAGAGAATTTTTTTCAGAGACAGTAAAACTTAAACTCTAAAATAATACAACACACTACGACAGGGATGACAACATAAAAGCCCAGTCAGCTAAAAGCTTGTCTAAATAAGTGTGTCTTTAGTTGCACTTTAAAAGAATCAGCAGAATCAGCCACACGCAGAGACAGGGGCAACGCATTCCACAGTCTGGGGGCCACTGACTGAAACGAAAGATCCCCTGAGTTTTAAAACCAGTTTTAGGGACCATGAGCAAATTTTGACCTGATGACCTCAATGCTCTGAAAGAGTTTATGGAGATTAAGGATAGCTGTTCAATATTATGCCCGCAACAATGACGGAGAACTCACAAATGCGTCACTCAAAGAAACCGGTTTATTTCTCCGTACACAGGTAAAACCTCTGTAAGACATGTTACTAAACAAAACACTCATTTGGCATGAGCAAAAATAAAAGTAAAAGGAACAACTGTCGTAGCATCAGACTTCCACATACATTTGTTATAAAACTGAAGCGTTCACCCTTAGCGCATGCGTACATTTACTTCAAATACACAACAACAAAGCAAAGGCACATTGCTCTTAAAGGGGCCACATCGTTCTTAAAGGTGTAGCACTACTCCACTTGTTACAAGAAGATTTAAAACACGTTTGTTAAAATAAGTAAAAAGTGAATTACAATAATCCAAATGTAATGGCTTCCCTTTGAGTCTAGCCATTTCTGGTGTGAAAGTAAAATTGACCCTACTCCATAGCTGAAATGAGGATTATTTAATTGAAAGAGTTCAAATACAAGTGAAACATACATCCAACTCCATATTGTGTATGTAGGTCAAAAAACTGTCTCCCTTCCCACTCACCCTTGCCACATCACTTCCTGTCCAATATGGCTACCCACAGGAAGTGCCAAGGCAGGTACAACTCTTACCATTCACCACAGGGGAGCACAAAACACCATAAAACAAGTGAACATGAACATTGAGATATTAAACACTATGGGGCGGTTTCCCGGACAGGGTTTAGACTAGTCCTAGACTTAAACACTTTTAAGAGCCCTCCAAACTGAAAATAACTTGCACTGACATATCTTAAAATACATCAGTGCCCTTTGTTTTACCTCAAAATGCACACAGGTAATGTTTTTAGTAAGGCATGTTTGTTAAAACTAGTTATATTTCCTAATTAAACTAAGGCCTAGTCCTGGATTAAGCTAATCCTGGTATGGGAAACCGCCCCTAAATTTACAATACTGTATTTAAATGTATAGTTAACTTTATGGCTCCTACACCAAACGCGAAGAGATAAAAGCATGTATAATCATCTCTAAATCTACATTGGTCAACATTTTTCTCATTTTAGAAACATTCCGTAAGTGATAAAAACAGCTTTTAACCGTCTGTCCTGAATTTTGATCTAAAGACATGGATTGATCAAATACAACACCGAGGTTCCTGAGGCTTGACTGAACAGAAGAGCCTAAAGAACCAAGATGTTGCCTGATCTGTGAAATTTTCTTATCTGGGGCAATTATCAAAGTTTCTGTCTTTTTTGGATTTAGTTGAAGGTAGTTACTGCCCACCCACTCTTTAATACAAGACAGACACTCCAACAGACTAGACAGCAAGTGAAACTTACAGACACCCTAAAACAGACATGTCAAACTCAAGGCCCGCGGGCCACTTCCGGCCCGCGCTAAAATTATATGTGGCCCGCGAGTTAATTTCATATGTGCATTGCTAATGGCCCGCCAGCACATAGCGCTAAAACTACAAATCCCATAATGCAGTGCAACCGCTACCATGGTTCATGACCTCTAATCACCAAGCAACAGATCGCAAACGCCAACCTCTCCTCCTTGCGTCTACTCGTCAGCGGTAAGCAAATAAATGCATGGTTCTGTGCCAAAGAAATGGCCAAATGAAAAGTGGACTTTGAAAACAGGGGCTTTCAAAACCGGTGGGAGACAGAGTATATGTTTGTTGAGATTGAAGGTAAACCTGTGTGCCTCGTTTGCGGAGGTAATGTGGCAGTAATCAAAGAATATAACTTAAGACGGCACTATGAGACAAAACATCAGGGGCCGTATTCACAAAGAATTTTAAGGCTAAAAGTAGCTCCTAACTGGCGAATTTAGGAGCAACTCCTAAAAATACTGGGCGTGTCACTCCTAAATTTAGGACTCCTAATTTTTTTCACTAAGAGTAATTCACAAAGCATTTTAGCCCTAAAAGTAGCACCTAAGTCTGGGACAGCTTAAAAGAAGTCGAGAGGACTTCTAACTCACTAAGACCTATTCACAAAGGATCGTAAAATGTCTTAGGTGCTGATCCTCCTTAACATGAACAGTTTCACCAACTCAAAAGCATTGCACATACTTAAAAGCACACTTTAATGTAAGCATATTGTTTATAACATTTGTTTCATAATTCATTACATTCATGGCAAGCAGGAAGTTTTTTAGAATTACATGAAACAATAATGAAATTAAATATTTAATATTATAGGCATACCTGTTGCCATGCTAGTCTGTTTAAAGGCTGCAATCTCAACCCTCTACTGCGATTGTAATGCATATACCACTGCCTCTCGCAGTCGTCCGGGGTCCGCGACACAAGCGGGAATGCTGCATTGATCTGCAACAAATCCTCTCCCATCAGTAATGCGCGGGTTGATCCGAAATGAGCGGATGCCTGAGGTCACCCGCAGATTATTTGCGGTCCGACTTGCGGGCGGGTTAGTTGAAAACGTTGGTCGGGTGCCGGTTGTTTTACCCGCGCATCATTGTCTCGCATGTCTCACGCTTAGTTTTGCTTGATATATCAGTGCCGAATTTCCCTTTTATTACGTTTCTTTTTTCCAGCACCAACTGGAACAGCAGCAGTAACTGATCCTGCATCCAGTTGGGCTTTCTTTTCCGTTTTGGCGAGTTCATCCACCGTCATTTATTTATTACATTAGGATTCTTCAATATGGGCAACATTTACTTGCTTTAAGTAGTCTATTTAGGCTAATAGGATGTCAATTAATCAAGCAAGTGTTAATGTAATGTCGTTTTTTATTATTAGGCAATTGGCGGTTTTCATTTGGGTATTAGGCTACCTTGATTTAATTTAATTTCATTCACGACTTTTCTTTAATATATGCATTTTGATGGCATTACTATTATTATTTTGTGTAGGACACAGACATATTTCGATGTTGTAATTCCATGATTTGGTGCGTCTGTGTTATGTCACGCATGACAGCTGTCATCTAACAACCAATCACCGTGGTCATTGCGAGGCAGCTCGTGCATGAGAATTGACGTCATCCGTAGCAACGAAGACTCAGGCTGCGTCCGAAACCGCATACTGTATAGTAGGTACTGAATTAGATGAAGTACCTACTTACTTGGCGTTAAAACAGTAGGTACTGTATAGTATGAATCCGGGTAGTATGAATAAGATTCGGACGTACTACATCCGCCATGTTGCTACATCACGTGACATACGTCGTCATCACGTCATGTCATTTCAGCGCGAAAACAGCTGCCTGCCTCTTCTTCTTCGTTGGATAACTCCTCGTCCGGGGCATCATGGGATAGTGAAGCGTCCATCGTATGCACACTGCAAAATCTGACCGGAAGTTGTAGGTCATCCGGGTACTTTTCGCATACTGTTTTTCGAATACTATGTATTCGGACATACTACTCGCCTCGCCTACTGCTTTTTGCGTACTATATAGTATGTAGTAGGCGGTTTCGGACGCAGCATCACTCTTAGTTTAGGAGTTATCATTTTTCCTTACTAAAAGTAGGTCTGAAAGGCGTTGTGAATAACTTTTAAGAGAAAACTCCTAGCTAAAATCTTTTAGTGCGATTTAGGAGTACTCTTAGTGGTAAGATAAAATGCTTTGTGAATACGGCCCCAGGACAAGTACAAAAACATGGACACAAAGCAGAAGCTACAGAAAGTAGAAGAGCTTAAAAAGAGTCTGGTGTCACAGCAGACTATGTTTAGAAAAGCAAAATCACAAAGTGAAGCTGTTGTGAAAGCGAGTTTTATAGTGGCTGAAGAGATCGCTAAATCATCCAGACAAAAAGCAAGCATTTTTAAATGTAAGCCTAAGCAGAAATACCGTTGCTGATCGGATGTGTGAACTTGCCACTGATTTACAAGAACAGTTGATTGAACGAGGAAAAGACTTCATTGCATATTCCCTTGCTGTGGACGAAAGTACGGACGCGACAGACACTGCACAGCTGGCAATCTTTATCCGTGGAGTGGACTCCAGTTTATGCGTTACAGAGGAACTTTTGGGTATTAAGTCAATGCATGGCACAACCACAGGGAAAGACATATTTGAGGAAGTTTCTAAGTGTGTAAATGACATGAAACTGCCCTGGGACAAACTTACGGGACTGACGACTGATGGGGCACCCGCAATGTGTGGGAAAAGTGTGGATTAGTGGGAAGGATGCGGGAGAAGATGAAGAGAGAGAACTGCACAGGTGAGCTGACAGTTTATCACTGCATTATACACCAAGAAGCACTGTGTGGTAAAGCCCTTAAAATGGAGAATGTAATGAGTGTTGTGACACAGACTGTTAACTTTTTAAGAGCCAAATGTTTAAATCACCGGCAGTTTCAGTCTTTTCTGCAAGAAATTAATTCTGAACTTGGTGATGTGCCCTATCACACAGAGGTGCGATGGCTAAGTCGAGAAAAAGTGCTTAACAGATTTTTTGAGTTACGTGAGGAAATCTGTCAGTTCATGAAAAGTAAAGGAAAAGACTCCACCTTTATCCAGGATGTAAAGTGGTTGCATGAGTTGGCATTTCTGTGCGACTTGACTAAGCATCTTACTGCACTAAACCTCCAGCTGCAGGGGCGGGACCGTGTGGTCACAGACATGTATGATGCAGTGAAATCTTTTCAAACCAAGCTGCGCCTGTGGGAGATTCAGATGCAGCAAGGAAACTTGTGTCACTTTCCATGTTGCCAAACAGTCACAAACCAACACTCCACTGCTGTGTTCCCCACAGCACATTTTGTTGATAAACTGAGCACACTTCGCATTGAGTTCACACGACGCTTTGGCGACTTTGAATTGCAGAAATGTAATTTACAACTGTTTAGTAATCCATTTGCAGTTGAAGTGGAAAAAGCACCTGTAAACATTCAGATGCAGCTGGTAGAACTCCAGTGTAATAGCAAGCTCAAGGCAAAGTATGATTCTGTGGGGCCCACACAGTTTCCCCAATTCATCCCTGAAACAATGCCTCAACTTCGCCTACATGCCGCTCGAATGCTCTGCATGTTTGGTAGTACATACCTTTGTGAGCAACTTTTTTCTCTGATGAAGATGAACAAAACAGCACACAGAAGTCGTCTCAGTGATGAACACCTCCACTCCACCTTGAGAGTTTCCACAGCTCAGAAACTAACACCAAACATGACTAAACTTGTGGCAAAAAAAGATGCCAAACATCCCACAAGGACAAAATGGCATAAGAGAGAAAACCAAATATATGGTTTTGGTGTTTGTTGTTTTTTGCACTATTTTCTAAAATACAGTTTGTGTTTTGCAAGACTTCACTAGCTTGTTTATAGATGAAATGTTGTCAACTTGCTAAAATGTATTATTTTAGAGAAAAAAACAAACGATTTTACTCTTTTTATTTATTATTATTTTTTATTGAGACTTTATTAAAACTACAGTATCCTGGCTGTTTACTTTAAATTCAGATATTTGATGTTTTTGCACTTTTTCTGAAATGACAAGAGTTTATTTTTTGTAAAAATTTTACCATCATTTTTATACCTAAGAGATGTTCTTAACTTGTTGGAATGTATTGTTAAAAAATGATAAAATATGCATTGTAATATTTCATTGAGGTAAATTACAGTATTTTGGCTGTTTACTTTTAATATATTTGATGTTTTGCACTTTTTCCTAAAATGACAATAGTTTATTTTTTGTAAAATGTTACCATCTTTTCATACCTAAGAGATGTTCTTAACTTGTTGGAATGTATTGTTAAAAAATGATAAAATATGCATTGTAATATTTCATTGAGGTAAATTACAGTATTTTGGCTGTTTACTTTTAATATATTTGATGTTTTGCACTTTTTCCTAAAATGACAATAGTTTATTTTTTGTAAAATGTTACCATCATTTTCATACCTAAGAGATGTTCTTAACTTGTTGGAATGTATTGTTAAAAAATGATAAAATATGCATTGTAATATTTCATTGAGGTTAATTACAGTATTCTGGCTGTTAACTTTAAATTAACATGTTTGTTGCTTTTTGCACTTTTCTGACATCATAATACAGTTTTTGCAAAATTACCAGCTTCTTCATAGCTGAATTGTTCTCAACTTGCCTAAATGTATTGTTTCAGAGAAACTAAATGATATTAGTATTTTTTATTATTATTTTAATAGTAATATTGTATTGAGAAAATGTACAGTGTTCTGGCTGTTTAAATTCATATCTTTGATTAAAAAATAGTCAGTTTTATAAATGTTCATCCTGTTTGGCCCGCTACTTATGCTGTGTTTTATGTTTCGGCCCCTTCTGTAAATGAGTTTGACACCCCTGCCCTAAAAGAACAGTATAACTGAATATCATCAGCATATAAGTGATAAGACACATGCTTAAAACACTGAATTTTCTGAGCAAGAAGTGTCATATACAGTAAAAACAGCAAAGGACCTAAAACTGATCCCTGTGGTACTCCACATGATAAGGGCACAGTGTCAGACATGATCTGGTTTATCACAACAGAAAAAGTTCTATCAGTAAGATAAGAAGAAAACCACTGAAGTACAGACCCAGATAAACCAATAACATTTTTCAAACACTTTAGCAAAATTTTATGGTCAACTGTATCAAACGCTGAAGTTAGATCCAATAAAACCAACACTGTGTATTGGCCCGCGTCTGCTGCTGTAGTAGAACACATCCTCAAATGAATGGTAGAACACATCGCCGTAGACACGATTCTGCCTCGTTTTGCATTTCACGCAAATTTGCGTCTGACGCCCGAGTTGCAAAATTAGAACTTTGGTGGATTTTGCGCCGCATCAACCAATAAAGAGCATGCTTGCTTTTGTGGCGGCAGCCCCGCCCGGACTCACACATTCAACATGGGGGAACACTTGATATTGTCCGTGAGCAGTCACCTGGAGCTATACGACACAAGTTCTTATTTCTATAGAGACAGAAATATTCCCGCCATTTTTTAAAAATATTTTTCCTCTATAGTAAGGTGACCAAATACAAACCGGTTACTCTCTCGATGAATGCATGATCAACATCAGCCATCTTGCAAACAGACAACCACATAGCACTTGCCCCTCCCACAAGAAGTGGATTTCGCCTCTGACCTGCGTCAAATGATTGCTTTTTCCGCTCGTCTATTTCGCTCTAGACGCGCAAATGCATTCAAAATGTTCAAGGGGCAAACTAGATGCCGTAGACGCGATTTGACGTGCCCACTCGCAAAGCAGACAGCCACTGGTGTGTTGGAGCTGGGTTGGAAATAAAGTCTGCAGGACGGTAGCTCACCAGGAGCATTGTGTGTGTGTATGTGTGTGTGTGTGTGTGTGTGTGTGTGTGTGTGTGTGTGTGTGTGTGTGTGTGTGTGTGTGTGTGTGTGTGTGTACCTGGTAATTATCACGTTGTGGGGACCAATTGTCCCCACAAAGATAGGAATACCAGTGTTTTTGTGACCTTGTGGGGACATTTTGATGTCCCCATGAGGAAACAAGCTTATAAATCAAACAAGATGATGTTTATTGAAAATCTAAGGTACAAGAAAGGTTTTTGTGATGGTTGGGGTTAGGAAATGGGGCAGGTAAGGGGAATAGAATATACAGTTTGTATGGTATAAAATGCATTACGTCTATGGAATGTCCCCACAAAACATGGAAACCAGAGTGTGTGTGTGTGTGTGTGTGTGTGTGTTTAAATTCTATTTAATAATTTTGTTATAAATTACCAAGTAAACCTTATCATGGTTTTACTACAGAGAACGTTACATTCCTGTTACATTCCTACAAGGCTCATTATGTGGCTCATTATGCAAGTCTTTTGTTTCCTCAGCTTTTAGGAGCTATTATTCAGGAACTTTCACCCCTCTTCACATAGCCTTTCCCAGGCAAAAGTGTCTTAGAAATTGTATATCAATATATTGTTTTATGTGGTTGAGTCGGCAGAAGGATTTTACATCATTTTGAAGAAAAAAACTTTAGACTACATGATACTGTTTTAAAAAGTCTTGGGAAAACATGTTTAGAATGAATTTTGTGGAATTATATCAGTGACTTAAAAATTTTGCTTTTTCAAAAACCACGCATAAATGCATTTTTCTTTCAAAAATAAAAACATGTACATACATGTTGCTCATATAATATTGTAGCCCAGTTTGTGCTGAACACAGTGTTATGAGACTTTTGTCATTATTATGTTTTTTATGTACCCCTTAGACCCAAGAGGGTTAACTCAGTGCTTGGGTAGGTGCACAGTGCTGTTTGAATTTACTTCAGGTTTGGAGAGGCTGCGGTTTTTACACAGATAGATTTATCTGGATAAACAAGCTTAGTATTTTTATATTTTTATCCATAAAACCATTACTGTTTACTAGAAAAAGCAAATGTGTGTGACAATAGTCCAGTTTCCATGACATAAAACATTGTTACATGGTTTGCTATGGTCATTAGCGGTTACCTTGTTTAATAAGTTGCGCCCACAGGATCTTAAATATGTTGGTTACTCTTTTTTGGATGTTTAAAATGGCTCCTTTAATCAAAATTCAACATTTTTCTCAAAAATATATGACTTATGTGAGGTTTTTACTCCATAGCAGTGGTGTTACACGATAAGCAGGTATACGCTATCTACCTACTAAGAAAGTTTAAAATGGCAAATTTATGATAAAAAATAGCATATAATAAAACATCATCGTTAATGTTTAAACAACTTAGTGAACAACGGCCGTTCACAAAAAGGAGGTGACAGAAGAGGATCAGATAACAATTAACTAATCTGAAGCACAGTGTTGGTCAAGTTAATAGAAATTAGTTACTGATTACTGATTACTTCTTCAAGAAAGTAATCCAGTTACTTTACTGATTACTTATTTTAAAAAGTAACTAGTTACTTTACTTGTTACTTTCTATGTTACTTTTCAAAAACAACCTAAATATGCTATAAAGCAACAGATCTTTCAGCCTAATTCTATTCTTTCTGCATATTCCATCATCTAACATTGAATCAAAATAAACATTCTCTTTTTAAACCTTTTGACGTGACTAATTCGTGGGCGTGATGACGTCAGTTTTTTTTAACGCTGCTAATAATATCTAGATAGCCTACTGTCTACAAACATTAATAACATTAACATTACTATACAACGTTTAAAAGGTGTATGGGTTTAGCATCAGTGTATGGTCTCTGTTTTGAGATGCAGATGCTCTAGCATCATAAATGTAGTATTTTGTGACAGAAGTCCAGATGACAACATGCAAAATATAAACGGGACTTTTTACATTTGTGTTGATATAATGATCGTGGGTCGAAACAATCGTTTCAGATGTGTGAATAACCCAAGAAATCCGTCTAATAGAATACATCCAATTACCATTTTTTTTCCTCAAATGCGTATAATCCATGAAATATAGATATATAGTCTGTTGTTTACATCAGATTTCGCAGAAACGTCTTGCAATAGAATATAATATACAATCTGAGGACTTTTTATGTCGTAACACTGTATATGAGATGGAGCCGCAGCAGGCATGTCAGCTGGGGGTTCAGCCTGCTTACTGGGAAGTAACAGTAGTCTAATTACTGTTTTTGCAATTGTAATCCCTTACTTTACTCGTTATTTGAAAAAAGTAATCGGATTAAAGTAATGCATTACTTCTAACGCGTTAATGCCCATCACTGCTGATGCAACATTTTAATTCAGATAAATAATCAGATCTATTTGAAGGTTTAAAAGACAGGGGAATGTAAATTAAACTGCTCAATAAATTACTTATAATTGTGGTTAGTCAAATTTAGGTAACCTAGCCTCAATAACTCAGGAAGGGCTTTCATTTTTCCTGATCGCAATTCCAAAAGGAGGATGGGGAGGGAGATACTCCCCCTACCCCGAAAAAGCGTTTGATTCAGCCATCAATTGAACAACAGTTTGGGGGCCAAGATGCCATACCCTGCTGGTAGTTTATCAAATTATTTATTGTAAGATTATTTGGTGTAGGGAAACTAAGCAAGTATAAAGTATAATTATCCCCATCAACTAGTGCTGTATTTATTTGAGTCTTAGTTGGTTAGTATAGGTTCTTTTTTGCACATAAGATTTAAAATGTCTTTCTTTTCTCTGACTTACTGTTTTCTTTATATGATTGTTCTTTCATTGTAGCTCATAGTCTTCCCAAACAAAAACTGGATCAAAAGCTAAATGAGTTCATAATCAAGGACATGCAGCCATCTGTTGTGGATGATAAAGGTTTTTGAGCATTCGTGAATATACTTGATCCAAAGTACAGGATTCCATTCAAACAATTTTGGAAAGATATTCAGAAGAAAAACAAGCTCTGAAGGACCAGCTCACTGTACGTCTGGGTAACTTTTTTCCCATTTGTCATTATTTCCACTTTATTTCAATATGCTGTTTTGTTTATTGCTTTCCAAAATGCAAATGTTAAATAGCTATATTCATAATTACATTAATCATTTAGTAATCACCATATACTGATGAATGTAAATGACAGAATTCTTATTTATTAACACTGGGGTCGACTGCGGCGCAGGCGCCGCAAACTCTTTATTTTTCAATCACTCCGCAAAGAGACTTAGATAACTCTGCTGATTTTGGACTTACAGATATGACTTATACATCATTTAAAAGGTTAAAGTGTCTAGTTTTTTCTGTCCACTCACAATGAAAACAGAATGTTGTGCTTTTCGCAAATTACTGGAGGTTGAAAGGTCAAATATATTTTTTAACTGGTAAAAAATGTTTTTCTGTAATCCCAGTGCTTGTGATTATTAAAACTTTTATGTGGCCTACTTTATAGTACAATTGCTGGCAGAGTTAATTTAAGTCATTTTGAAGAAAAAAAATTTAAATTACATTTGAAAACGTTCGTTCTGTAGAAATTCAGATTTTACAGTCGGGAAACTGTGTGCATAATGAATAATCTGAGCTGAGTATATCTTATTCTTTTGTTAAATTGGAAGGAAGGCACCAAGCTGATGCTATAGCTACACACCTCCGCAGGATCCTTCTGGAGTGGGGTCTTTTTTGTGTAAGTATAGACAATGGAGAAAATGTGGGTGCAGCAGTAAAAAAATGAGCATGAGACATCTGCTGTGCTTTGCGCACATTTCCAATTTTATTGGAAAAGACAGTCTTGCTGCAGTCACTGAATTTGATGACTTGAGATCCAAAGTGAGGAGAGTGGTAGGATTTTTTTTATCCAGTTGCACAGCAAAGGAGAAGCTAACTTGCAGAAAGACTTGATAATGCCCCAACTGCGCCTTATACAGGAAGTTGAAACTAGGTGGAATTCCACCTATTTAATGCTAGAGAGGTTTTTAACCTCTGGGAACCCCTCTCTTCAGCAATGAGCAACATGGACCTATCCATGTTTTTTCCCACAGCACTGAACTGCAATGGCTGATGCAATTGAGGTGACCATACTTTGTATCATATTGTATAGATGGGCTTTGTTTCTGGGGCTTGTTTACAATAAAATCTTTATTGAACCTTATTTTAAACAAAGTTTGTTTTATCAAATGTGTTTGTATAGGTCCAGAGACCATTTATGGAGGTGACAGAGGATATGTCTGCTGAAACCTACGTCACATCCGTCACAAGTTAATTGTCTTGGTGCACAACTAGCAGAAGCTGACTAGAAGTATGGCAAACACTTATGCTCCATACCAGCAAGACCAGCATATGTTGTGTTTTGGTGCTGGTATGCTGGTGACCACCAGTTAAACCAGCAAAAACCAGCATGGACCAGCATAATTCCCATGCTGGTCCTTCCTTTTTTTTCAGCAGGGTCCGAAAACCTATTTTTCATATCTATAACACGACACAGGTGCACAATAGCTTAGCTTATCTTAGCACACCATCAAAATACAACAAATAGTGTAATTAATTGTTTTAGCTACAAACACACTTTATAACATGTTTAAACCCTTATTTAATAAAACATGTTTTAACTGTAAATGTAAAAACATGGTGTAGAAGTTGCTTAACTAAACATGATTTGAATGTTGACACCATTACTTCATAAAGCATGTTTTCACTGTAAACTAAAATCATGTTTTAATCATTATTTAACAATGTAAAAAAAAGTTTGACTGTAAATTGCAAATATGTAAAACACAGAAAACAAAAGCCCACGTGGGGGCAAAACAACATCAAACAAGATATTACAAAAACACTGACAAAACACTAATTTGACAAGATTTAAATATTACACTAACCTAAAATAATACACGAAATCTAAATAATACTGCACACAATGACCCAGCACAGGACAAGAGGAGATTAAATAGGGAAAAACTAAACAAGATAACAAGGGCAACACAGGTGAGGGGAATTAACTGATAATGAATAATTAACAGGGAGAACAAGTGGGCGGGGACAAGAGACGAGACATTAGAGGCACATGACCCAATATACAAGGCCATAAGCCTTCACATAGAACATGAGGCTGTCAGAACCCTGCCATCATGATAAAACATAAATATAAAACAAGACTCTATGGCAGGATCCTGACATAAACAGTGCTACAGTACCATCATCTGAACATTGCTTATATGCTGAAAATATATAATTGACCATTCAAATTAATTTCATAATTGCATCTTCCACAAACTACACCTTGAACAGAACAATGGTAATCCAATTCAATCTCCATGTTGATGCCTTTAAAAAATAAGATAGAAAATGGTTATATATCATACATCACATATTTATATTTATTATCATGTCTGATCATTTTACTCTTTTTAGATGTTCTTTTGTTTTTTAGAGAATTAGTGAACATAAAGGTTCTATCAGACATGCCGATCCTAATTACCCTGTGGCCTGTCATTTCACTGAGTATGCTCATGCAGTTTCTTCTTTACGTTTCCAGGGAATTAAACAGATTAAATTACCTAGAGGCAAGGCTTTAAACCGGTTCACGGAACAAAAACGAAAACCAGAAACTTTTGATGTTTTACAAGAAACAGAAACGAAACCAGAAACTTTCCAAAAATATATGTTCCGGAACAGAAACGTTTATTTAAAATAATGGTAACCGGTTAATGCCGTTATTTTTTCCGTCCTTTGAAAAGATTTCTGTGCAATAGACTCAATGAAGTACACATCCGGTCGTCGTTGACTCATCAGAGAACTGAGAAGCTTGCCACCAGCAGGTAGCCTACTCAAGCCAAAGTCTCTAATGCTCAATCATAAGATATTAAATAAATATTGTAGGCTACCAAGTATCTCAAGATGTTTGTTTTTTAATACTAATGAGTAGTGTAACGGATCGCAGTTGATCAGTGATCCATATAGATCACGATCCATGGTTCGGCTTGCATGCGATTCGTGAATTAATACGCAAATTTAAATGGGGTGAAAATGTATCAATTTCACGTGTTTCAAAGGCTTGCAAATGTTAACACTTAAGTGATTTTAAACAATTTAACCACTAAAATACGCTAAGGTGAGCAATTTTCTGTACGCACATGCAGTTGAATGTGTCCGGTTCAACTCTGCCCTTCAAAGATCAGAACTCTTGATGTATAAACTTGAGAGAGAGTTGCGCTACTGTGACTCATACTGTAGTCCATTAAAATACATTTGGTGAATAAAGCACTGAAAAACAACGTAATTTTCCCTTTATGTGGAGCGACTGTTTATGCTCCATCTTCTTCCCGAAGCACCGTTTAGAATTCGTCCTCGTCCTCCGTATGTGTTTGCGCGTGTTTAAGTGCACTCAACAAATGTAGGCATGTCAGAATTACAGTTATGCCGCTTACATAATGTAGCCTTTTTTAATGTTTGATGAAAATTATGTAGACTAATAATTTAAGTTTAATGTCCATAACGATAACCCTACATATGTCCCACAGCTGACATGGAACGTTATTAACCGGTTCGGGAACTTAATTTTTTTGTTATAACCGGTTCAGGAACATCAATTTTAGGGTTGCACCGAAAACCGGAAACGTTAAAATACTGTTTCTGTTCGGAAAACAAACCAATTGGGAAAAATTCTTGTTCAAAGCCCTGCCTAGAGGTGGCAACATCGATAAAGTGTTATGTCGAAGGGAATTGTACTGGATTCATACGCTGGACACCTACATCCCAAAGGTTTAAATGTGTATTTTGATATGAGCGTTATGTTATAGTTGAAGTTGTATATAAAATCTTTCTTGAATACTGCAATTTATGAAGGTTGTTACTGATGTTTGTGCAGTTTTCTTGTACTTCTTGAGTATGTATGTATTTATATATTTTTCTGTATATATGTTTCTTTCTTGTTTTTTGTGAATTGATGTCTTTTTCACTCTGGGGAGAAAATGTGTAAATCACGTAGATATCAAGTCTGTGTTGATTATAGAAGTAAAAACTATAACTCCCAATATTAATAATTCTAAATATTGGACTACAACTCCCCCACATGATTTTCACAGGTGTGGTAATCATTGTTGATTGTCTTGATGTATCTGAACATAGTTAAGTGATGTGCCGCATTTGTTGTTTGTATACCCTGAAGATGGTTTTTTGACCGAAAGCTTGAAAAGGTTATTAAAACCTGAGGGCTATTTCATAAAACTCGATTACAAAATAAGCCAGGCTTATTTTGTTAAGTCTGGCTTATTGCCGGTGTATTTCGTTTCATAAAACAAGCTTGAACTAGTTCCACCCCGGTTACTATGGAAACTTATGCTTGCAAACTAGCCTGGTTCGGAGCAGGCTAACTCTCAGGCTAAGCCTTAGTTGTGGCTAAAGCGGAGCAATTTTTTAAATGACCAGCTGGAAATACAAAGAAAGCATCATTAACATCACCCAAAAATCTTGTTTAAAAGCATTGTTAACCCAGGTAAAAAGTAGTATACTTTAGTGTATTAGAAATATGATTGAAGTACATGAAGTATAAAACAAGTATGCTTCTACTTGTTGTACTTAAAGTCGCCATGAAACGGAAGTAGCGATTGCCTTATTTTCCCCGTGGTGACGTATATCCGAATGAAACGGCTTTTGAGATGAAATAAGGCAGGGCTGGATTTGAATTTGTCCATCGAGATCTGATTGGATCGTTTGAAGTTGGGTCGTGTTGCTAATTGCTAATCACTGCGATCTTCTCCCGGACCCCGCCCACCTGCCATACTTTTTACCGGAAGTGAAGAGAGATCGTTTTGAGGAGGGGAGGAGATTTGCATTTTTGATTAAAGATTATGAGCACACACGAATTTTAAAAAAATAATGAAGCTCACAGATAAGTCATTTGTTAATAATACCACAATATTAAAAATACATATATAGTTTTTCATTTCAATTTCATTGCGACTTTAATTTAAAGAGTATTTAATATGTACTTTTTAAAAGTATACTTCCAAAAAGATGTAATTAAGTTCAACTTAACAGTCCAAAAAATAAGTATACTAATTGACCAGTAATTCAATTATCTTTTAAATGTACTTTTTGAAAGTATACTTCCAAAAAGATGTAATTAAGTTCAACTTAAGAGTCCAAAAAATAAGTGTACTAATTTACCAGTAATTCAATTATCTTTTAAATGTACTTTTTGAAAGTATACTTCCAAAAAATATGTAATTAAGTTCAACTTAACAGTCCAAAAAATAAGTATACTAATTTACCAGTAATTCAATTATCTTTTAAATGTACTTTTTGAAAGTATACTTCCAAAAAGATGTAATTAAGTTCAACTTAAGAGTCCAAAAAATAAGTATACTAATTTAACAGTTATTCAATTATTTTTTAAATGTACTTTTTGAAAGTGTACTTTGTTGTAAAAGTATTTTAAATTGTATAGAAGTTTATTTTTTTTAAGTGTATTAAATTTGACATACTTAGAGTGACAATTCAATATCCTTATGGGAAGTATATTTTTTGGAAATTAATTGTTAATTTACTTTTTTAAAGTGCACTATGATCTCACTTCATTAGAAGTGTGACTTCTGTACACTTTATACAGAAAACTCTTAAATAAGTGTATTTTAAGTTGCATATCAGAGTACTTTCATAAAATACGTTAGAATAATAAAATACACTGCATGAAAAGAGCTGTATCTGGACAAATACGGATGGGAAATCCCTGCTAAACTTTAGGTTTGCCAGATAAATGAGGCAGAGTGCTTGGAAACGTAATACTCAGAAGTAAACTCGTAAAAACATCCAGAAACCTTGTGTATATGGATGTATATAGGAACTGGTGGAAGTTTCCAGGAATCCTCACAGCTGGATGTGAGGAGTGCTGGTTGTGAGGTGTGAGGTGCTGTCTCTGTTTTCAAAGCTGGGTGGGGGGTTTGAGGCAGCACATAACATAAAAACTGGATCAAAACATTATATATCTACAAGTGCGTTTACTTAATACATGTATTATTATGCTAATGTAATTTAATTCATAAAGGTTTTTTTATTTAAGAGAATCTGAGCATCACTCAAAATAACTGTCAACATGTTTGTCAACTAAACATGTTTTGTAAACGTTATACATTTTATAAAAATATTTTATATTTTTATTATTGATAAAGTATAAAGAACAAATCAGTGTGAAAACGCAGATTATAAAAAGTACATAAAGTGCCAGCAGAGGATCCAAAATAATGAAAAAAATAAAAAACATTTGAAACATCCAATGCATCTTGGAATTCGTAGTCATTTAACATATACAGCATGTTACAACGCCAGGGCAAAAGACTCCAATTCCCAGAATGCACCTGCACCCACCCATTCATTCCCACCAATCAGGATCAACTGCATTATTTTAAACCGCTACTGACTCGGTCTTCGTTTTCATGCTAAACAGTACGGCTGAGGTAAGTTTGACTTTCATTCCTCTACATCACGCAGATCTGTTCCATATTTGTTCTTCACTGTGATTATTTCTGTCTTTGTGTGAGAAGTGTTTTAATTTAAAGCACACACAGGAAACAGTATACACTGTACACAGTAACATGCGGTTTTTCCGTGAGCAAAGTTACATGCAAAATGCCTGATAAACGATTCAATTCGATGTTTAAAACTTTAAATAAAAATAAAACTGCAAGATTACTTGTGTTGGAGATGTTCAGCTAACTCTAGCAAATGGCTCTTTCTGCTTCTGTTGTTTAAAAGCTCATTGCTGTAGTTCTGATAGATGCTGGTTATTTTGCAAGCCTGTTTTAATAGCTTTATTCTGTTTAGTAACTAAGCCAGCTTCACTTTAAGTTTAAGATAAACTAACGTTAGATGCTGTTGTAAAGAAGCTTGGAGTCAAAATATATTTTAAAGTTGTATGATTGCCTTCTTTTTTAATATGATGTCTATCCATGTTTGTGTTTGCAGAGGTCATGTACCATGTGGTCGACCTTGCTGACGCTGAAGAGGTTTCTGTGTAAAAATTATGTAAGTTAAGTTTAATCATTTAATTTAATCTTGTTTTAATTCATGCCCATGTCATGCTGGCTACCAGTCAAATATCGCATACAATAAAAAATACTATTAATCACCTATAAAACCTTAAATGGCCCAGCACCTTCGTATCTTAGAGAATTAATATCAGAATACAATCCAACACGTACACTGCAGTCGCAAATTTCTGGGCTCTTAATTATCCCTAGAATATCAAAAGTGTCTAAGCTCTGAAATGATTTGCCAGCTGATGTTTGTGAATCAGACACAGTCAATCACTTTAAATCTAAAGAGACACTTCATCCATTTGTATTAAGCTTTGTATCTTTAGAACCCCAGTCATGTTTTTGAATGGTCGTGCATCATTTCCTGAGACAGGAGAAATACAGATTTCATTGTTGCACTTCCTTCTTTTAATGATTTAAATCATTAAAATCATTGAAAGAAGGAAGTCCAATATCTTTGTTGTGGGAGTGAGACTACAAACACCCCTTTTTTTCAGTCAAATAGGCACCAAATTCGAAATGTATGTTACATTTCCACTACAAATATGAGACACTTTCAATAAAGATTAATGTTTCTACATGTGAAATGCTCCATTAAAGAATAACTCTGGTATTTAACACTTTGAATCTCATTTCTGGTTTGTTTTGGATGAATTACAGTGATAGACACTGTAATTTTGACAATGGGTCGTGTCTTGAATTTTTTGACTTGTTTAGAAGACTTGGTAAACACTTTATTTCGATAGTCCACTTTAGACATTTTACTAACTATAAGTAACTTTGCAACTACTTATCAACTAACAATCTTTAGAGAATTAGTAGACTGTCTGCTTAATATCTACTAACAGTTTATTGAGATGATTTCTCAACAGATATTCAACTGACTATAAGTATCTTTGCAGGTGCATGTCAACTTATTCCACTAACCCAAACCTCTTCCCTAACCCCAACCCTTACACTCTACTAATACTCTAATGTCAGTTAGTTGACGTATAGTTGCAAAGTTATTTATAGTTAGTAGAATGTCTAAAGTGGACTATCAAAATAAAGTGTAACCGAAGACTTCCATTCTGAAGCAGTCAAGAAACACAAGGGTCATGCACAAACATGTCATTAAAACAACACTTAACGACGTTCATTTTCAAAACTGTGCTACTCACCGAGTGGTTCGTGGTGTTCGTTGATGATTAAAAACAAGTAGTGTAGCGAAATACAGTTTCTGTCGTGTTTTATTTGGCATTTTGTAAAACTTCTCTTGGAAGACTCATTGCTCACTGATATATCACTCTGCCGCCGGAGAGGGAAACAGTGTCTGTTTACATGTGGTTGTAGTTTTTTCGCTCGGTTTCCTTTAGAAGGCTAGCATGAGCAGAGCAACTGTGCCCTCTGAGTAGGGCACAAATTTTTCCCATATTTTATGGCTCAGTGACCAGCCTTAGGTTTGAAGTTGAGCTCGATTGTGACTGTCTATACGCTAGACACCAAGTTCGTTCAGTGTCCTTGTACGGCAAAGTGGTTGTCATCATCAAGTGGTCGAGAGTGTGCTAACGCTTCAGACTCAAATATAGAGTGGAAGTATATATACGTGGTTGTGAGGTATCTGAAAAAATAGATCCACTGTAGCAAATAACACGGATTGAAATCATACATTGCGCTTGTATATTTGTTTTTAATTATCAACAAACACCACGAACCACTCTGTGAGTACCACAGTTCTGAAAATGAACGTTAAGTGTTGTTTTAATGACATGTTTGTGCATGGCCCTAAACTTCCATTCTGAAGCAGTCAAGAGACGCTTCTAAACAAGTCAAAAAGTCAAGACACGACGCATTGTCAAAATTTCAGTGACCATCACTGTAGTTCATCCAAAACAAACCAGAAATGAGACTCAAAGTGTTTAATACCGGATTTATTCTTTAAGACTTTTTCTTTAACAAAGCATTAACATAATTTGTCTAGTAAATTATACTTATCTCGCAAAAGTTAGCTTGTACGGAACAAAGCATTCACATAACTCGTCTGGGTAATTTACTAATGCCGCAATAGCTAGCCTGTCTGGAACCGAGACAACACTGTGTGACACTTGCATTACATGTGAATGGCCCCTACGCTAATAGGATTTTGTTTCTCTCTCCCTGTCTCGTCCTCAAACCCGAGGACATTGAGACAAACAGACCAGTTCCGGCTGCCGTGGAGGTCAACACACCACTGATCTACTGGCTGCCCTTCAACGTGATGCCCAGCCGATGCCTGACCACCGACGGAAACCTGAACTTTTGCTACTTATATTGTCTGTCGATTTTTCTATGTTTCCCCTGCTTCTTTTAATGTAAAGCTGCTTTGAAACAACTACAAATTGTGAAAAGCGCTATATAAATAAAATTGAATTTAATTGAAATGTCTCTTTCCTGTTTTACAGATGCAGTGAAGGAGTGATTCCCCAACATCGAGGTGGCAGAGATCCGGGACCTTCTACAGGAAGATTTAATCATCAAATCTTACACAGACATGAAGCAAATGCTCAATTTCCATGTCGCTTCCCAGAATGCAAATGTATATTCTCAAAATACAATGCTCTCAAAGCTCAATTTTATCACCATCACAAAAGACCACATACTCATTTTGATGATTCTGTCAAAAAAACCTGTCAACAAAAATTTACAGACATGAACAATGTCCTTTCTAATCTCAGGTCACATTTAGAGAGAGGTGATGTGATGTCCAAAATGTGACAACAATTTCAGTTTAAGATGAAGTTTCACTGCCCATGTTTCACAAAAGCACAGGACTTCTACGTGTGCACAATTATGTATTATGGATACTTTATCTGAGCAACCTTCTTCAGCATATTTTGAAAATGAATTCATAATCTCTGCCTGTTTTAAATGCAGCTGCAAGCCAAATACCTGGTGCCATCGTCAACCATTCAGATGATTCTGGCGGAATTCAGTGGTTTAATATCTTTACACACAGAAGATGTTCAGGGAAATATTCAAAGTTAAAAATGGCCCTCTCACAATGTGCTATTGAATCTGTGGTGCAGACTTTGCAAGGCTAAGATTTATATTCAGCTTGTAATTCATTACTTTCCACAGAATACCAAAGAGACAGTATTATCAGAAAAAGTTTTCGTACGTGCATCCACAAAGTATGTGTCTTGGTCGTGATGAGAACTCGAAAACAATGTTATGCACAGAATATTCTATTGAAGAACACTTTAAAAAACACGTTAAAGGACCCAGTGGTGTGACAGCAGTGTGCCAAACATCAGCATGTACACTCTTCTGTGTTCTCTGACATCTGTGATGGCTCTGTATTCAAATCCAAGGACTTGTTTAAGCAGCCTGAGATTACAATCCAAATTATCTCGTACCAGGATGCCTTTGAGATTGTGAATCCCATTGGGTCAGCTAAAAAAGACACAAAATGATTGGAGTTTATTTTACACTTGTCAACTTTGAGGGATTTTACAGATCATGCATTGAAAACATTCAGTTATCACTTTTGTGTTATGAGAGAGACTTTAACTATTTTGGCCAAACCAAGATTTTTGCTAAGTTGTTGGCAGATGTCAAAGAACTTGAAGAGCATGGATCTTCAGGTGACATATTACAGTACGTGCAACAAAAGTGGCTATTATCGGTGATAATTTTGGGTCCGACTGCATCGGTGGTTACTCACAGAACTTCAGTACTGCCAAGCATTGCTGTAGGTATTGCTTGGTATCTCGCAATGAACTTCAGAATGTGTGTGTAGACTTTCCCAATCACACCATTGAGTCCTATAAGGCGACAGTGAAAACTCTAAGAACGTCCAAAGAAAATGTTGTAAATGGGTTGAAATTTTCAACTCTTAATTTTTTTCATGTTGCCTTCCCCCATGCCTTGGTGATGACTTGTTTGAAGGCATTGTAGCTATTAATCTTGCCATTTTCTTGGAATACTTTGTAAAAAGGAAGTGGTTTTCATATACACAGCTGAACAGGAGACTTCACAATTCAACAATTCACATATCTGAATTCTGATGCTGGTTCTGCCCCCTACCAGATATGTAAAAAAGGCAGAAAGTCAGGTGGCCAAGCAGCTGAGAACTGGTGTTTTCTCAGATTTCTTCCTGTCATAATTGGAGACAGAGTAGAGTCACAAGACCCTGTATTGCAGGGGTGCCCAACCCTGCTCCTGGAGGGCTACCGTCCTGCAGACTTCAGTTCCAACCCAGCTCCAACACACCTGGATGTAATTTTGAAGCAACCCTGAACACCTTGATTAGCTGCTTCAGCTGTGCTTGATTGGGGTTGTAGCTAAAATCTGCAGGACGGTAGCCCTCCAGGAACAGGGTTGGGCACCCCTGCTGGATGGCAACTGACTGTTAAGTTGAAAGAAGTGGTTGAGCTAGTGTGTGCCCCCAAGATTACAACTGCACAGATTGCATATCTCAATGTCTTAATACAAGAATATCTGGAAACAAGAAAGGAGCGGTTTCCTGGTGAAAATTTGAAACCACAACATCATTACATGCTTACTATATGTCACTCATTTTAAGTATTGGACATTTAATTTGTTTATGGTCATTGAGATTTAAAAGCAAACAGTCCTACTTCAAAAGAAGTGTGAGAAGAACACAGAACTTCAAAAATGTATGCAAGACTTTGTCACACAACCATAAACTTCTGTAAGCATAAGCTTAAAAGTTTGACTTGGCCACATACTCTCATTTGTGCAGTGATGCCATGTGCAAAGCTTTTGAGACAAGCTTGCTTAATTAACCAGACTTTGTTTGAACACGGATATAATACAAGGGTACCCTGTACTTGAAAGAAAACTTAATTTGCTTTAAATGTGAAGAGGAATATTCTATTTTACAGTTTGGACAGATTGAGCTGATTTTCGTGAAAGATAATGAGGTGACTTTTCTTGTGACTGCCCGCCCACTCGGAGTATTTGCATGATTATGGACTTTGAGATTTTGTCTGTGACAAAGGAATTAATTTGTGTAAATGCTGAGGAATGTCTGGATTATTATCCCTTAAATGAGTACAGTTTTATGGGACTGAAGGTCATTACTCTGAACAACAACGTTGTTCATCTGTAAAAAGGACATTTCTCCCAACAGAAATGGACACATTGTTACATTTTATTAAGAATTGTGTAATTAAATCAAAAAAATAAGGTTACTAACCAACAGCACTACACTGTAAAATGTAATATGCTTCATTACATTCAAATATTAAGTTTTGAAATGTTTTATGTCATACATTTTCTTTGAAGGGCCACGTTGGTATGCACTGTATACAAGGGGGGCCGCACGCCGAAAAAAGTTTGAGAACCACTGCCATTGATGACCTACAGTTTTTGAAAGATGATCTAGGTGGCTTTCTAAGAAAACTAATAGTCCAAATCCCAAGTAAGTTTTCAAATCAATGGTTGTTTTTACATATACACTAATCAACATTTTAAGCGGATCAAAAAGTTAATAAAAAGTTCACAAGAACAGGTATTGGTTTTAAGACAACTATTATGAAAGGTTTGATCCGCTTTAAATGTTGACTTGCGTACATGCATACAATTAGATGGACTGGAAAAACAACACCCCAGTCTCTTTCATTCTGTACTTTGTTAGCTGTCCTCTTACATGTATAACAGTATGTCAATGGGCTCTATCTTACACCCGGCACAATGCAGCGCAATGCGCGATGCAAGTGTCTTTCGCTAGTTTCCACCCTAATTTTCACGTTTAGCGCCGCGTTGTTTAAATAGCAAATGCATTTGCGCACCCTTTTGCGCCCATGGGCGTTCTGGTCTGAAAATGAGGTGTGTTCAGGCGCATTGTTGGCGCGTTGCTATTTTGAGGCAACTAAAATAGACTACGCCATTGACCAACAAAAACCTGGTCTAAAGTCAATGGCGCAATGTGTTTTATGTTATTTAAAGAGCGCATTAGTAATATGAGCCTATAAACGGGAGGACAACGCGGGTTTGCTTATCACAAAGTACATGAATGCGCAGCAGCACAAAAATGCTTTTAAATATGAAAGATTAAAGGATTGAATGTAAAAGATTATTATTGAGTCTCTTGGACATAAACGAGGACAGATTATGAGACGTTAGAAGGCGCAAAGAGCTGCTTCACTTGCAGCCTGGTAAGTAAAAAAATGCTTTGCTTTAAACAAATGCATCTGTTTTTAAATGTTTTTTTAAATGCTACCTCATGGATTTATTGTATATGATGACTCTGTACCTGCGGATATGGTGAGATGAGAAACATTTTTAAGTCATGCTTAAAAAAAACCTCTTTGCTAAAAAAAACGCTGTCCAAAGTGCTGAAACGCGCATAGAGCCGTTTGTAAATTCTTTATCTCCTGTTTGTTACAAATAAAGTATTTTTAGAGTACAAACCTTACATGCTTGTAAATTATTTTTTGATGATATTGGATAGCCATACATTTAAAGCAATTACAAGCCTGCTTTTTTACTTCCATGACTAAAAGAAAACGGGTTTTAAAGGTTTTAATAAAAAAATAACAATTTCAAAAAAGTGAAAAACAACACAATTATTTAACATTAATCTTAAACTGGGGATCTTCTTCCTCCGCTTAGTTTTTCAGTTTACAAAGTCCGTCATCTAAATAGGGATTAGACATAGCGCCAGCGCAACTTGCTTTTAAAGGGGATGAGAGCTGAGACTCTCATTGGTTTACTGCACGTTACGCCCAAAATACTCCCATTACAATAGGACCAACCCTTTTCGACCATGCGCTCGGCGCACAAACCATTTTTCCCGTCGTTAAATTAGCAAAAGTGGATTCGGACACGCCCATTTACACGTTGCGCTGTGCGCTTTAGACAATGCGCTTAGATCGTTAAAATAGGGCCCAATGTGTTTCTTGTTTCTGCAATATGTTTTTTATGCAGTTTTTTGTTTATGTTATGCAGATATTGCTTCCACTCTGCAAAACACTGCCAATGATTCGTCTGCTGAATACACTTCTGATGCATCAGGTTCACCTGTTCCTGAATGCTCAATTTCACCATCCAGCTCTTCAAGTGGAAGACATGAGTAAAACGCTGAAACAACATTAAACAATCCACAAACATTTTGAAAGCAAAACATGTAATTTGTCAATTCTTGTAATTAATATACAGAGAATTTGCAAAGTGAGCATGCCCAGCCTTTTAGCATGCCTGGCAAACAAATTGTGCCACACGTGCAGTTCACAGAGCGATATGTGTATATGTATACAAATCTGCAGATTTATTGAACATTGTCAACATTTGAAGAGTTTTGGGTATTGTTTTTAAAGACAACTTTTATGAAAGGTTTTGATCCCCTTGACTAGTGTAGTTTGGTGGCACAAATCAAGCTATGATGGTACGGGGCCTCAAAACATTGATTTTGGAAATTGCATACAGTGTGATTCGTACATGTGCCACTGTGGTGATTACGTGGTGCATGAAGGGCCAGAACATCTCCAGTTGAGTCCAAAGCTTATGCCAGCAGAAAGTGAAGACTGTTGTGCATTGTTCAGAGCAAATACAGGGCCACAGTGCATCAAATCACCAGCAACACGTTAAATGTGCCCATTTCATGCTAGTGATATGTTGCACTGTGGTCCTGCGATCCCTGTGAACAATGCAAAACAGTCTTCCCCTCTGACAATAATGCACTGCGGACATAAAACAAGTCTGTGCACCACTTTAAATGCATACTCTATGGGCCCTATTTTAACGATCTAAGCGCATTGTCTAAAGCGCACGGTGCACAGTCTAAATGGGCGTGTCCGATGCCACTTTTGCTAATTTAACGACGGTAAAAATGGTTTGTGCGCTCGGTCGAAAAGGGTTGTACATATTTTCCTAATGAGAAATGGGTGTGTTTTGGGCGTAACGTCCAATAAACCAATGAAAGTCTTATCTCTCATCCCCTTTAAAAGCCAGTTGAACTGGCTTTGTATTGCTGTAAATGTATTGATATCCTACATAATCATTGTAATCTCATAAAATAATTTGCAAATATACAAGAAAAGGTTTGTACTCTAAAAATACAAACAAAAGATAAATAATTTAAAACCCTGCAGAAGCGTTTCAGCACTAGAACAGGATTTGGGATTTTTTACAAAGCATTACTTAAAATGTTTCTCATCTTACCATATCCACAGGTACAGTGTCATCATGTACAATTAATCCGTAAGATAGCATTTAAAAACAGATGCAGATTGTTTAAAACAAAGCATTTATTTACTTCCAGGCTACAGGTGAAGCAGCTGCGCCTCCTAACGTCTCATAATCGCTCTTCATTTATGTCCAAGAGACTCAATAATAATATTTAACATTCAATCCTTTAATCTTTCACATTTAAAAGCATTTTTGTGCTGCTGCGCATTCATGTGTGATAAGCAAACCTGCGTTGTTGTCCCGTTTATAGGCGGATATTACTAACGCGCTCTTTGAATAACAAAAAACATATCGCGCCATTGACTTTAGAGCAGGTTTTTGTTGGTCAATGGCATAGTCTTTTTTAGTTGCCTCAAAATAGCAACGTGCCAACAATGCGCCTAAACACACCTCGTTTTCACACCAGAACGCCCATGGGCGCAAATGCATTTGCTATTTAAACAATGTGGCGCTAAACGTGAAAATGATAATTGCGCAGGGTTGAAAACTAGCAAAAGACACTTGCGTCGCGCATTGCGCTGCATTGCGCCGGGTGTAAGATAGAGCCCTTTATAGTGGTACATGAATATTAAACTTCAATAAATCTGCAGCTTGGGAATAGGCAATTTTGCAAAAATAGTTGCATGAAAAATTGTTTATCTTGTAACCTGTGGACATTGGTTTATCTTCTAGGTGATAGTAGCTGTGAAACATCGTTTTATGACCATGACTGGCATTATAGTTTTGATGTTCCATGGCAAAAAATGCCAGCTAGTTTTATAGAAAAGTTGCAAAATAGCGAAAGACCAAGAGAAGACAGTTGGTCCGCATTGTTGCTTCTGAGTTCCTGGAAGTCAAAAAATTTTCAGCAAAAAATATGTATTAGAAATAGCTTGACAAATGGTGATTACATACCCAAAGTCTTTCAGAGAGATTAATTCCCAGGTTGTAGGAAGTGGAAATGATTCTCTCCTAAAAACAACTGGTGTGTAGAATTGACAATTTTAAAAGAGCAAAAGCTATACACCCCTTATGAAAAATAAGTTTATTCAAGTGTGCTATAAGTATACTTCTTTTAAACTTAAAATAAGAAAGTATACTTTCAGTTTACTTTTTATGTACTTCTCTAAAATGTACTTTAGGTACTTCTCAGAAATATACTTAAATTGTACTAAAGGCCTATACTTGTTTACTGACATATACTGAAAAGTATAAAGTAAAAATGCAACAACGAAAGCTACATCAAGAAAGCTATTTGATTAGCCCTGGTGAAAAATAAATATACTTTATTGTATTTCAAGTATATTTAAAGGACAAGTTCGGTATTTTACACTTAAAGCCCTGTTTTCAGATTGTTTATGGTGAAATAGAACGGTTTTGACTGAAATGTCGACATATGCGGCTGCCCTGAGTGTTTTCGGGGTTTTGTGTTTCGCCTCACACCTCAACAATGGGTTTAATGGTGCACTGGAACAATCCTTCCTAAAATGCATTAAACTTTCGTTTACAAAGACGTGAAACTCACCAAGTGGTCAGGGGTGTTCACTGATATGCTCACACAAAAATCGCTGCACAAAAAAGTGTTTCCATGTAAATTTGCTTAAGGCTTATCGTTTTCGAAATTCTGAGGTTCAGCCAACTAAATCAGTTGCTCCTGTTGTCACTGCTTCTTTTGAGTCTTATCAACCTTTTGTTGAGAGAGAAGATATGGTTAAGGAAGATACAGTTGTTCCTGAAGATTGTGTGTTGCTACCTCGATTAAAAAATTCAGAGACTCTTCAGAATTTAGATTTGGTGTTTTCACATTTGACAGAGGGTCAAAACAAAGACCTAACCCAGATGTTATTGGAGTTTTCTGGCTTGTTTTCAGATATACCCACTCGAACTCATCTGATACAGCATGATGTTGATGTGGGAGATGCGCAACCTATTCATCAACGTTTTTATAGGGTTCCAGTGAGTAAGAGAGAAGCATTGGAATCTGAAGTTCAATATATGCTTGAGAACGGAATAGCTGTTCCGTCGTGCTCAAGTTGGGCTTCACCTTGCTTGTTGGTGAGGAAAGCAGATTCAACTTATAGATTTTGCACTGACTATCGCAAGCTAAATGCCATCACAAAGCCTGATGTTTTTCCGCTTCCACGAATGGAAGATTGTGTAGATCAGGTTGGTACAGCTAATTTTGTAAGCAAGTTAGATCTTCTTAAGGGTTACTGGCAAGTGCCGTTGACTCCTAGAGCTAGAGAAGTAACCTCTTTTATTACATCATCTGGATTATACTCGTACTCTGTGATGAGTTTTGTGATCAGAGGTGGTATAACAATGAGTGTTGAATTATGATTTCTAAGTTTGTGGTGTTTTGTTTTTTGATCCGATTTGTATCAGATCTTTTTTTAAAGGGTGGTGTGTGACGACTTCAGTGATTAACTCGTTATCTCTGAGTTGCAGGGGTGTGGCTGAAGTGAGTGGTTGTACACCTGAATGTAATCATGTGGCCTTATAAAAGACTGAGACAGAGATGAGAGGACGGCGGGCTGAGTTTGTGCAGATCTTGGGCTGGTTTCGTTTGTGCTGTAGCCTACATTGGAGTCCTGTTGGCTTGGAGAACTCATGAGATATGTGAGATCACCGCCACCTTTTGATCCATCTTCTATGGGATGGTTGGATTGTTGACTGTCATAAGTGATATACATTTGCACACAATTACTGACACACTGTTTGTCATTTATACTAATTCCCAATGTTATGTCCTACATGTTATATTCTACTAATAAAATTCTCCCATTAATTGGAAGTGGTGTGTGGTGACTCCCTTATTTTGTTGTGACTCAGTAAAGATCGTAACAAGATGCTTTCCAACAGCTGTTTTAGCATTCGTTGTTAACTTGTGGACCTATTTTTCCAAACGACTCACACCCGTATATTCTTCCGCTTAGATCTTGAATAATAGACACTCCAGCCCAGGTGGTGGCGCTAATCTGCCTTTGCCAATTGCAAGAATAGAAACAAAGTTCCCGGCGCGGAGTAATACCGTACCTCACAGGACATCTAATAGACCAATTTAGAGTAGACGTCACAGTTACGTCACTGCAAGCTGCGCGCGCAATGCGGTTGCAGAAAAACAGTGGAAATGAATTAGACACGAGTGAAAAGAGCAAGATAACTCATTGGAAAATGTCCGGTTGTGCTGTTAAGTGTCAGAATAAGAATGCCAAAAAAGATGGCTTTCATTTTTATAGAATACCATCGTCGAAGACATCATTTGAAGATAAACGTAGGTGTTTATGATTACAATAAGCCCTTAAACGGACAGAATGGAGCAAGGAAATCATCTGGAAATCT
Source organism: Paramisgurnus dabryanus (assembly GCF_030506205.2). NCBI lineage: Eukaryota > Metazoa > Chordata > Actinopteri > Cypriniformes > Cobitidae > Paramisgurnus > Paramisgurnus dabryanus. The sequence goes on along the minus strand of NC_133355.1, from coordinate 30,881,113 downwards.
TTTAATAATTAGAATAGAAAATAAGTAGAGAAGATGTCCGGTGTTCTGTCGAAGTCTGTTCCCTCCATGTGTTTCTTATAGCGTTTTTATCACGTTACATTTATAATTTATTAAGGAAGAAATAATAGAAAACAGGAAAATTATGAAATATTTAATAAACGCTATTATATATAATACATGATAGTATTGCTTTTACATGTACTTTAGCGATTCAGACTGTAAAAATATTTGATTTAGCAAAAAAGAACAATACATATACATTACATACATGCATATCAGCAGCCAAGCCATTTAAACTTTTTATCTATCTAAAAAAATAAACGTAACGTGATTAAAACGCTATAAGAAATATTGCATTAAAGGGAAACATATAGGAATCAGACTTCGACAGAACACCGGATCCATAAAAATCACGTTTTAATGCTAAAACACTTCACAAGCCTACTGCGGAGCAGTCACTTTCTGCAACCAGTTTGGCTCCGCCCACAAAAAACGTCATCTCTGTTTGCAAACACGAAATTGGTCTATACTAGTCAATGGAGTTGGCAAAAACTACGATAAAACCTGTTGGAATGCGTATTTTGCAGCGATTTTTGTTAAAATAGCTCGCTGGTATTGACATAAACAACAGCTTTGAAGAATCTGATTACAGCAAGTTCAGAAGAATATTGGAGTACTTTCAATTTCAGTGCATATAAAGAGCAAGCAGAGCAGGTAGAATCCTCACAAAATGTAGAGCTGGAGGGGATCATGTTTGTGGAGCAGTGATGTTGTGCTAACCCATTTCAAAAATGACCAAGACCACTTCAAGTGATATATGCTCAGAACAGCTTCCAGCAAACACCATGTATAGTAGTGTGTGGTGGGTATTATTTACTATGATCTTGCACCACAACAATTCCTGGGTTCGTGTCACCAGAACTCACATTTTTTAAATATTATGTCTTACTGATTTTTGTATTTGTTCATAGGGACCCACTGACAGCCAGTGTGTACATGGTACCAGTAGACCAGATTATTATAAATAACCATCTCTTGAGTTTTACAGAAGTCCTGTACCTTATGTTCTCTATTTACTATATATTGAACATCAGTTACCCTGTAGAACTGGGAGCCACACTAAAATTCTTGCAAATATAATTCATAGACTGCATTACTTTGGTTAAGAAGTATACAATTATTTAAGGTTATTGTTTGTGTTGTGTTTTAAATGTGCATCTTTAGGATAAATCCTCATAAAGGTACCAAGGTGGGAAAGAGAGAGAAAACGGCGTATTCTGTCAACCCAAGATTATTGAGTTTGAAGTCAAAAATTGCTGCATTTGACGGGGGAGAGTAACAGGTATAGATGGAATTCAGTCATGTGACCTTTTACGTCATGCCGCCATCTTGAGGACCTATCGAGTACCAGTAAGGCTACTGACAAGCATTGGCTAGCTCAGACATCCCAAGTCTCCCGGAAGTTCCGGGAGTCTCCCGCATTTTGATTGCGGCTCCCTGATGCCCGCAAATGAGTTAAAATCTCCCGGAATCTAGAGCGAGCAAGAAAGAGTAGCACGCGCACGGCAGAGAGGGAGGGGGAGACCTTGCGTGTGTGTGCTAGTGTGCCTCATTAAGCGCATGTAAGACAGAGAGCATCCTGATTGGCCTGCTCCGGTAAATCAACCAATCAATTGTCAGTGTGGGCGGGCTTTTATCTCTTCTCCCGAACTGACATTGAGGTGAGTTCAACAAGTTTAATATCATATGCATATATTTCAGGCTGGCTACTAGTTGCCAAGGCTACATGAAAACAACAAACTCCTTAGACCTGTTTAAAGTTGCAATATATAAATAAAACAGTTTATATAAATATTATAAGCAGCTTATATACATAGTAAAAGTAATCTACATTTTGTAAAATAATTAACAAATAATTGGGTAACACTTTAAAATAAGGTTCATTAGCTAACATTAGTTTACTACATTAGTTAACATATAATAATGAACTGCATTTATAAAGCATTTTTTATCTTTGTTAATGTTAATTTTAACATTAGTTAATGCACTGTGAACTAACACGAACAAACCATGAACCGCTGTATTTTTTTATTAACTAATGTTAACAAAGATTAGCAAATACAGTAACAAATGTACTGCTCATGGTTTGTTCATGTTAGTTAATACATTAACTAATGTTAACAAATGAGACCTAGTAAAGTGTTACCAATAATTGCATAGGCCTCTAGAAATTAATATTATGCTTTTATATCTTGAAATGTCATATCCTTGTCCTCTTATTTTTTTTTTTAGGGGGGGGGGGGTAGGGGGCTTCGGGATACCTCCCTGAAATGACTTTTTGCAGGTTGGGATGTCTGCTAGCTTGCTACGATTTACGGATGTCTTATCTTTTACTGTCTATGATTCTTACGGATACAGTAAATGGCTACGAAAGACAACATGTCGCACCTCGACTGTCATGAAAAGAAACGCTACTTTAAAAAATATCTTGGTTAGGGTGTGATGCCTACTCGATCCCTGATGCGTTCTTCCAGCCGCTGTCCGCTGCTACCGAACAACCACTGTTTTACAACATAAGAAGGCGCGACACAACATGAAACTTTGCTGGAAGTATCACCTGGATCTCTGCACATTAACGCGAGCATTGAGAACATTGTTTGTGTACACAGAGTTTACTAAAAAGAAAGGTTTTGTACAACTGATTTTGGCTGTTATGGTGTCTGCTCGTTATCTCTGCCAGACGTAAATAATTGATTTCCGAATGCGAATGAATGTATCTCATATGAGGCTCCTTTTTGAACTAGAAGGTCAATATTGTTTTTCACTTGGGACAAAACAACGAATTATCCGTGCATTTATGTGGAACTATGCTTTAGGAGCTATCCATCTTTACTCTCCTCCCTTCTTATGTCGCATTCGGAGATCGATACATCTTGACTGGGAAGATGGCGGGCGAGCGGATGCCAAACCAACCAAAGTCAGTTGTTTAAAACCTGCTTTTTAGTCAACTCTGTGTACACAAACAATGTTCTAAATGCTCGAGATCACGTGTAGAGAAACAGGTGATACTTCGAGCAAAGTTTCATGTTGTGTCGAGCCTTCTTAGTGTTGTAAAAATATTGATGCTCGCAACATATTGAAGGCATAGCTTCTGGTTCTTTTGCAACCACTTCAGGTACTCAAAATGGCAGAAGACAAGTGAGTGACGTCAGCTGATATTCATGTATAAAAGCTCTGTTGTCTTGAATAGTAATAGTAGACTTTATCTTCTTTGTTTATCATTCATCGATGGAAGAAGTGCACCAAAGGACAATCATTTTTATAATTAACTCCAATAAATGTGATGTAATTGTCTGTGGCCAGAACTGAGAGTATTTGGTTAAGGCGTGTTCCTGTTTCTGCTCTTCTTTTGGTTTGGTTTTAATTATAACTGTTTCTGTCCACACAAATGTGGTCTTTTAGAAGATTGACATTTCACTTTTTGTACTTCAATGCAGCGCTTTGTCCCTTAAATCATTTTTATTACTTTTGTGATGTGATTAGGACTATCAGAATCCAGGCCCAGTGTTTTTGTTTCTTTTAAATTAAACAAATTTGTGTTCTGAAACATGCGTTATCCATTTTCCCCATGTGACATGGTTCAGGATAATCCAGGTTAACTTCTTTTTTTAATTGAACACATTTGTGTTGTAAAACATGACTTTTGCTCGGAAGTGTTTTTCTATTGTTTGATCTTGAAAGTTTGCTTTATAATAAAAACCTTAAGCTGTTTACAGCAATACTGGCTACCATAATTTATTGCATAACATTTTACAAAAATGTTCATTTTGTTTTTTAGCATTACTTCTATCACACAGTATGCAAAGATGTCTCTGCACATTTTGTTTAAAGAAATAAATAGAGGATAGATTTTTAATCAGCCATTTATGTGCACCATTTATTTATATAACACATTTAGGTAACACCTTTATAAACTTTGTGTATGCTGCAGTCCCCCGGTTCTCAAAATCACAGACAGCAGTATATCCAATAGTGCAGTAGAGATATGGCTTATAGCCGTGGCTTCCTGGGCAGCCCTGAGATGGTGCCAGGATGGCCCCAGTTTTATGACATTTTATAAAATAAATAATTTATCTTTGTAATTAAATCTTTAAAAAAAGCAGCACTACATTGTGGGAGTTCTTTGTGAGGCCGTGTAGGGATGCAATGTATGGGGGGAGGGAGAGGTGCACGCCGAGGAAGTTTGAGAACCACTGGCTTATAGATTTGGCTTTTGCTGTTCAAATCAGCCTTTTGCTGACCTCTCTCTTCTTTTTCTATCACGTCATATCAAAAAGCCATTTATTTGCAATGAAAATTTAGAAAATTTTTGAAAAGTGAAAATAAAGTGCTTTATTAAGAGAAGAGTGTTTATTAAAAATAAGTATTTATTGGGTAGGCTTAGGGGTCTGTGTAGAAAGGCTTTTATTCTCACACAATGTAGCGTCCATTTAACAATTTTAATAGATATAGGGGCGGTTTCCTGGACAGGGATTAGCTTAAGCCAGGACTAGACCTGAGTTTTATTGGGAAATATAACCAGTTTTAACAAACATACTTTACTAAAACATTACTTATGTGCATTTTGAGGCAAAACAAAGGGAACTGATGAGTTTTAAGATATGTCAGTGCAAGTTGTTTTGAGTTTGGACAGCTCTTACATTTGTTTTAGTCTAGGACTAGTCTAATCCCTGTCCGGTAAACCGCCCCATAATCATTTGCACTCTATGATAATAATTGGATCCTGTTAATCTACAAAAATACTAAGGTGCAACCATCTGCCAATATAGATAGCATCTAATTAGTACTTACACTTAGTGCAAATTTGATTATTATATTTATTAAATGTTAATTATTTTCACCTAACGTAGTCATTCGTAACCACTCTCTAACCACTAAGCTAGAACTACCCCCTAGAGGTCTACACAGAAGACTCGGGACCCGTACGGGTTGGGGTCTATATTTTAAATGATCAGCTAGGTCCGGGTCTCAATCTATTACTTTGGGTCCCGGGTCTGTTCTACATTGAGGGTAATCCCTGAGTCGATCGGACTCGGAGAACACACACACTCATATTTAAATAACATACATTTTTCTATGACACTCAAATTGCGTTAAAAAGTTTATAATTGGTTGCTCCAACCAGGCAGCTAACGCGCATGTGATCTTGTGATGTTTCTCTGGCTACCAGTCAGGATCTTCTGCAGTGAGATGCAATGACTTTACCTTTGACAATTGGCTCTTTTATTTAGAAGGCGGGACTTATTCAGGCTCCCATGTTAGCAGGTTTGACTGTGCACACCACCTGCAAAAACGCGTGCATGCTAGGAATATGCGAAAGACATGCAACAGACATGCCACGCAGGTGGTGTGAATCGGCCCTAATAGATGGGTCCGGGTCGGTTCCGGGTCTAGCTTTCAAAATAACAGACGGGTCCGGATTGGTTCAGTGTAGCACATTTACGGGTCTCTTCGGGTTCGAGTAGGAATTTTTGACCTTTGTAGACCTCTACTAGCCCCACAGTAATAAAATGCTCGAACAGTCACAAGAGAAAACTGATGACTTTCACCACCAACAACAGAAAAAAAAAACTAAAAAAAAAATATTTTAAAAACAACACAGTCCAGCGCCAGACAAACGAACAATTTCAAAAAGGCTATTTTATTGCTTTATGTATTTTTATGAAAGTACACATGAACCTTGCAGAATGTGCAGTGCGTGACCCCGTTACCTTAATAATTTTTGTTGCCATTGCCTTGCTATTGCATGTTTCTATGATGAGAATCAATAGGCAAATAAGAGGTAAATATAAAACGTGAACTTAACTCATTGCCGCCACCCTTTTTATTTGAAAAATTGACCACCAGCATTTTTTGTGTTTTTCACAAGTTTAAAAAAATCCTTCCAAGAAAATTTTCTTCTAAAAATATATAAACATACAAATATATCAAATGAAAGAACAGACCCTCTGCTGTCAAACAAACAATAAACAGACAAACAAACAAAATGGGAACAAAACATTTCATCCTATCTATATTTTTTTCTGTTTGGAAACTCTTAAATGTGGGTATTTTTCTTACAAAATAAATTTTTTTAAGCAAAAAGCTCAAATAATAGATTTTTTTGAAGGAATTTTGTTAGAGATCAGATTCAAAATGATTATCAAAACATGCACAGAGTGTAAAATTAGTAAACATTTTTTTTATAAATTGGGTAAGCACGTCATCTACTGGATAATCACAGTATTACAGATTAACATAAAAACTCATGAGGAACACGTTTTTGTATGCAAATATTTTCTCCTAATTGACGAGATTACTCGTCAATGGCGTGGAAAGTGTTAAGCACAAGTCTTCCGTGAATGTGCACCGGGTATTTTTGCATCCGATTGATAAAATACTACAATTTACACGTTTACATGTGTACTTTTGTCCTGATGATTGGATCGCAGATCGGACCACACCACCCCTTTTAATTCAATCAAATTTTGCATCCCATTCTCCTTAATCTGATCAATTAAAGGTGTTAATCTTAAAGCTTTTTATTTCTCCCACTCATGTTTTACTGACTTGCCCATAAACCACCCCCTCGAAGTAATCAGCACAGAAACAAGACACAAGTGTTTTTTGCTAGTTTTAGCCCAGTGCAGTTATCATTTTCATGTCAAACACCATGTGATAATTTGGGTAAAATCCAAGTGCAGATGTTTATTAAAAACAACCATGCAAAAAAACAAAACAAAATGGTAATCCAAAAACAGGCACAATAGTCATAACATGAAACAAAAAATATAACAATGACTATAAACGCTCGGCTTCCATACATTTTGCATATACAAAAAAACCTGTTAAGTTAAATAAAATCACTACTAAAATAAAAAGCAATTAAGAAAAATAAAGTAGAGATGAAAGTCAAACAACCTCCTCTTTTACCCTGAAATACTTCATCACCCAACTGCTCAGAAAGCCGGAAGAAAGCTATTCTCAGCCTCCATCAGCACTCAGGCACTTTGCAGTAAAAGCTACTCATAAAGAACCACGCAGAAAGAACTATGATCTTTACATACTAAAAAAAGAGTGCTATGACAGCCACACCAACTGTTACAGTGTTAGAATGGCACTGTTGAATGTGCCCAACTTCCAATTAAAGTCCATTCACAGAATAGTTGGGGTTTATATGGACACATGTTATGCCTATTAATGAACAGACAAAGACCGGCTGAATTTTAAATTACTTAGATTATAAGCAAAAGCTGTCAGTGAGACACGCAAAAAACATAAACATAGATGTACTAAAGCTTTTGGATCAAGAGATTGCTTTAAAAGGAATAGTTCACCCAAAAATAATAAATAAATGCATAGTTTCATAATGTTATTACTAGGGATGTGCCTAAAGCTGAATATGTTATTTAGAAAGGCACATAAGATTCTTTAGCAAACATGATGAGATAATTTACTCTCCGTAATGCATGCTATGTAAAATATCCCATATCACCAGTAAACATTCAAACAGTTTGGTTGAATGTCAAGAGGTTGACAGTAATTATCTGACAGTTTTTGCAGTAAGTAAAGCTCCGGGTCAAGCCTCAGACCAACCACATTTGATCCCCAGATGTACAACCCCAAAACAGAAAAAGTTGGGACATAGTATAAATTGTGAATAAAAAAGGAATGGAATAATTTACAAATCTCATAAACTTATATTTTATTCACAATAGAATATAGATAACATATCAAATGTTGAAAGTAAGATATTTTGAAATGTCATGCCAAATATTGGCTCATTTTGGATTTCATGAGAGCTACACATTCCAAAAAAAGTTGGGACAGGTAGCAATAAGAGGCCAGAAAAGTTAAATGTACATATAAGGAACAGCTGGAGGAGGACCAATGTTTAGGAATAGGAATGTTGTCCCATTCTTGTCTAAAACAGGCTTCTAGTTGCTCAACTGTCTTAGGTCTTCTTTGTGGGATCATTCTCTTTATTATGCACCAAATCTTTTCTATGGGTGAAAGATCTGGACTGCAGGCTGGCCATTTCAGTACTCAGATCCTTCTTCTATGCAGTCTTGATGTTGTAATTGATGCACTATGTGGTCTGGCATTGTCATGTTGGAAAATGCAAGGTCTTCCCTGAAAGAGACGACGTCTGAATGGGATCATATGTATCTAGAACTTGGATAAACCTTTCGGCATTGATGGTGCCTTTCCAGATGTGTAAGCTGCCCATGCCACACGCAGTCATGCAACCCCAAACCATCAGAGATGCAGGCTTCTGAACTGAGCGCTAATAACAACTTGGGTTGTCATTGTCCTCTTTAGTCCGGATGAAATGGCATCCCAGTTTTTCAAAACGAACTTCAAATTTTGATTCGTTGGACCACAGAACAGTTTTCCACTTTGCCAAAGTCCATTTTAAATGAGCCTCGCCCAGGGAAAACGCCTGTGCTTCTGGATCATGTTTAGATATGGCTTCTTTTTTGACCTACAGAGTTTTAGCTGGCAACAGCGAATGACACGGTGGATTGTGTTCACTGACAATGTGTTCTGGAAGTATTCCAGAGCCCATGTTGTGATTTCCATTACAGTAGCATTCCTGTATGTGATGCAGTGCTGTCTTAGGGCCCGAAGATCACGGGCATCCGGTATGGTTTTCCGGTCTTTACCCTTATGCACAGAGATTGTTCCAGATTCTCTGAATCTTTGCATTATATTATGCACTGTAGATGATGATAACTTCAATCTCATTGCAATTTTTCTCTGAGAAGCTCAGAAAACTATTTTTCACCGCAGCATTGGGAGAATTGGTGATTCTTTGCCCATCTTGACCACTGAGAGACACTGCCACTCTGAGAGGCTTTTTTATACCCAATCATGTTGCCAATTGACCTAATAAGTTGCAAATTGGTCTTTCAACTGTTCCTTATATGTACATTTAATTTTCTGGCCTCTTATTGCTACCTGTCCCAACCTTTTTTTGGAATGTGTAGCTCTCATGAAATCCAAAATGAGCCAATATTTGGCATGACATTTCAAAATATCTCACTTTCAACATTTGATATGTTATCTATATTCTACTGTGAATAAAATATAAGTTTATGAGATTTGTAAATTATTCCATTACTTTTTTATTCACAATTTCCACAGTGTCCCAACTTTTTCTGTTTTGGGGTTGTAATTATGAGAGTTCCAAAAAGCAGTAAATTCCTTTCCAAGACTGAATGATTTCCCCTTTGTATCAATAATTAATCTGTTCTTCACCGCAGGGGCATTGCTAGGGTCAGATGGGATGAGGGCTTAGCCCCCTGAGAACATGAGCAAATATTTTTTATTATTATTATTTTTATTGTTATATAAACATAAAGCTGGAAAAGTGTAGAAAAACAAGGCTTTAGCTGCCTAAATATTTGTCTGTCCATATGGTGTTTGTCTACATTTTCACCCTCATGTCTGCCTTCTGCCTGTCATTTCTTTGCTGATCAACCCTTACTTTGCCTTGTGTTTGTTTTTTGCATTTTTACTTTTTTAATTCTGATAATTCTCCTTTACATTTTCTAAAAATACATTGTAGCCTGGTTTAATTTTTTAAACACTGTACTGTTTAACAACTTGACACATTAAATGAGCTTAACAGCTGTTTTAAAAAGGAATAAATAACAGGCAAAATAAGAGCTGATGTACTGCAAACAGACATAATTGTGTCCTAGGAAAACATATCAGAATTAATAATAAGGTGTGCACATTCTCCAGTCAAGTTTTTATAGATCTCAACCTTTGCATGGGTTGTGGCGTCCTCATGTTTTCAGCCCTGTTCACCACCATCCCTGCCGCACTGGTGCCTGCTGGCCCCAGCACCCTGACTTCTTGGTCACACCAAAAATGGATGAATCAGAGTCTTCTGCGGCGCTGGCACCATGGTGTGTTCCAGTGGCGACGGGAAACAGGGTGGAGCCGGAGACCAGAAAGTGGCCATCTTAGCTAGGACAGGGTAGCCTGGTAGAACCATCCTCTGCTATTTTGCTTCGCTTCATAGACAGAGTCTGGCTGGGCATAATTGACAATCGTTTTCCTTCTCATGGGAGGGGCTTGTCTGAAGTTTAAAATCATTGGTCTAAACGTAAGCCAATCACATAACGTTTGGATATGATGTGCGTTATGCGCCAGCTCAGCCGCATCAAATTTCTGCTGTAAAACACACGCATGATGTGAAAACAAACCCATCGAGCGAAATACCGAAGTTAACATGGCTATGAACGCAGATTATGTAAAGTAAATCGGGCCAGAGCTAGTTGAACACTATCCTTACGGTGTCTTTCCACTCACGTCTAAGTGGAGGAACGCCCCTCTCTCCTCTCAAACTCTTCCACCAGACAGCCATAACCATATGTAAATTAAATCTTCCTACCTTTTTTTCTGGTTAATCAGGAACGTCACCAAAGAATGTTTGCCCACGCGTCCTCCACCATTAACTGTGAACAATGAAATTTCCTTCCATGATATCGATTGTTGTGCACGTCAAGCTGTGCTGCACACAGTTTCTCGCTGACGATCGATAATAGTTGATAAATTAAACTTTTCCCAAAACCTGTCGGGAGTAGGGCAACAACATAATCTCCATTCAAAATGTTTAATAAACACTTTTCTTGTTCGGGATTAAGTTGGCAAGTGCCGGTTCTCCACAACAGAGCAAATAGCTTTCTGTGCCTCCATGTCCACTACAAACTACAACCGTACATTCGGCGCTTAGCGTCTACGTCACGGCTCTCAGCCCGCCCTCTGTTCATTGATTCGCCGGTTGTTTTGAAACCTGAGGAAAACGGTTTGAATGGGAGGTATCTCAGACTGAGTACAGAAGCGTAATGAAATTTAGCGGAAGTACAAAGTCTGACGTAGTCAGGCTAAGGACAGGGAGTTTAGGAGTGGCCATCTTAGCTGGGACAGGGAATACAGGGAGTTCAGGATACAAAGATTTTATAAGGCTCTGAGGTGCCACTGCAAACAAGCCTGTGATGGCCCTTTACGGGCCCATAGGGCTAGCCTTGGGGCCCCCAGCTGGCTGCCAACGCAGGGCCTGTAAGATTTAGCTCATTGGCAAAATATTGGCGTCTTAAGGGCTCATAATAGTTGTGCGTACGTTCAAGGGCATAGCCACGACAGTGGAGGCTACTCATCGATTTTCATATATACTTCTGCGTCGTCATCCGCATTTACCACTGGTACGCAGGCGTGTAACCACAAAAGCAGGTCAACTGCCAAAGAAAAAGCAGCTTGGTCAGAAAATGAAGAAGAAGCAACAGCTTGTGTGTGTTTTGAGAAGACCAGCAGTGATGTAAGTAAATAGCCAGCAACTTTTTGTTGAATTCAATTTGAATTAAATCACTCCTCAACTTGGCCCATCCTTGTTCTGACCATCGCAAACGGAAACACAGTTTTTTTTACTTGGCTGGAGAGGTTCAAGTTAACCAATCACAATGTCTGCTGTTAAAATTTTGGCAAGGTGCGTGCCAGGCTATGCAGAGCTACACACTGGCTATGGATAACCTATGACAAAACTACAGCATAAACCTTACACACAACTATAACGTGGGCTTTTGTGCTGTCCCTGTAGGGACAGCCCTCACTTAGCCGCCAGGAAGTCTGCACGGACACCCCTCAATTGGCCCACAGGAAGCCCTCACCAGGCCCACACAAGCTCTGCATGGGCAGCCCTCGCTTAGCCCCAGGAAGCTCAGACATTATTCTATAACAATTAATATTTTTCACTCTAAATATTTTTTGGCTAATACTACTTTAGTTTTAGAGAAAAATGTATTATACATTTGAAATGGATTTGGTCACCACACAACTAATGTTTGTATTGTGAAAAATTTACAGTATTAAAATGGATTCAAACCAATGGATTTATTAAATACAAAACAAAATAACTTATTATATAATTCCATTTTAACATTCTGAAAGAGACTCCAAATTATCTATACATTTAAAAATAACAGAAAATATTACTCTAAAACATAGTTTCAGCAGAGGTCACTCTTCTCCCAAGGTCTCAACTCAGCTGATGGTGGTAGCACTCCTTTCGTCCACTTGCTCTGTCTCTTTTATTCCGCAACAGCCTCTGAAAGGCAAATAGGTCTATACGAAACACCACTATTTGTGGAAAGTAATTTATAAATGCCATTTCTAATACCGCATACTAGCAGCTTACATGTTACAACCCTCCTTAGCCTCGAGTTCTGAAAAGGTATTTTTTTATTTGAGCCATTCCAGTTCAATTAAGTGGCTAGAGAATAGCTAATCAATGTTGTTAATGTTCTTATTGCAGCTTGGACACAACACCCACCAATGGTTTGAGATAGGCAGTCTAACATGAAGGAACATTTAAAAAAAATTACAAAGTGATTTGCATTTGGTAAAAAAATGGTTTCAGACAAAACATTCTGCGTCTGTGTGGATCAAAACACATTTTCTTCTTATATCTGACAAGTAGTTTTTTTTTCGGCTGTATAGTACTTTCTAGATGACTTACTTTATAAACACCAATGTCTTTTGAAACTAGAGGGATGGAGTAAAGGGAATCTAGTTTTGAAAACCTTAATGCACTTTGTATCAAACTTTTCATAAAATAGTATGTTCTGTACCGGTCCCAAATTCCCCTCAACCATCACGCAGTTGTAGCAATGCAGAATTGTTAAAAGATTGATTTTTTCTAATGGGTGCAGTGAGGCAGTTGAGTTTAGGTATTGATGGACCACATGAGTGTTCAATTTTTAGCAAAGGTGTCTTGCTGTGTATCTGCCTTATTTTTTTTTTTTACATAATAAAGGTCCTTATAAGTGTAATTTGATTAAATATTTGTTTAAGAACAAATTGTGGTTTTTGACAAGCTTTTTTGAATTTCCTCATATGGTTTTCGAAAGGAAAAGCTGACACTCCATCTAAAGCTCCATACCTCCTAACATCATTAGCCAAACTGTGCACCTTATACACCAATTCTTCAGCATCATACAACTGCTCAAATTTAAATTAAAAAATGTTTCATGAGGGCATCGGTGTAGTCACAGTAATAATTACACAAGGTAGGACATAGCATTAAGTACATGGCAATGGAGAGATTCATGAAAATTATGTAGTGGGAAGAGGAAAGAATGTCTTGTAAAACAATTAGGCCCAAATAAGGTAAGAACTGGGGGAACTCAGTGGCTTTCCACCTGTCAATGTCTGCTAATGTTCTAGGCTTTGCCTGAAACTCGATTGGTATATGCTGCCTTAGCTGAGAGCCCAACCTACAAGAAAAATCCTCTTTCATCCAAAAATATATACATTTTCGAGGCAAACAAGATGCATGTAGTCCAGAATGAACATTGTAACCATGCCTCAATCCATGCAAGGGGAGAGTTGCCCCTGTGGTGATCCTCATTCTCCTGTCTAGAGAACTGATCATCTGTGTGGAGTGTTGATGTCATGTGATTCTAAACACAGACTCCTTCTTGAGTGTAGCGCTCACAAAGTACCCACTGTGTCCCTTAATGTTTTTAATAAATGATCTTGCAGGACCATCACAGGTGAAGCAGTCAATCTTTAAAGAGCACCTATGGTCCGATTTACAATGTTACATTTCCTTCGGTGTGTAAGTGTGTATTAGAACATGTTAACGATATGCAAAAAAAAAACATACCAATGTAAATTTCTTTTCTTGAATTACAACAAACACACATATTGTAGGCAACAGTTTACTACCTGGGATTGGTGATGTAGACAAGACAGACATTATCATTATTCATACCGCTTCGGACTCACAGCCTGTAAGTTAACTCCTGTCAGCATTGCATTGTGAGCGAATCTTTCAAACATGGTAAGGAGCGTCACATTTTCGTCAAAGGTTTTTAGGCCAATCACAACGTACAGATTTGCTGGCCAGGGCTTTCCAAATCAATTAGTTTTGTACGAAATCTGTGCTTTTCAGGCAGAGAGTAAAATCTGGAGCTACAAAAATGTACAGTATGTGGAAAATAGTGTGTTTTTTAAACCATAAACCACATAAACACATTGTATTGTGTTTTTAGCAATAAAATGTGTGCCCTTTAAAGATCTTTTCTGCCACCTCAAAGCCTTGCTCAAGGCCATCTACCTAAGAGAAATACTGTCCCAAATCCAGAGGCTTGCTATACATTTTTTTTAAATGCACTTTTCTAAAAATTTGACTTAACTGCAAAATAGAGCTCTTGCACAAGGACAAACCATCAACATTAATTTGGAGGTCAATAGTGTTGCTAACATTGTTGATGAGAGTTTGAAATTGTCTGCAGATAAGTCAGAATGCCAAAATGTATATTCACCTCCTTTGATGTCTTCCTGGCTGCTGTTTTTGCTGTTTGTAGCAGGGTGAAAGCTTACATTGGTAAATTTGAATGGAACTCCTGTAGTGCATAAAGAAGATCTGAGAGGGTGCTTGTGGCACATCATTCCTCAGAGCCAACTCACACAGCACCTTTGAAAGTTTTTCACATTCATCTTCACCCTCATCACTACTTTACTTTCACAATCTTCCACAGTATAAGTCTCATCATTTCTGTTGTCACAGTCATCAAATGAATTTAGGCAATCCATAAAAAACATAATCTTCCTCATCATTGAAATTCAAGGCCAGATTGAATTCAGGTTTAACTTCTCCCAAAATTTCACATCAATTAATCTCTTGAACTGAAGATGATAAATCAAATGAATTCAATATTCTAAATGTGTGCACTTAGTCCAATCACTCCTGGAAGCCATGTAGTATCCTATAATAAAATAAGATTTCAGATAATTAGCCAAAGAGTTAAACGGTTTTCGTTAACACTTTACTTGAAGGTGTGTTTAAAAGACATAAGACCTTCATTATCATGACATGACATGTATCAAAAACATGAATGAATGCATTTATGCATGTTTATGACAACTGTCTTGCCTGCAATTAGAAGTACTGCTTATATTTTTAAGAGGAGAGGTAGCTTGTTAATACTTCGGACTGTTTCATGTTAGTTTGCGATCTCTGCATGTTTGGCTCGGCCAGAGTTGAACGCTGTGCATGTCAGCATAATTTACTTTCTAGACTGAAACTGTTGTTGTCATCTGCTTAAACCGAATGAATTTTCAAGAGAATTACGCAGACTTTTGTTTTACGGGATGAAAATATTGTTGAGCATTGTATATCGTAATTCGGTCAGAAACATCAAGATTGTGAGGCGAACAAATCGTTTTGGATTAAAAGGGTTGGATATTCCATTTCCTTGGACTTTTGGGGATTTATGAACAATATGTTTTGGACAATTTCACCAAAGCGGATATAGGGAAGATTTTGAAGGTAAGTAAATATCCTAAATCGGCGCCGCACGGTTCAGGTAACTAACAACTAGATTACAGTTTTATGACTGCTATAAATCATATTATGCTTTATGTGTGCGCTTAATGGAATCCCACCGGTCTAAGCTTTGAAACGATGTGCCGCATGACCATATATTTTAAAGTTTTAATGCTTCAAAGTTAAAATGATGTTTATGCAGCCTCATGTGCAAGGGAGGGGGTGTGCCATGTACGGCACAGTGATCATTATCACGTTAAACAGAAACTTGAAGGGTTTATGCCTATGTGGTTAACTTTAGTGAGTTGAATACACTCTGATGGATATTAAGGTTTGACAATCCTGCAGTAATACTACAAGCACAGTTCCTGGGACACTTTTGGTATTGTGTGAGTGAAGTGAGAATATCTGCCCAGCTCAGGTGCCATCTGAAATGTTGCCATCCTGTTGTTGGGGAGACCTGGAGAAAAGTTATGATAAAAGATGAGGATCCTACCGTGGCAGAGGAATGCAAAACAAAACGACAAATTAAAATCAAAATGCCATGTCAAAAAAACACAATAACAAATCCAGTGACAAATTAACAATTCAGAAAACACAACGGCAACTCAGAAAGCACAACGGCAATTCACAAAACACAAAAACAAATCTTTCAAACCGGAAAAGGTAGGTACATTGCGCGACTGGAATGGTTACTGCTGATTGGCAACCTCTGTCAAACAAGACGCTACATCGCCACCAGCAGTCGAACACTAGTGTCAGAGCATGCTTGTAATGTTGTCTTCTACACACTGTCACAAAAACAGCTAGATGATGTACACCGTGTTTTCGCTTACGAGGCGATCGAAACTTGACATTTAAAGACAAAAAAATCGTCATTGAGCAGGATCTGTCTAATAATAAAGGTAAGTGTTTTGGTCGTTCTTCCGTTAGCAAGGGTGCTAGTCATAGCTAATGGCTGCGTCTGAAAGCAGCTGACTTGTTGGCTCGTTGCCTCATGAGGCAATGACTTTGGAGGCCTGAAGGCAGCTCAGAGAAATACATTCGGACAGCCATGGATTCGGACATGCCTTGATGCCTTCTTGCCTTGGAATGCCGCCTCAGAAGGCAGCATTTTTTAGCTTTCGGGCACAGCCGTTATAACCTGTTAGTTTTTTGTTTTAAAAGGCCATATGATGAGCACAAACTCTTGTTGCAACCACGTTTCTATATTACTGTTAGCAACAGATTTGTAAGATGAAAATAAACCAACGTATTCCTTAGTTTTAATCAGAGATGTTCACAAGTCTCTGAGCTCGAGTCCGAGTCAAGTCTGAAGTCTTTGACCTCGAGTCCAAGTCAAGTCTGAAGTCTTTGAGCTTGAGTCCAAGTCAAGTCTGAAGTCTATGGGCTCGAGTCCAAGTCAAGTCTCAAGTCTCGTTGTAACAAATAAAACTCTAATAACAAAAAGAAATTATAAACATTTATAAAAAAAACAAAGTTGCACATTAAGTAAGGTCAGAGGTGTAGTCTAGATTTTTGTAGTGAGTATACTGTGATTTTTCCCTCTCACCCTTATGACACTCGTCCCAGCGCAACGCACCACTCACACTCACAGATGCATACAGTATGGATCTTCATGTAACAGAGCATTCTGAAAGTGTACTCATAAACACATAAACTGAATGTGTTATCAACATGTCAATTTATTATAAGAAAAAAAAAGAGTTTAACAGCCAATGGGTTTACAGCTTTCAATAGCTATTATCTGACAACTATTGATAACATTACCATGTGTAATTTAATGGTGTAAATGTTTTTAATTAATACACATTTAAGATGACCATGAATTAACTCTAATTTGCATAGTCATTGATATAAAAAGCTTATTTTTTTGCATATAATACAAGCATTGTCTAAAAATGAAAATAGGCTTTTACTTTTATTATTACAAGACCATCATGTAGCCTAATATTAGACACCAAAACCAAAGTGAAGAAAATTATCTTTAATTTGCAAGTCTGAACTGAACATCAACGCAGACATGAATTTCCTCACAGAAGTTTAAGATCATATACATCTTGAACGTAGATATATAAATGAACACAGAGAAGGGAAGTTTAACACTGTGAAGCACAAGCAAACATGCTGAAGGCAGCTAAAAACCATCAGGATATAATCATGGGCTTATTTTATTGCACTTGAAACCTTATCTATTAAACTGGACTGATGATTTAAATGTTGTTTACTCACATGTGCGTTGTTAACTCTCGGATTTCATGTTGAAGCACTGCTCCACTCGTTCACTTCTCCATATGGACAATTCCTGTTTGTTTACAGTGTCGCGTGAGCAGCTACACTGTAGGTTCGACTTCATTTGGCGCTAAGCAGACCTCTTGGTGATGTCAAAGTACCGCGAGAGCGATTCAAAGCAGATTTCTCCATGTGATAACTGAAATCGCTCTCGCGGTACTTTGTTGTCACTCGCCTGTGCGTTCTTGTGGCGCCACAGCAGTCTGCTCCCCAGTCACTCTAGATCCGCTATAGTATTAATTTGATTTCATACGCCGATCGGATCGCGCAGTTCGGCAGGTACAGTATGACACAAAGTAGCGCAACTCTGGACCTGACTGGAGCCGGACCGGATACACTGAACCGCATGTGCGTACAGAAATCTGCTCACTTGAGCCCCTTTTTGCGGTTAAATTGTTTAACCATTTAAACAATTGCAAGCCTTAGAAACACGTAAATCCGTCACAGCACTACCCATAGCTTCAGATGAATGCCACAGCAGCAGCTGCCTGCAGGTACAGTCGACATGTATGTTCGCGGCCGCGCGCGCGGAGCAAATACGTCACGTGTTACGTCGTGGGCAGGTTGTAGGTAACGGAGGGAGCTATGACATTGAGCTCATCAGACGTTTCCTAAAAATAAACATTGTTCACGAGTCGCGCGGCTCGAGTCCGAGTCGAGTCTGAAGTCTTTGAGGGTCGAGTCTGAAGTCGAGTCTGAAGTCACTGTGTGTGCGACTTAAGTCGCACTCGAGTCCGAGTCTCAAACTCGAGTCCCCATCTCTGGTTTTAATGCAGTTGTAATTGACGAGGTAACAGTGACAGATCCATGATGAAGCTCATCATCTTCAGGTTTCTGTAACATGATTAGAGTTTTATTAATGTTGTGCAGAGGTGACAGAGGCTTGTCATGTGTCTGCTTTGCTTGTAAAGTATTATATAATGAAATATTGGCAAAGCTGTTTCAGACAGTTTACTATATAACCATGGGCTTTAATATAACGGCATTAGCTCTGATATGCATCTTAGGACATAGGTGATTTGTTAGACTTGATAATGTTGGTAAACAGTTAATAGTTATGTTTGTCAACTAATCGTTTATTCATTATTACAGGGAATTGCACTTGAAGCTACATGACATGGCAGTGTGTAAACAAGTGGCAAGGAGTCAGGAGTGGTGTCAGAACAGTTTCCTACACACTGTTATTTACATCAATATGTAAATCTGGATCCTGAAATGTCAGTTAATTTATAGTTGAGAAAATACAAATAAAGTGAGAAATAAATAACTGTTATGAAGTGCATAATTTCTATCATAACATTTACATAACATACTACCTCTTACCTTGTAAAGCTTGAGGCAGAATTTTATAATGTGTAAATAGTTTTTTGCAAATGTGGAAGGTCGGTTACGGATGTAACCCTCGTTCCCTGAAGGAGGGAACGGAGACGTCACGTCGTGACCGACGAATTGGGAACTCACTTAGAGAGACCAATCTGCTTCGTATACTACTAAAACGCCAATGAACTTGGCATTGAGATATTTGCATAATGCTGGCGCCGCCCCGCCAGGTGCCTTTATAAGCAGCAGGTGCAAATATGGAAATTAGCTTCTTTTCGCTGAGAAAGCCGGGAGAAAGTGACCGGTCGATAAACAGCAGGGAGCAGCCCTGTGGCGACGGGACGTGACGTCTCTGTTCCCTCCTTCAGGGAACGAGGGTTACATCCGTAACCGAGACGTTCCCTTTCAGTCGGGCACTACGACGTCACGTCGTGACCAACGAATTGGGAATCCCTACCAAAACGCCACTGAGGGCTGACCTCTTCCAGTGTCTGCGTAAAGCCCTCCGGTTCCACTTAAGGAGAAGGAGAATAGGTTTTAAGGCAGAAGGCCGGGCACGAGATGTTCCTTTAACCCCACAGTAGTGCCAGCGACTGGGAAACGCCCTATTTGAGCGGTATAGGAACGCTGCGGAAGCCACCGCCCTGTTAAGGGCTATTGGTGGGCGAAAGTCAACCGTAGTTGAGGTATAAATGACAGCCGTGGCTGTGTAAGCAAAGCAGTGCTCTGCTGAGGGAAACGTGGGCTAGTAGGATTAACCCCACGGAAAAATACTCACAAAGGAACCCGGTGGGACGCAATGTGGAGCGCGAGCCAGACACGTAGGTTCGCAAGGATACACCTAGTGAAAGGCTGACAGCCAATGCTCCACAACAAAGGCTGCCAAGGCAGCGGAGGAAGAGCAATTCAAACCATTACGCATTTTTGCTCTGATGGCCTTCCATACTGAAACTCAATTTAGAGCACCAGTCGGAGGCTGCAAGCCGACTTGCGAGTCTGCTCTCCGTGCTCTCCCTGGTGAAGAAAAAACATGAGAGGATACAGGCTCGATACGAACACTGTAAAATCTGATAAACGTATTAGGTGTCGCCCAACCAGCAGCTCTGCAGATGTCTGTTAGCGAGGAACCACGAGCGATAGCCCAAAATGAGGCAACACTCCGTGTGGAGTGCGCTCTCAAATTAAAGGGGCAAGAATACCCTGCAGATTATAAGCCAGGGCGATAGTAGCAACTATCCAAAGAGACATCCTCTGCTTAGTGACAGCTTTCCCTCTCTGCTGACCACCTTAACAAACAAGAGCTGGTCTGAGGTCCTGAGGCTTTGCGTGCGAGCCACGTAGAGTCGCAGTGCGCGTACGGGGCACAACAAAGCCATGGTTGGGTCTGCCTCCTCCGGGGGCAGCGATTGCAAGCTCACCACCTGATCTCTGAAGGGAGTGGTGGGAACTTTGGGCACGTAGCCTGGTCTGGGTCTCAGTGAGACAGCAGGACCAAACTAAAGGCACAAATCGTCAACAGAGAATGCATGTAAATCCCCTACTCTCTTCATGGGGGCCAATGCTAGCAGGGTCAGAGTTTTCATTGATAAAAACTTAAGACTCGCAGACTGCAAAGGCTCAAATGGGGGACCTGTAGGCTTCAGCACCATGGACAGGTTTCAGGAGGAAAGAGGGAGGGCGCGAGGGGTTTAGCCTGCGAGCGCCTCTTAAAATGTAATAACCAAATCATGCTGGCCAACTGATCTGCCGTTGATAAGTGAGTGATGAGCAGAAATAGCGGTGAAATCAACTTTAATGGCGGAGGGACAGCCTACCATCTAACCTATGTAGAAGATATAAAATAGGCGAATAGTGGGTATCGTCTGGCGACGCAAACAGATCTATCTACGCACGACCGAACTTCTTCCAAATTAGCTGGATCGTCTGGGGGTGGAGTCGCCATTCGCCGGGGCGCGCAGCTCGGGAAAGCCCGTCTGCCGCTGTATTGAGCGTACCCGGGATGTAAATGGCACGAAGGGACCTCAGATGCTTCTGACTCCAAAGGAGGAGATGACGAGCGAGATGCGACAGGTGACGAGAGCGCAAAACCGCCTTAACGGTAAATAACGCAACAGTCGCAATGTTGTCTGTGTCAGCTAATACATCCTTCCCTCGCATCTCCATCGCGGAGCGTACAAGTCCCAGATATACTGCGCCCCGCTTGCGGCAGTTGGGGTGCTATGCACACCCCTCAGACTGCAAGCCCATCATACGTGGCTGATCATCCGGTGCTGAGGGCATCGCATGCTACAGAATGCCAGGACACCCCTCAGGGGCATATCTTGCTAACAGAAATGCTGGGTCTACTACGGGGTAAAATTGAAATGACACGCAGGTGTAATGTTTACATGGTGTATGCCGGTGCGCCACGCTCTCCTCGAGACTCGATCGTAAAGCCAACGCTGAAGCGGTCTCATATGAAGCAGCTCGAGCAGTGTCACGCCGCAGCTGCTGCCATATGTCCATGCAGGGGCGTGTCTAGAGGGGGGGCATGGGGTGGCACCGCCCCCCCTTGGAATATGATTGGCCCCCCCTGGTGCCCCCCCTCCAATCTCATTGGGCCAGCTAGATTTACTGTCAACCTGAAAATGCCCACCGCACCATTGGACCAGAGAGCTGTCAATCACTGTTTGATTTGAGACTCGCGCGAACGCGAAGACGAAGCGAGCAGAGTAGTTGCGCGTTTTTAAAACAGGAGGAAAGAGATACCATGACACCCACCACACCATTGGACCAGTTGTCAGACACCCACCACACCATTGGACCAGTTGTCAATCACTGTTTGATTTGAGACTCGCTCGAACGCGAAGGCGAAGCGAGCACAGTAGTTGCGCGTTTTTAAAACAGGAGGAAAAAGACACCACGACACCCACCGCACAATGGACCAGTTGTCAATCACTGTTTGATTTGAGACTCGTGCAAACGAGAAGGAGGGCGCCCCGCCACAGACTCAACAGCCGCCACAGACTCAACACTGGCACAAATCAAAAAGATTTTCCATGATTACCATTTACATTTTATTTTACTATTTAAAACGGCTTCATGTGCTTTTGCAAGCGCTCAGCAGCGCCTCTCTCTCTCTCTCTCTCGCGTGCACGCTTTCTCACTGCTGCGTGCGGAACCTCGACAGTGCCTCTCTGACACTGAGTGAGGGAGTTAAAAGTTGGCGGTGTTTCCACCTGGGTTCCTCTGTTGTCTTTTCACGTAAAAGTTAACAGCCAACAGATGTTACTGACAGAGAATACGGTTGATCGAGTATTATGACTTAACGAAAGGTTAGTGTTTTCCCCCCACACACACACACACCAGTTCTCTGTGTACGAGCTCTCTCTCTCCCTCCCTATGTTGCGGTATGCGCGCGCACGCTTAACAGTATTCTCTGATATTTTTGAATTTGCGCTGAATTGCTATGCGCGATCTACAATAAAACTATCACTCGCATTTAAAATTAAAAGCGCTCATAAACACAATCAGATGAGAAGAGCAACCTTGCATGAGACACACAGGTAATCCGAAATCACCTCGTATCAGCTCTTCAATGTAAATTGTATCAGACAATGTCACATTTAAATTAGGATTTTAGCAGTATAAAGTAACAGCTGGTTGGATTAAACACGAGGTGTTATTGGGTCGTGTTAGTCACTAGCTTAAACTCTTTCTTGTTGTCTGACAACAGAACAGATAATATGTAAAAAATAGCATTCAGTTGTGTTATAATACAATATAGGCTAATAAACAATGAAAGTCAGATCAGACAGAGTAGAAAAACAAAATCCTGATATGTCAGATTGTTAACTAATACCAGCTACACGCAATGTACTTAAAGGAACAGTTCACTTAATTTAAATGGTCATATACATAAACTTGTTTCAAACCTGTATGAGTTTCTTTCTTCTGCTGAACACAAAAAAGAAAAGAGTTAAGAATGTCTGTAACCAAAATCAGTTGATGGATCCCATTGACTTCATATGTAGGAACAAAATAACATGCAGTCAATGGGGTTCATCAACTTTCTGGCTACTAAGATTCTTCAAAATATTTTATTTTGTGTTCAGCAGAAGAAAAACTCATACAGGTGTGAAATAACTTTAGGATGAGTAAATTATGACAATTTATTTAAAGTGAACTATTCTGGAACAGAACTGTTGTTTAATCCATGCAAAATACAAAAAATTAATACCATCTATATTAGAGCACGTGGCATTGCACAAGAACCATGCTTAATATTTTCTAAACCAGTATTTATTTTCATTTGAATTTTTTGATTGGCCCCCCCTGACTGGTTCTTGGTCCCCCCTGTGCCCCCCCATTTATAAAATCCTGGAATCGCCCCTGTGTCCATGAGCTTCTGAAATTGTTTCAGAGGGACCGCGTACTTCCCTCGAATTAAACCAGGCAAGTCAGAACTGACTGGTTGCGCGCTCTTGTAAAACACGCCAATTAGTCGATCGAGTCTATTTCCATACTGAGAAAAGGGATCCTCTGCACGGGGCAAAGTTGCTCTTTTCCAGTTGACCTGATGACTTTAACGAGCGAGATGCCGAAGCATTAACTCTCTGTGTTCGCGCCCTCTGCCAAGAACGGGCTATTATAAGTCGACGTAAATATAAGCAGAATGCGAACAACACTCTCTCTCGGAGATTTTAATGCCGTGACTAGCACTTTCATGGAGACACGGGGAGAGAGAGACAGCTCGAATGGTGTACTTAGTATTAATATGCCCACCCCATGACGCAGAGCGAAAAAACGGTCTAAGGTGAGGGGAGATAAACACATGAAGTACACGTCTTACAGGTCTAAGGCTGCAAACCGATCTGGATATTGAAATACGAGCCTCTGCGTTATCATCCTAAAGGATCACCTTTGTAGAGCCGGTGTGTAAATCAAATCGATCGTAGCCCCCCGTGTATCTTGGGTACTACGAGATAAAGGCTGGAAAAACCCTATCATCATCTCGGTAAGAGGGACCGGCTCGAAACATCCTTCGCCAGCAGGACATCGACTTTTGCACGCAGTACATGTGCATCGGACGCTTTCACTATAGTGAAACGAAAGCCCGAGAATTTTGTGGGGTGCCGGTAATTGTCTTTTGAAACCGAGGCGGATCATGCGTAAAACCCAACGAAACGGGCTGGGAACTGAAGCCAAGCAGCCAGGCACCGTACGAGGAGAATTAACGACACTACCGAAGTACCCACGGTGGGGCAGCGAAGCGAGACAGGTGGGACTGCCGGTGCGTCTGCTGTGACAGCATAAACATCTACAGTATGTGTGTGTGTGACACTGACCTGAGCCCGCTGAGGGTGACGGTCGTCTGGTCTCCTCTGCGGAGACTGCAGACTCCGATGAGGGTGCTGGTGGTCCGGTCTCCTCAGTGGAGAGATCGGACTCCTCAGGACACCCGCTTGCGATAGAGGAGAGGTAGGGTGAACTGGAGTGTGCCCGCCCACGGCTCTCTCGATCCTCTGGAGACCTGGAGAGGGAAGAGGAATGCACTCTTATGTGTGGTTAAGTGGGTACCGGCTGAACAGCCGGTGGAACACATGCAAACCAAGAACCTTCCAGCGAAACATCGTCTCCTGAAGAGTGATCCTCTGCCAATCCGGGTCGCCCATCACTGGCCACTTAAACTCCCGATTTTCACGAGAAGCGGCTAAGCGGGCGGGGCGAGCTGCTGATGACCAGTTCCCCTGCGCTGCCGAGATGGGGTCCGAGGAGGGGAACGGAGGTGGCCACCGCAGGACGCTGGCGGCAAGAGGCAGACTGAGGAGCCGGCGTGGTGGACCAAGGGCAGCTCTCTTTCGCCGAGGCATGACCTAGGAGATCGCCTCAGTCTGCGCAGCGGAGCTGTACGACTCCACGGGCTCGCCAAAGAGGCCGGTCTGTGAGACAGGAGCATTCAAGAAGTTCTTCTCGTCTGCGTCCGTCATGTCAGCCAGACACAGCCAAAGGTGGCGATCTTGAACCACTGTGGTGGACATCGCACGACTGAAGGTCGCGCCCTCCCTCGTAAATCCTTTTCTTTGAACCTGTAGCAACGTTATTGCGTGCAGGGCTGAAGCCGCCTCTCCGCATGCCTGAGAGGCAGCGCCCGTAACCGGACGACTGTCTACAAACACGGGAGGGAAGGGTTGGGTGGTCCCTCCAGGAACGTAGCTGCATCACAACCCCCAGCTCCACTGAAGGGGTCCCTGCCCTTAGCGGCTCCGTTGGTGAGGGAGGTGAGGGGTGAAAGCTGAACGGCCGAGACGGCCGCAAATCACGTCAGCTCTTTGTGCCGTCGGGAAAGAAAGGCACAGGAGGAGAGGACCAAGAGGCCCGAACAGCTCCGAAGTACCAATCATGTGGGCGGTACGGTTCGGGCGGAGAGGGGTTAACCTCTCCAACTCTACCGTTTCCGTCGCTCGAGCGGGCACGGCCGCCATCTCCGGGACGACTCCGCCTCGGAGGAAAAGATGGACACCCCTCTGATGCTGCAGAAGTGACGGGACCAGAAAGAGGTCCAATGGATTCGGCAGAAATCGTGGAACACGACTCTGCAGTCTCCACCGGAGCCTCAACCAGCTGAGGATGAGAAGGCCGGTTGGTGGAGGACGCATCCTCCGTCCTACACAGCGTAGTGATGCGAAGAGCGTCCTGCGAGCGCTTGACACCCGCACCATGGTGGCGTCAGCACTGCAAAGGCGCGGACAGCATTCCCGTAGAAACGTCAGTCGTCTCCGCAATCCAAGAGGGTTATGCTCTCACAGATAGAACAAAAACTCTCCACGAACGCAGCCTCGGAGTGCTTGATGCCTAAGCACGAGGACAGCGCTCGTGACCGTCACTGGAACCCTTATACCTCTCGCATCCAAGATCGCACAGACGAAAAACAATCCTGAAAAGGACGCTGATCTCCGAATATACGAGAGAGTGGCTGTCTTTAAAAAGACACAGAGCTCTCACGTATCACTCTATTAGGGAAATCACTCTTTAGGTGCTCAGCTGATGATGCGCACAGGGAGAAGCAACGCACACACAAAACTCAAAACAAAAAATATGCAGAGCAGTGGAATACTGCGAGCGTCCGCTGTGTTAGTACTGCTTGTCAATCAACTTCAGCAACCATTCCCAGAAGAGCAAGTAGCTTCTCAGTAGCAGATAATGCCGGCTTTCGAAGCGAAAAAGCTAATTTCCATATTTGCACCTGCTGCTTATAAAGGCACCTGGCGGGGCGGCGCCAGCATTATGCAAATATCTCAATGCCAAGTTCATTGGCGTTTTAGTAGTATACAAAGCAGATTGGTCTCTCTAAGCGAGTTCCCAATTCGTCGGTCACGACATGACGTCGTAGTGACCGACTGAAAGGGAACAGTTGTTAAGGGGTGCGATCGAATCAGATCTGATGCTGTTGAAATTGTGGCTGCATGAACAGAAAGACCCCCCCATGTTTCTTAAACTTCGTAACAAGATTAGAGAAGAAGAAAGTAGGTTCAATGTCAAATCAAGACAACTCCAAAGTTGAAACTAAAGAGTTACGACTCCAACTGGGCAGCACAAGTCTGTCGTGGCCCTTAGAGAGAGATGACGTTAAAAGCAAAACTGAAGTAAGTTCCTCAGACAACTTGTTAAATGCAGATGTCCTAGCCCTTAATGCTCAAGTTGAAGACAGAGATACTGTCTTCATCAGAGATACTGATGAAGAGAAAAGCAACTGTTTTAACAAAAAAAGCCTAAGGTTCCTGAGCCTAGTCTTGTACCAGCTGGTCTAGTAGGGCCATCATCCACAGTCGAGGTCAAGGTTAATGGAAAGCCTTGATTGGCTTTGTTAGACAGTGGTTCACAGGGGACCATTGTCTTTGAGAAGTGGTACTTTGTACTTATGTCATCTACCTGAAGTTCCCTTAAATAACATTGATGGGTTAGCTATCTAGGGTTTGAGTTCATCCAGCTACCTATACCGAGGGAATATTGTGGTAGACATACAATTCCCACAGACTCTACTGGGCTCATCTGAGGTAATTACAGTACTTGCATTGGTGTGTCCAGATCCAGTCAGGCCTAAACAAACCCCAATGGTTGTGGGGACCAATGCCAGCTTTTTCCAAAGCTAAGTTGACATTTGTACTGGGAGCTACAGGGCCCAAACCTTTCATGTAATGGGGATACAATCTCAGTGGGTAATAGATAGGTTAGTTCCTTCAAGTAATATTGCCACTCCTGAAGAAAACCCTGTCGGTGAAGTGAGTGGGAGATAGTCCTTTTACACTCCCTCCTTAGACTGAGAAATGTGTGGTTGGTCACTTGGATTCTCAGTACCAGTGCTTTAAGTGGGCCAGAACGTGCCGGTACTCAGTACCGCCACTTCTAAATATAGCTCTTGAGCATACCACTACCTCTCCGTGCGCCCAGAATGTGCTTTTAGCGTACCGGAACACTCATTTACACATCTGTTTAAAAATCAGAGGTTTAATTTAATCCTTTGGCTGCGCTGCCGCTTTTCAGAGCACCCTTCACAATGTACGCTTCCTAATTCGTCCCACCGAGAGCAGAGACTACATTACCCATACACCCATGCATTTACAAGTTAAAAACGCATGCATCGTTTTTGCCGCTGACTGTCAGTCAGTGTGGTCTGGACTGGAGAGGTGTGTGTTTGTGTGTGAAACGTGCAACCATAGCTGATTGGTTAAAATGAAAATACAATGAACACTTAATATGCCCTCCTTGTTTTAGACTCTGAGTAGTAAAAGAACAAGGTCAGAATCAAAGAACTCGCTGGCTGACATCCCACCAAGCCAAAATGACAGCTAAAGGTCAGACACAAGCTTTATCCAATACCTTTTTGCAGGTAAAGTTACATGACAATCTCCGCTGTGTCACTGCTGTCAGTTTGGTTCAAGCACCTTCGGATTTCCTCAGGCAATGTGCAGAGTAAAAACATTCTTCAAATTGTAATAGACATTTAGTTTAATTGCTAAACTACAAGTGAATGAAATTTCAATTAATTTGAACGACGACGACCACGGGAGTTTTAACACCCGCAAATGGAAAACAATGGGACAAAATAAAGTGATGACTTTCTAGTTTCAAATGGCCAGTATTTTGTTATTCTTGAACCCATGGACATGGTCTTGGTGTCATTTTAAAGTTTTTTCAAGCTTTTTCTATCTTTAACCATGCTGAAAATTTTACTCACATATCTACCTTTTTCACATTTTATTTATGTTCAGTAGATATTTCTCAAGCAAATCCACAAACTTATAAAAGGATTTATTATTTTTTACAAGGTCGTCTGTTGACTGCTGAATATATAAACCCCTTCAATATAGGAGTCGAGTCAGCAAAAAAAAAAAAAAAATAGAGTACCGGCACTTCTTTTGGGCCACTTAAAGCACTGCTCAGTACCCTCTGAAAAAAAAACATTTACCTGGTAGAGGGTCCTGAAGATGATGTTCTTCCTGCTAGAGTGTTAGTTTCTCCTGTGGTGGTTCCCTGTACAGCCATGGAGGAAAGCCAGCTCAAGTCTTGGTGACACTTTTAAAGAAGTCTTTACCAAAAGGGACAATGTTAGCTAGAGTTCATGCTACAGACAAAGTGAGAGACACACGTGAGGTACGAAAGAACCATCAACTACTCAATCCAGAATCATTTGATTTTGGTAGCTCCCCTGTGCCTCAGCATGGAACGCTCGACTCAGACAGAAATTATCAAAAAGAGTGAATGTGTTTTCCCTATCTGATGTTGATGTGGTGTTAGCGCAAGTGTTCAAACCCCATATTCAGCTGAGAGATAACACCCCTTTTCGTGAGTGGTCCCAGCATATCGCCCCTGCGGATGCCCCTCGTCGGCACTTAAAAAATTTGATGATCAGATTCAGAAACAGTTTAAAATTAATAAATTAGTTTTTGCTTCAGTTCTAAAAAGGCGCACCATAACTGGCCGGTACACCACCCCCAGGATAGATGTTGTATTGGACTGCCTAGCTAGAAGCCAATGGTTTTCTGTCCTGGACCTCCTGGGTGGATATTATCAAATAGAGATGTCTAAGGAGGATTAAGAGAAAACCGCATTCATCTGCCCTTTGGGGTTTTTCCAATTTGAACGCATGCCCCAAGGAACAACTGGTGCCCCAGCCACTTCCCAACGGCTGATGGAAATGGCATTATTCTGTCGATTAATCTGTGGAGATTAATTTGTCCAGGAGTCGAAGTTTGCCGAAGTGACCGGTGCTCGAAACTGTCCCAGGGAGGGAAAGGAAGAGCGGTCCCATTACGCGCCTTTAATGGTGTGTCGTTGAGAACTATAGGCCTAGGTGAGCTGGGGGAGATGTCTTTTTCACCTCTCCTGGTCCAACCCCCTGAGGTTGAGATGACCATTGTTTGAAGCTGTCGATTGAGTGGGAAGACAAGTATTTGTTCTCAACAGACTTAATCTGCATAGTTTGTTTAATGCAGAGATGTTGTTTCAATAATAACTTGGATTAATCTTAACTGAGTTTGATATCAGTAAGAACAACATGAAGCATATCATTGATCATGAAAGGAAAAGGGGATTATTTAGAGTGTAGACAAGATATTACTTAAACACACATCGAATAATAATTTCATAAATGTGAATTATGAGACATGCTAAGATAAACAAAGCATCCCTAAAGTGTTACAAGAAAGTGGTAAATTGTCAGGAAAAACTTCGGAGTCAAGTGCAAGTTAACAATGTTTATTGAGAAAAAATAAAGAATTAGAGAGCTGGAGTGCAAAGTCACTGGTAAGATCCACACACGGCACACACCCTCGACTCACTCTGGATGTAAACACTACTGTGGGAATGATGCACGCCCAACAGTAGGAGAGAGTGAGTCGGCGCTACAAGATAGTCCAGTACAGATCCGAAGAGAGAGAGAGAGCCACCCACGCACACCGTCGAGAACACCAGCACAGTCACCACACACAACAGAGGGATGAAACACGCCGCCCTGAAGGTGGATGACAGGCGGAGATGGAAGGTGGAAAATTCTCAGACGGGGTAATCCACTGTGGAATCCTGATGTAGATGAAGCCACCCGGAAGTAACTGGTAACCGCCTAATGACGAAGCGAACCAGCTGTTCCGAGAGACAAACAGTCAAAAGAATCAATGTAATCCACAATGGTAAAATAGTGTAATCCACTCACGGGTGACGATGCAAGCCGATGTGAAACAGAGACAGCTGGTGTACCGCCTAAAAACGAAGCGAACCAGTTGTTCCGAGGGACACAAAAAGTCAATGAGTTCCAGTAATCCACAAGCGAGCGGTCCGGGCGAAGACGAGCCTCCGGATGCCGTAATCCAAACCTGGGGTAACTAGAGGAGGAGACAAGAAAGCATCCAACAAGACAAGGCAGAGAAGCAAGACTGTGATCAAACAAATGAGCGTGCAACGAAAGACAGGACTACGTGCAATATAAAGGAAAAGGTAAACGAGACACCACCGGTGAACAATTACCGAAACAAGGGGGCGGAGTTAGTGGACACACGAGGAACCGGCACCACAGGTAAACAAACACACACACACATACCCCACACACAGCCATCGATCACCCAGCAGTCATGACATAAATTACATATACAATTATTTAACATAATCCCTTCTGGAAAATGTTTTATACAGCCCACATACATAGAACAGGCAGATATTTTACTATTGAATGTTGTGTAAGTGCAGTTAATAGGAAATGGGTCTAATATCCAAAATATTGGCTTATAAATCGGCTCTTTTCGAGTTAATATCGGCATCGCCCCCCAAAAATCCATATCGGCCAGGCTCTAGCGGAGATGGTGATTGACTTTAGAAGAACCCAGCACCAAATGCCCCATCACCCTGTTTGACTCACTAGAACTGAAATAAAAAGTCATAGCCACTTAATTCATGTTATATAGGCTTTAAATTGATACATGGGCGTAGTCAGGTTGCCCACTTTGTACGTCCTGCACTAACATACAGTGAATGTACCTTTGTTGATTTTGGTATATTTGTTTGTAACATTTGAATAAATATTTTAAAATGTATCGTGTTGTAGGTATTTTACTTGTGACTGTCATTGTTGGCATCAATGCATCCTACATGGTAACATGCAATACTTTGATTCTTATTATTATTATCAACATTTATTCATGTTATCTGCATGTTGCTATGACCATAATCTGTAAAACTGAGCAAACTTTAACAACAGCAATGTTGAATACAAAAACATTTTAAGAAGGACTTGCCATTGTTGTGTTATCCTTCAGGATCTGCTTTGCAATAACTGAATAAGCAATTAGCTGAGAACTAGAGCTGTTAAGAGGGTGAGGAGGAGGGTGGTGGAGTGCATTAGCTGGTAATGTGTAATTATGGCCCATGCCTCATCTGCAATGTCTCTCTCTCTCTCTCTCTCTCTCTCTCTCTCTCTCCCTATCTCTCTCAATTCTCTAGGGTGCTTTTAACATGAGAGCAACAGGTATGTTTATAACCCTCTACATGCCTTAATTGGCCAGGTCCAGTCGGTTTATGGCTTAAACCTCTCGAAGACATTACTTCAAAGTTTGACAAACAAACCAATTACATGAAAAAAACGACCACCCCAAATAGTTCCTCATCTTCATCTTGGGAAACCATTAAAGGGGAAGGAGGTGCTGTTGTAATATTTGTAGATGTTTTCTTGATTGAAAAACTCAGGGGCTGTACACAGCTACTTTTAGCCTTTTAAGGGCTTTCAAACCTCTTGGGACACAGTCTACATCAGGGGTCCCCAACCTTTTTTCACCACGGACCGGTTTCAGCTTTAAAAAAATTTCGCGGACCGGGGGGTGAGATTGGGGGGGGGGGGGGGGGTTGGTGTCGCTGAGTTGCGGTTCAAACGTGCTGAAAATCCTCCTTTTCGAAATTTACGTTTTAAACGGAAGTAAAGATAATGCATTAGGAAAATTAATAATTGATTTATTTAGGCTATAGTATATTTTCTATAGACGTGTAAAACCATATTTTGGCGGATTGTTTTTTACTTTCATTGTTTTTACTAGTTTGCCTGCCCATTTACTCTGCCCATTTAATAATTAATGGAACCTAAACGAACTTGGCTTGCTGTTCTCGAAGGCAGCTCGAACCTTGGTCGGGCTCGAGACCCAATTCCAAGTAACAGAAGAGAAGAAAAATGCAGTGAAGGAGGAGAAATGCCAGGAGAATTGCGGCTGGGCGCAGAGACACGGAGACGCGTTTACCATGATTAATGATGATTGACAAGTCTAGGTTCCTTTCAAACCTACGTTAAAAGTGTAGCCGTTAAAATATAATTAGCCTAATAGTTTATTTTGATCATGGTGCTACGATCGATGGATAATTCTGAAGTTGTTTTAAAGAAGAATAAAATAATTACTTTTCAGTCGCTGTCACACATTTGATCGTCTCCGCATATGTACATCATTGCGACGTACATTTGCAAATGATTCATAAAGTCATACCTCCGCAATTCTTTGATCGATTGTGTTTTAGAAGTACTGTATGCTCAAACTCTAATGACAGCAATGTGATCGCTGATGCGCTGGTAGAGAGAGAGAGGCGGAGAAAAAGAGAGAGAGCGCGGCTCTGTTCAAAAGTGGAAATGATTGATGTTATTTGAAGTCGGCTCTTACAGTACAAAATACCCGATTAAGCTATTACGTGGCTATTATACACATTTTTTCGGGACGTTCTTGCGACCCGGTGGCAACTTGTCCACGACCCAGTACTGGGTCGCGACCCGGTGGTTGGGGACCTCTGGTCTACATGACCTGACCTAAAGTTTACTAATGCATCTGGTGAAATTGTTTAGGAAATATACAAGATTGCTAATGCATCTCAAGTAACTCTTTTCTGAATCATGTAACCTTAACAGTCTGTGCTAAAACCTTCCATTAACATCAAGCTATTGTCCACCATGTGCAGTAGCATTAGATTTTGTCTCAAATTAAATAAACATTGTGTTTGAGGTAGAATTAGAGTATCAATTAAATTAGGCTGTAACTTACAATAACCTCAGAGTTAATGAGACTTTGGTCATAAAGCATATGAATGAACCCTTAATAAAGCATTTATAGACCCAAATAATGGGTCTTAAAATGATGTTATCAGCTTTTTTACAGTACGTTAGTCACAGGCCTGCCAATGACATGGGGGGCTTGGGGTCATGACCTCCACAGTTTTAAAAAGACTGCAATCGACCTCCACACTTTTGATAAAGGAAAAAATGAACCTGCACTATTCACTAACTAAAACTCCCAACTACCAGCATCACATTTATTGTAATTCAAGCCATAAAAGATAAAGGAGAAGAGTTAGAGAGCAAAAATGTTTGATTAGTTTGCCTACTGTAATAACCATCACAAATTAGACTAGGACTACTTACTTTTGTAAACTCCCATTCACCCTAACCTAAGTTATACTTATCAACAAACTTAACTGCTACTGCTAATACTTCACTCATTTTTACTAGGCTAGTGCATTGTAATGATAAAGAAAGAATAAATAACTCTTTCACCAATGCTACATTTTAAACCATTTATTTCAGATATTCCTATTTAACAGTGAATAGTACATCAGTGCTTCTGATAGCATTTCAGTTGGGTCCTAAACAAGCAGGGAATTTATTTGTTTTACTTGTGCCTGTTCAGACTATGAAAACTGAATTATTTTTCTTTTGCGTTTTTCAAAAAAAATTATGTACACATGACAATGCTGTCAAAAGGGTATGTGTTTACATGGATTCATAAAGACGATTAAATTATAACAACTAAAGTATGGCAGGTCAGTAGATATGTTTCCTTGTAAAGAAGCACTGCAAGCCTGCACACATACTTAAACATCTACAGGGAGATCAATACAAACAATCAAGACAGCGAGGTACTGTAGGTTTATTACTAAGTGACCCTGGACTATAAAGCAACAAACATTTTAAACTTTTTTGAAGAAGAGTTAATAAAATCAGCCTTTAGGCCACCATTGTTGTTTTGGATATATTCGTATATGCCAATCAGTGATGCACGGGTTGACTCATAATGAGCGGATGCCTGCGGTCACCCGCGTTAGGAGTCATCTAAAAATATTTTTATTGATATTCGGGATGTGGTCGGTCAGGTCGTTTGAAATACAGATGCCAATTAACTATTTTAAATAATAAATATAGCTGCAAGCAGCGATGTCGGGGTCAAGCCGAAAAGGGCACAGAATGAAGTATTGGTTGATGACCGTCATGATTTAAGATTTAAGAAGTTTTCAGTAGATTAAGGCAAATATAGCCATTTTTCAAATCTTGAGTGCTGTGTAGAAACAATGGGTTTTGCCTCAGGTCATGTTTGTGATGACACACACCAAATTTAATATACATATGATTAAGCAATGTTGAGATATAGCCTCAAATGACTTGACCACTAGGGGGCACTGCACTAAAACAATAGATGGTGCCTCAGGTCATGATTGTGAAGACACCCACCAAATTTGGTGTACATACGATTAAGCAATGTGGAGATATAGCCTCAAATGACTTGACCACTAGGGGGCACTGCCCCGAAACAACAGATGGTGCCTCAGGTCATGATTGTGATGACACCCACCAAATTTGATATACATACAATTAAGCAATGTTGATATATAGCCTCAAATGACTTGACCACTAGGAGGCACTGCACCGATACAATAGATGGTGCATCAGGTCATGATTGTGATGACACCCACCAAATTTGGTGTACACATGATTAAGCAATGTGGAGATATGGCCTCAAATGACTTGACCACTAGGTGGCACTGCACCGAAACAATAGATGATGCCTTGGGTCATGATTGTGATGACACCCACAAAATTTGATATACATATGATTAAGCAATGTTGAAATATATCCTCAAATGACTTGACCACTGGGGGCACTGCACCGAAACAATATGGTGCCTCAGGTCGTGATTCTGATGACAAATCCAAATTTGGTGTACATACGATAAAGTGATCTGGAGATAAAGCCTCAAAACTCTTAACCAGTTGGGGCACTGAAAAGTTTACAAGGGCTTTCAAAAAATGTCACTGATGAACTAGGTGGTGCTGTAACAAAACATTCCATACACCCTCAGTTCATGACATTTAAAAGTTGTGAAACATTCACCTATTCATACAGTGTCAGCCACACAAGAGCCATCCAGCTCATCGGGAGCATTTGGGCTTAGATGTCTCACTCATGGACACCTCATCACTTGGTCAGGTGGAGCTGGGGTTTGAACCACCAACCTTCCGATTTGTGGACAACCTACACTAACCACTGAACCACTGGCAATACACACATCAATGTGCAAAACCTTTGCAAAGATATAGCCTCAAATCCATTTTCGTGCTCGCCATTATATTTGTTGATGTGCTATACAACAACTGACAAAAACTTTTTCTCTAGAGTCTAGATTGTGTGTACCAAATCCAAGCCAATCAAACGAACGCTGTAGGAGGAGTTTTGAAAAAGTTGGTATGCTTTGTTATTGAAAATGGCAGACAGAAAACGTTTTGATATCATTTGACTCGGCATGCCTCAAGGAATCTAACAATAGCACTTTCATGAATTTAGACTCAATTTTGCAGTAGTTATAAGCAAAAAAATCACTTTTCAATGACTGTTATGACATATAACTCATGGACATTTTGACACTCGGTCAGGTGGAGCTGGGGTTTGAACCACCAACCTTCCGATTTGTAGACAACCACCACTAACCCCTGAACCACTGAACCACTGCCAACGTGCAAAACTTTTGCGAAGATATAGCCGCAAATCCATTGCGGCATGCTCATCAACATGCTCAAACTAGGTGGCGCTGTACCGAAACTGTGCACGCACCCTCAGGTCATGACTGCCATCAAAACTACCAAATCTCATGTGAATATGTTTAACTTTGGCGAAGATACTGCCTCAAATCCGTTTGTTCCCACGCTGCGTAAAATTTGTTGACGCGGTGTACGGAAACGGATTGGCGAATTGACACGAATTCCATAACTTTTTGCCATGAGTGTCTCTAGATGCTACACACCCATTCTTTACGCAAATTGGACAAAAGCTCTATGACAAGTTCGAAAAAGTAGGTTTTACAAACAATTCAAAATATCGAAATAATTAGCATGACGGAAATGATGTCATATGGTGCAATCGAATTGGCATGAGCCAAGGAATCAGAAGAAACAAGAATTGCGTTTCTATGACGTACGGGTCAGCAGTTATAACCAAAAATGTAAGTGAAAATTTGGACTGTTGGTGGCGCTATCGGGTTTGACATAGACACTCCAAATTTGGTGTGGGGACTATTTGGAATGTCCTCTTTGAGTGTGCCAAATTTCATAACTTTCCTACAAAAAAAGTTAAAATTGAAAATGGCCGACCCCCAAAATGGCCGACCGAAAACCTTTTGGTATCGTTTGACTCGGCATGCCTCAAGGAATCTAACAATAGCACTTTTATAATTTTAGACTCAAGTTTGCAGTAGTTATAAGCAAAAATAGCCATTTTTCAAATCTCGTGAACACTAGGTGGCGCTGTGACGAAACTGGGCATGGACCCTCAGGTCGTGACTGCCATCAAAACTACCAAGTTTCGTATGAATACGCTTAACTTTGGTGAAGATACTGCCTCAAATCCGTTTGTTCCCACTCTGCGTAAAATTTGTTGACGCGGTGTACGGAAACGGATTTGCGAATCGACACGAATTCCATAATTTTTTGCCATGAGTGTCTCTAGATGCTACACACCCATTCTTTATGCAAATTGGACAAAAGCTCTAGGACGAGTTCGAAAAAGTAGGTTTTACAAACAATTCAAAATATCGAAATAATTAGCATAACGGAAATGACGTCATATGGTGCAATCGAATCGGCATGAGCCAAGGAATCAGAAGAAACAAGAATTGCGTTTCTATGACGTACGGGTCAGCAGTTATAACCAAAAATGTAAGTGAAAATTTGGACTGTTGGTGGCGCTATTGGGTTTGACATAGACACTCCAAATTTGGTGTGGTGACTATTTGGAATGTCCTCTTTGAGTGTGCCAAATTTCATAACTTTCCTACAAAAAAAGTTAAAATTGAAAATGGCCGACCCCCAAAATGGGCGACCGAAAACCTTTTGGTATCGTTTGACTCGGCATGCCTCAAGGAATCTAACAATAGCACTTTTATAATTTTAGACTCAAGTTTGCAGTAGTTATAAGCAAAAATAGCCATTTTTCAAATCTCGTGAACACTAGGTGGCGCTGTGACGAAACTGGGCATGGACCCTCAGGTCGTGACTGCCATCAAAACTACCAAGTTTCGTATGAATACGCTTAACTTTGGTGAAGATACTGCCTCAAATCCGTTTGTTCCCACTCTGCGTAAAATTTGTTGACGCGGTGTACGGAAACGGATTTGCGAATCGACACGAATTCCATAACTTTTTGCCATGAGTGTCTCTAGATGCTACACACCCATTCTTTATGCAAATTGGACAAAAGCTCTAGGACGAGTTCGAAAAAGTAGGTTTTACAAACAATTCAAAATATCGAAATAATTAGCATAACGGAAATGACGTCATATGGTGCAATCGAATCGGCATGAGCCAAGGAATCAGAAGAAACCAGAATTGCGTTTCTATGACGTACGGGTCAGCAGTTATAACCAAAAATGTAAGTGAAAATTTGGACTGTTGGTGGCGCTATTGGGTTTGACATAGACACTCCAAATTTAGTGTGGTGACTATTTGGAATGTCCTCTATGAGTGTGCCAAATTTCATAACTTTCCTACGTACGGTTCTATGGGCTGCCATAGACGCAATGGCGGAAGAAGAAGAATAATAGATAATAATAATAATAATAAATATAGCTGCAAGCAGCAATACCGGGGTCAAGCCGAAAAGGGCACAGAAGGGTGTAAAGTTGAGTTTGGATAAGAATACTAAAGAACCTATGTAAACCTCATGATGTCAAATGAAAAAAACGCAAAAGTAATCAACAAAAATAATCTATGTTATTGTCTACTGCAATCATCCTTCTGTTATTGACAATCATGGAACATTAGAGCACTGAAGGACATGTGAGTGATGTTTGCAGTGGCATAAAACACAACATGTTACAACAAGTTAAATCAGTCAAAAGAGACCATCCCCATGTCTCTACGATGTTCTGATGCAAAGAAAAAGCTCTTTCAAAAACGGTTCATAAGGTATTCTCATTGGTTGCTAGAGAGTAAATTCACATCCACCAGTGATTATAGTCCAAGCCATGAAATGAAGAATCCATGATGACTTATGATTTTAGATGTGTTGTTGCAGTAGTTTTAGGCAAATATAGCTATTTTCTATCTCCAAACCACTAGGTGGCACTATGACAGAATCGTGCATGCAACCTCAGGTCATGACTGCGTTACATCTAGCTAGTTTCGTGACTATACACTTTAGTTCAGTAAAGAAATAGTTGTATGACCATAGGGCTTGCTTGATATGAAAGATTATGTTCAATTATAGGGCCACCTAGTGGTTCAGGCATACCAATTTTTTTGTGTGGCCTCAGACTCTGCTCATACATCAGCGTATCAAATCTGGTGAAAAAATCTCTTTTCGTTGTGAAGTTATAACCATTTATGTGTAAAAACCACAAATTTTAAAGGTAATTTTTCGATTTTTGCAATTTTCGGCCATTTCTGATGAAAATTTTAATATAACGCCAATAGAACTTTTTGTTCAGAAGGTAATGCAATGTTCTTCCTATGGTGTTTTCGAGTCGATCGGAATAACGCTCGCGGAGTTATTTGCGCGTGTTTTTTAAGCGCTATTTTAATGCACAGGGCTAACCGTAAGACGAAATCTGGCATGTTTGGTATCGTTGGACTCGGCAACTATTCAGAACTCTAAAGAAACAAGTCCCATGAAAATACGTCAATCGGAGCCAAAGTTATAGGCGTTTAAAGCATAAGTATGACCACTAGGTGGCGCTGTGACGAAACTCTGCATGCACCCTAAGTTCCTGACTCGCATCACAAGTACCAAGTATCGTGTCAATAGGCTTAAGTTTGGCAAAGATACAGCCTCAAATCCGTTTTTTTGCGCTCTACGTAAAATTCGTTGACGCGGTTTACGGAAACGGATGGACGAATTGACATGAATTCCATAACTTTTTGCCGTGAGGGTCTGTAGATGCTACATACCGATTTTCGTGGAAATTGGGCAAAAGCTCTAGGACGAGTTCGCAAAAGTAGGTTTTACGAATAATTCAAAATGGCGGAAAAATTTCCATGACGGAAAATGACGTCATAGGGTCAAATCGAATCGTCTTGAGCCAAGGAATCAGAGGAAACAAGAATTTTGTTTCTAGGTCTTACGGATCAGAAGTTATAAGCAAAAACGTAAGTGCAACTTTGGACTGTTGGTGGCGCTAGAGGGTTGGAGTTAGAGACTCCAAATTTGCTGTGGGGACACATTGGACTGTCCTTTATCAGTGTGCCAAATTTCATAACTTTCCTACGTACGGTTCTATGGGCTGCCATAGACCGCAATGGCGGAAGAAGAAGAATAACAAATATAGCTGCAAGCAGCAATACCGGGGTCAAGCCGAAAAGGGCCCAAAAGGATGTAAAATTGAGATTGGATAAGCAGACTGAAGAACCTAGTTAAACCAAGTTTAATTAGTGAAAAGAGCCCACCCCCGTGTCTCTACGGTGTTCCGATGCAGAGATATAGCTTTTGCAAAAACGGTTGATAAGGTATTCTCATTGGTTGCTAGGGAGTGAATTGGCAACCATCAGTGATTATAGTCAAAGCCATGAAAGGAATAATCCATGATGACTCATGGTTTTAGAAGTGTTGTTGCAGTAGTTTTAGGCAAAAAATGCGTTATTCTATCTCAAAACCAGTAGGTGGCGCAATGACAAAATTGTGCATGCAACCTCAGGTCATAACTGTGTTACATCTAGCTAGTTTTATGACTATACACTTTAGTTTAGTGAAGAAACAGTTGTATGACCATAGGGCTGGCTTGATATCAAAGGTTTTGTTCAATTATAGGGCCACCTAGTGGTGCAAGCATACAATATTTTTTGTGTGGCC
This sequence comes from Paramisgurnus dabryanus, assembly GCF_030506205.2. Taxonomy (NCBI): domain Eukaryota; kingdom Metazoa; phylum Chordata; class Actinopteri; order Cypriniformes; family Cobitidae; genus Paramisgurnus; species Paramisgurnus dabryanus. The sequence goes on along the minus strand of NC_133355.1, from coordinate 30,841,015 downwards.
TCAAAATATGCTCATACATCAGGGTATCAAATATGGTAAAAAAATCTCTTTGCGTTACGAAGTTATAGCCATTTATGTGTAAAAACACAAAATTTAAAGGTAATTTTTCGTTTTTTGCAATTTTCAGCCATTTCTGATGAAAATTTTAATACAATGCCAATGGAACTTTTTGTTCAGAAGGTAATGCAATATTCTTCCTATGATGTTTTCGAGTCGATCAGAATTACGCTCGCGGAGATATTCGCGCGTGTTTTTTAAGTGCTATTTTGCCGCGCAGGGTTAACCGTAAGGCCAATTCTGGCATGTTTGGTATCGTTGGACTCGGCAACTATTCAGGACTCCAAGGAAACAAGTCCCATGAAAATACGTCGATCACAGCCAAAGTTATAGGTGTGTAAAACATTCGTCTTACCACTAGGTGGCGCTGCGACGAAACTGGGCATGCGCTCTCAGTTCCTGACTGGCATCACAAGTACCAAGTGTCGTTTCAATAGGCTTAAGTTTGGCGAAGATACAGCCTCAAATCCGTTTTTTTGCACTCTACGTAAAATTTGTTGACGCGGTTTACGCAAACAGATTGGCGAATCGACATGAATTCCATAACTTTTTGCCGTGAGGGTCTGTAGATGCTACATACCGATTTTCGTGGAAATCGGGCAAAAGCTCTAGGACGAGTTCGCAAAAGTAGGTTTTACGAATAATTCAAAATGGCGGAAAAATTTTCATGACGGAAAATGACGTCATAGGGTCCAGTCGGATCGTCTTGAGCCAAGGAATCAGAGGAAACAAGAATTTCGTTTCTAGGACGTACGGGTCAGAAGTTATAAACAAAAACGTAAGTGCAACTTTAGACTGTTGGTGGCGCTAGAGGGTTGGAGTTAGAGACTCCAAATTTGCTGTGGGGACACATTGGACTGTCCTTTATCAGTGTGCCAAATTTCATAACTTTCCTACGTACGGTTCTATGGGCTGCCATAGACCGCAATGGCGGAAGAAGAAGAAGAAGAATAATAATAATAATAATAAGAAAACTAACAAATACAATAGGGGTCTTCGCCCCTTCGGGGCTTGACCCCTAATAATTAATATAGCTGCAAGCAGCAATACCGGGGTCAAGCCGAAAAGGGCACATAAGGATGTAAAGTTGCATTTGGATAAGCAGACTGAAGAACCTAGGTAAACCTAATGATTTCAGATGAAAAAATCCAAAGGTAATCAACAAAAATAATCTATATTCTTGTCTACTGCAACTGTCCTTCGGTTATTGACAATCATGGAACATTAGAGCACTGCAGGACATGTATGTGATGCTTACAGTGGGCAAACATGGGTCACAACATGTTACAACAAGTTAAAAGAGTCAAAAGAGACCATCCCCATGTCTCTGTGATGTTCTGATACAGAGAAAAAGCTCTTGCAAAAACAGTTGATAACGTATTCTCATTGGTTGCTAGAGAGTAAATGGACATCCTCTAGTGATTATAGTCAAAGCCATGAAAGGAATAATCCATGATGACTCATGGTTTTAGATGTGTTGTTGCAGTAGTTTTAGGCAAAAAATGCGTTATTCTATCTCAAAACCAGTAGGTGGCGCAATGACAAAATTGTGCATGCAACCTCAGGTCATAACTGTGTTACATCTAGCTAGTTTTATGACTATACACTTTAGTTTAGTGAAGAAACAGTTGTATGACCATAGGGTGGCTTGATTTCAAAGGTTTTGTTAAATTATAAGGCCAACTAGTGGTGCAACCATACAATTTTTTTTGTGTAGCCTCAGACTGTGGTCGTACATCAGCGTATCAAATATGGTGAAAAAATCTCTTTGCGTTACGAAGTTATAGCCATTTATGTGTAAAAACACAAAATTTAAAGGTAATTTTTCGTTTTTTGCAATTTTCAGCCATTTCTGATGAAAATTTTAATACAATGCCAATAGAACTTTTTGTTCAGAAGGTAATGCAATATTCTTCCTATGATGTTTTCGAGTCGATCAGAATTACGCTCGCGGAGATATTCGCGCGTGTTTTTTAAGTGCTATTTTGCCGCGCAGGGTTAACCGTAAGGCCAATTCTGGCATGTTTGGTATCGTTGGACTCGGCAACTATTCAGGACTCCAAGGAAACAAGTCCCATGAAAATACGTCGATCACAGCCAAAGTTATAGGTGTGTAAAACATTCGTCTTACCACTAGGTGGCGCTGCGACGAAACTGGGCATGCACTCTCAGTTCCTGACTGGCATCACAAGTACCAAGTGTCGTTTCAATAGGATTAAGTTTGGCGAAGATACAGCCTCAAATCCGTTTTTTTGCACTCTACTTAAAATTTGTTGACGCGGTTTACGCAAACAGATTGGCGAATCGACATGAATTCCATAACTTTTTGCCGTGAGAGTCTGTAGATGCTACATACCGATTTTCGTGGAAATCGGGCAAAAGCTCTAGGACGAGTTCGCAAAAGTAGGTTTTACGAATAATTCAAAATGGCGGAAAAATTTTCATGACGGAAAATTACGTCATAGGGTCCAGTCGAATCGTCTTGAGCCAAGGAATCAGAGGAAACAAAAATTTCGTTTCTAGGACGTACGGGTCAGAAGTTATAAACAAAAACGTAAGTGCAACTTTAGACTGTTGGTGGCGCTAGAGGGTTGGAGTTAGAGACTCCAAATTTGCTGTGGGGACACATTGGACTGTCCTTTATCAGTGTGCCAAATTTCATAACTTTCCTACGTACGGTTCTATGGGCTGCCATAGACCACAATGGCGGAAGAAGAAGAAGAATAATAATAATAATAATAAATATAGCTGCAAGCAGCAATGCCGGGGTCAAGCCAAAAAGGGCACATAAGAAAGTAAAGTTGAATTCGGATGAGCAGTTTAAAGAACCTGGGAAAATCTCTTGATTTCAGACTAAATAATATAACAGTTATCAGCTAAAAAGCTGTGTTTTCATTCAGTGTCATCTCTCCCTCTCTTTCGTCGAGCATTGATAACTAGAACACTGACGTAAAAATGAGTGGTGCTTCTAGTGGCAATACTCAGCTCACAAAATGTTACAGTGGTGTTAATGAGTCAAAAGAGCCCACCCCCATGTCTCTGCGATGTTCTGATGCAGAGAAAAAGCTCTTGCAAAAACAGTTGACAACGTATTCTCATTGGTTGCTAGACAGTAAATGGACATCCACTAGTGATTATAGTCAAAGCCATGAAAGGAATAATCCATGATGACTCATGGTTTTAGATGTGTTGTTGCAGTAGTTTTAGGCAAAAAATGCGTTATTCTATCTCAAAACCAGTAGGTGGCGCAATGACAAAATTGTGCATGCAACCTCAGGTCATAACTGTGTTACATCTAGCTAGTTTTATGACTATACACTTTAGTTTAGTGAAGAAACAGTTGTATGACCATAGGGTGGCTTGATTTCAAAGGTTTTGTTAAATTATAAGGCCAACTAGTGGTGCAACCATACAATTTTTTTTTGTGTAGCCTCAGACTGTGGTCGTACATCAGCGTATCAAATATGGTGAAAAAATCTCTTTGCGTTACGAAGTTATAGCCATTTATGTGTAAAAACACAAATTTTAAAGGTAATTTTTCGTTTTTTGCAATTTTCAGCCATTTCTGATGAAAATTTTAATACAATGCCAATAGAACTTTTTGTTCAGAAGGTAATGCAATATTCTTCCTATGATGTTTTCGAGTCGATCAGAATTACGCTCGCGGAGATATTCGCGCGTGTTTTTTAAGTGCTATTTTGCCGAGCAGGGTTAACCGTAAGGCCAATTCTGGCATGTTTGGTATCGTTGGACTCGGCAACTATTCAGGACTCCAAGGAAACAAGTCCCATGAAAATACGTCGATCACAGCCAAAGTTATAGGTGTGTAAAACATTCGTCTTACCACTAGGTGGCGCTGCGACGAAACTGGGCATGCACTCTCAGTTCCTGACTGGCATCACAAGTACCAAGTGTCGTTTCAATAGGCTTAAGTTTGGCGAAGATACAGCCTCAAATCCGTTTTTTTGCACTCTTTGTAAAATTTGTTGACGCGGTTTACGCAAACAGATTGGCGAATCGACATGAATTCCATAACTTTTTGCCGTGAGGGTCTGTAGATGCTACATACCGATTTTCGTGGAAATCGGGCAAAAGCTCTAGGACGAGTTCGCAAAAGTAGGTTTTACGAATAATTCAAAATGGCGGAAAAATTTTCATGACGGAAAATGACGTCATAGGGTCCAGTCGAATCGTCTTGAGCCAAGGAATCAGAGGAAACAAGAATTTCATTTCTAGGACGTACGGGTCAGAAGTTATAAACAAAAACGTAAGTGCAACTTTAGACTGTTGGTGGCGCTAGAGGGTTGGAGTTAGAGACTCCAAATTTGCTGTGGAGACACATTGGACTGTCCTTTATCAGTGTGCCAAATTTCATAACTTTCCTACGTACGGTTCTATGGGCTGCCATAGACCGCAATGGCGGAAGAAGAAGAAGAAGAAGAATAATAATAATAATAATAAATATAGCTGCAAGCAGCAATCACCGGGGTCAAGCCAAAAAGGGCACAGCAGAAAGTAAAGTTGACTTCGGATGAGCAGTTTAAAGTACCTAGGAAAATCTCTTGATTTCAGACAAAACAATATAACAGTTATCAGCAAAAAAGCTGTTCTCATTTAGTGAAATCTCTCCCTCTCTTTCGACGAGCATTGATAACTAGAACACTGACGTAAAAATGAGTGGTGCTTGCAGTGGCAATACTCAGCTCACAAAATGTTACAGTGGTGTTAATGAGTCAAAAGAGCCCACCCTCGTGTCTCTACGATGTTCTGACGCAGAGATATAGCTCTTGCAAAAACGGTTGATAAGGTATTCTCATTGGTTGCTAGGGAGTGAATTGGCAACCACCAGTGATTATAGTAAAAGCCATGAAAGGAATAATCCATGATGACTCATGGTTTTAGATGTGTTGTTGCAGTAGTTTTAGGCAAAAAATGCCATATTTCTATCTCAAAACCAGTAGGTGGCGCAATGACAAAATTGTGCATGCAACCTCAGGTCATAACTGTGTTACATCTAGCTAGTTTTATGACTATACACTTTAGTTTAGTGAAGAAACAGTTGTATGACCATAGGGTGGCTTGATTTCAAAGGTTTTGTTAAATTATAAGGCCAACTAGTGGTGCAACCATACAATTTTTTTTGTGTAGCCTCAGACTGTGGTCGTACATCAGCGTATCAAATATGGTGAAAAAATCTCTTTGCGTTACGAAGTTATAGCCATTTATGTGTAAAAACACAAAATTTAAAGGTAATTTTTCGTTTTTTGCAATTTTCAGCCATTTCTGATGAAAATTTTAATACAATGCCAATAGAACTTTTTTGTTCAGAAGGTAATGCAATATTCTTCCTATGATGTTTTCGAGTCGATCAGAATTACGCTCGCGGAGATATTCGCGCGTGTTTTTTAAGTGCTATTTTGCCGCGCAGGGTTAACCGTAAGGCCAATTCTGGCATGTTTGGTATCGTTGGACTCGGCAACTATTCAGGACTCCAAGGTAACAAGTCCCATGAAAATACGTCGATCACAGCCAAAGTTATAGGTGTGTAAAACATTCGTCTTACCACTAGGTGGCGCTGCGACGAAACTGGGCATGCACTCTCAGTTCCTGACTGGCATCACAAGTACCAAGTGTCGTTTCAATAGGCTTAAGTTTGGCGAAGATACAGCCTCAAATCCATTTTTTTGCACTCTACGTAAAATTTGTTGACGCGGTTTACGCAAACAGATTGGCGAATCGACATGAATTCCATAACTTTTTGCCGTGAGGGTCTGTAGATGCTACATACCGATTTTCGTGGAAATCGGGCAAAAGCTCTAGGACGAGTTCGCAAAAGTAGGTTTTACGAATAATTCAAAATGGCGGAAAAATTTTCATGACGGAAAATGACGTCATAGGGTCCAGTCGAATCGTCTTGAGCCAAGGAATCAGAGGAAACAAGAATTTCATTTCTAGGACGTACGGGTCAGAAGTTATAAACAAAAACGTAAGTGCAACTTTAGACTGTTGGTGGCGCTAGAGGGTTGGAGTTAGAGACTCCAAATTTGCTGTGGAGACACATTGGACTGTCCTTTATCAGTGTGCCAAATTTCATAACTTTCCTACGTACGGTTCTATGGGCTGCCATAGACCGCAATGGCGGAAGAAGAAGAAGAAGAAGAAGAAGAAGAAGAATAATAATAATAATAAGAAAACTAACAAATACAATAGGGGTCTTCGCCCCTTCGGGGCTTGACCCCTAAATATAGCTGCAAGCAGCAATGCCGGGGTCAAGCCAAAAAGGGCACATAAGAAAGTAAAGTTGAATTCGGATGAGCAGTTTAAAGAACCTGGGAAAATCTCTTGATTTCAGACTAAATAATATAACAGTTATCAGCTAAAAAGCTGTGTTTTCATTCAGTGTCATCTCTCCCTCTCTTTCGTCGAGCATTGATAACTAGAACACTGACGTAAAAATGAGTGGTGCTTCTAGTGGCAATACTCAGCTCACAACATGTTACAGTGGTGTTAATGAGTCAAAAGAGCCCACCCCCATGTCTCTGCGATGTTCTGATGCAGAGAAAAAGCTCTTGCAAAAACAGTTGATAACGTATTCTCATTGGTTGCTAGAGAGTAAATGGACATCCACTAGTGATTATAGTCAAAGCCATGAAAGGAATAATCCATGATGACTCATGGTTTTAGATGTGTTGTTGCAATAGTTTTAGGCAAAAAATGCGTTATTCTATCTCAAAACCAGTAGGTGGCGCAATGACAAAATTGTGCATGCAACCTCAGGTCATAACTGTGTTACATCTAGCTAGTTTTATGACTATACACTTTAGATTAGTGAAGAAACAGTTGTATGACCATAGGGTGGCTTGATTTCAAAGGTTTTGTTAAATTATAAGGCCAACTAGTGGTGCAACCATACAATTTTTTTTGTGTAGCCTCAGACTGTGGTCGTACATCAGCGTATCAAATATGGTGAAAAAATCTCTTTGCGTTACGAAGTTATAGCCATTTATGTGTAAAAACACAAAATTTAAAGGTAATTTTTCGTTTTTTGCAATTTTCAGCCATTTCTGATGAAAATTTTAATACAATGCAAATAGAACTTTTTGTTCAGAAGGTAATGCAATATTCTTCCTATGATGTTTTCGAGTCGATCAGAATTACGCTCGCGGAGATATTCGCGCATGTTTTTTAAGTGCTATTTTGCCGCGCAGGGTTAACCGTAAGGCCAATTCTGGCATGTTTGGTATCGTTGGACTCGGCAACTATTCAGGACTCCAAGGAAACAAGTCCCATGAAAATACGTCGATCACAGCCAAAGTTATATGTGTGTAAAACATTCGTCTTACCACTAGGTGGCGCCGAGACGAAACTGTGCATGCACACTCAGTTCCTGACTGGCATCACAAGTACCAAGTGTCGTGTCAATAGGCCAAAGTTTGACGAAGATACAGCCTCAAATCTGTTTTTTTGCGCTCTACGTAAAATTTGTTGACGTGGTTTACGGAAACGGATGGACGAATTGACATGAATTCCATAACTTTTTGCCGTGAGGGTCTGTAGATGCTACATACCAATTTTCGTGGAAATCGGGCAAAAGCTCTAGGACGAGTTCGCAAAAGTAGGTTTTACGAATAATTCAAAATGGCGGAAAAATTTTCATGACGGAAAATGACGTCATAGGGTCCAGTCGAATCGTCTTGAGCCAAGGAATCAGAGGAAATAAGAATTTCGTTTCTAGGACCTACGGATCAGAAGTTATAAGCAAAAACATAAGTGCAACTTTGGACTGTTGGTGGCGCTAGAGGGTTAGAGATAGAGACTCCAAATTTGCTGTGGGGACACATTGGACTGTCCTTTATCAGTGTGCCAAATTTCATAACTTTCCTACGTACGGTTCTATGGGCTGCCATAGACCGCAATGGCGGAAAAAGAAAAAGAAGAATAACTAATAATAAGAAAACTAACAAATACAATAGGGGTCTTCGCCCCTTCGGGGCTTGACCCCTAATAAATATAGCTGCAAGCAGCAATGCCGGGGTCAAGCCAAAAAGGGCACAGAAGAAAGTAAAGTTGAATTCAAATGAGCAGTTTAAAGAACCTAGGAAAATCTCTTGATTTCAGACTAAATAATATAACAGTTATCAGCAAAAAAGCTGTGTTTTCATTCAGTGTAATCTCTTCCTCTCCTCTCGAGGAGCATTGACAACTAGAACACTGAAGAAAATGTGAGTGGTGCTTGTAGTGGCAATTCTCAGCTCACAAAATGTTACAGTGGTGTTAATGAGTCAAAAGAGACCACCCCCATGTCTCTACGATGTTCTGATGCAGAGATATAGCTCTTGTAAAAAGGGTTTATAAGGTATCCTAATTGGTTGCTAAGGAGTTAATTGGCATGCACCAATGATCTCCAAGCCATGAAAGGAATAATACATGATGACCCAAGATTTTAGATGTACTGTTGGAGTAGTTTTAGGCAAAAATACTATATTTCTATCTCAAAACCATTAGGTGGCGCAATGACAAAGTTGTGCATGTAATCTCAGGTCATAACTGTGTTACATCTAGCTAGTTTTATGACTATACACTTTAGTTTAGTGAAGAAACAGTTGTATGACCATAGGGTGGCTTGATTTCAAAGGTTTTGTTCAATTATAGGGCCACCTACTGGTGCAGGTATACCATTTTTTTTTTGTGGCCTCGGACTCTGCTCATACATCAGTGTATCAAATCTGGTGAAAAAATCTCTTTTCGTTGCGAAGTTATAACCATTTATGTGTAAAAATACAAAATTTCAAGGTAATTTTTCGTTTTTTGCATTTTTCGGCCATTTCTGATAAAAATTTTAATATAACGCCAATAGAACTTTTTGTTCAGAAGGTAACGCAATATTCTTCCTATGGTGTTTTCGAGTCGATCGGAATAACGCTCGCCGAGATATTCGCGCGTGTTTTTTAAGTGCTCTTTTGCTGCGCAGGGTTAACCGTAAGGCGAAATCTGGCATGTTTGGTATCGTTGGACTCGGCAACTATTCAGAACTCCAAAGAAACAAGTCCCGTGAAAATACGTCAATCGGAGCCAAAGTTATAGGCGTTTAAAGCATAAGTCTGACCACTAGGTGGCGCTGTGACGAAACTCTGCATGCACCCTTAGTTCCTGACTGGCATCACAAGTACCAAGTATCGTGTCAATAGGCTTAAGTTTGGCGAAGATACAGCCTCAAATCCGTTTTTTTGTGCTCTACTTAAAATTCGTTGACGCGGTTTACGGAAACGGATGGACGAATTGACATGAATTCCATAACTTTTTGCCGTGAGGGTCTGTAGATGCTACATACCGATTTTCGTGGAAATCGGGCAAAAGCTCTAGGACGAGTTCGCAAAAGTAGGTTTTACGAATAACTCAAAATGGCGGAAAAATTTTCATGACGGAAAATGACGTCATAGGGTCAAATCGAATCGGCTTGAGCCAAGGAATCAGAGGATACAAGAATTTCGTTTCTAAGACTTACGGATCAAAAGTTATAAGCAAAAACATAAGTGCAACTTTGGACTGTTGGTGGCGCTAGAGGGTTGGAGTTAGAGACTCCAAATTTGCTGTGGGGACACATTGGACTGTCCTTTATCAGTGTTCCAAATTTCATAACTTTCCTACGTACGGTTCTATGGGCTGCCATAGACCGCAATGGCGGAAGAAGAAGCAGAATAATAATAATAATAAGAAAACTAACAAATACAATAGGGGTCTTCGCCCCTTCGGGGCTTGACCCCTAAATATAGCTGCAAGCAGCAATGCCGGGGTCAAGCCAAAAAGGGCACATAAGAAAGTAAAGTTGAATTCGGATGAGCAATTCAAAGAACCTGGGAAAATCTCTTGATTTCAGACTAAATAATATAACAGTTATCAGCAAAAAAGCTGTTTTTTCATTCAGTGTCATCTCTCCCTCTCTTCTCGAGGAGCATTGACAACTAGAACACTGAAGAAAATGTGAGTGGTGCTTGCAGTGGCAATTCTCAGCTCACAAAATGTTACAGTGGTGTTAATGATTCAAAAGAGACCACCCCCATGTCTCTACGATGTTCTGATGCAGAGATATAGCTCTTGTAAAAAGGATTGATAAGGTATCCTAATTGGTTGCTAAGGAGTTAATTGGCATGCACCAATGATCTCCAAGCAATGAAAGGAATAATACATGATGACCCAAGATTTTAGATGTACTGTTGGAGTAGTTTTAGGCAAAAATACCATATTTCTATCTCAAAACCACTAGGTGGCGCAATGACAAAGTTGTGCATGCAACCTCAGTTCATAACTGTGTTACATCTAGCTAGTTTTATGACTATACACTTTAGTTTAGTGAAGAAATAGTTGTATGACCATAGGGCTTGCTTGATATGAAAGATTTTGTTCAATTATAGGGCCACCTAGTGGTTCAGGCATACCAATGTTTTTGTGTGGCCTCAGACTCTGCTCATACATCAGCGTATCAAATCTGGTGAAAAAATGTCTTTTCGTTGCGAAGTTATAACCATTTATGTATAAAACACAAATTGTAAAAGGTAATTTTTCGTTTTTTGCAATTTTCGGCCATTTCTGATAAAAATTTTAATATAACGCCAATAGAACTTTTTGTTCAGAAGGTAATGCAATGTTCTTCCTATGGTGTTTTCGAGTCGATCGGAATAACGCTCGCGGAGATATTCGCGCATGTTTTTTAAGTGCTGTTTTGCTGCGCAGGGCTAACCGTAAGGCGAAATCTGGCATGTTTGGTATCGTTGGACTCGGCGACTACTCAGGACTCTTAAAAATCAAGTCCCGTCAAAATACGTAGATCACAGCCAAAGTTATAGGTGTAAAAAACATCTGTCTGGCCACTAGGTGGCGCTGCGACGAAACTGTGCATGCACACTCAGATCCTGACTGGCATCACAAGTACCAAGTGTCGTGTCAATAGGCCAAAGTTTGACGAAGATACAGCCTAAAATCTGTTTTTTTGCGCTCTACGTAAAATTTGTTGACGTGGTTTACGGAAACGGATGGACGAATTGACATGAATTCCATAACTTTTTGCCGTGAGGGTCTATAGATGCTACATACCAATTTTCGCGGCAATCGGGTAAAAACTCTAGGACGAGTTCGCAAAAGTAGGTTTTACGAATAATTCAAAATGGCGGAAAAATTTTAATGACGGAAAATGACGTCATAGGGTCAAATCGAATCGTCTTGAGCCAAGGAATCAGAAGAAACAAGAATTCCGTTTCTAGGACCTACAGATCAGAAGTTATAAGCAAAAACATAAGTGCAACTTTGGACTGTTGGTGGCGCTAGAGGGTTAGAGATAGAGACTCCAAATTTGCTGTGGGGACACATTGGACTGTCCTTTATCAGTGTGCCAAATTTCATAACTTTCCTACGTACGGTTCTATGGGCTGCCATAGACCGCAATGGCGGAAGAAGAAGCAGAATAACTAATAATAAGAAAACTAACAAATACAATAGGGGTCTTCGCCCCTTCGGGGCTTGACCCCTAATAAGAAAACTAACAAATACAATAGGGGTCTTCGCCCCTTCGGGGCTTGACCCCTAATAATAAGAAAACTAACAATCCCAATAGGGGTCTCGCCCATTCTGGGCTTGACCCCTAACTACTTTTAAAAAATGCGGGCCAGGAAGCGGTTGGGTACAATATTTTTTTTTATAAGTTGCGGGCGGGTAAGTTGAAAGGTCAGTCGGGTGCAGGTTCTTTATACATTGACCCGTGCATCACTGATGCTTATAGACTGAGTTAATGCGCATGCTCATGTCACGTTAACTTACTTCACAAAGTTTCACAAAATGCCTTTCAGGAAAATTTTCTTCTAAAAATATATAAACATACAAATAGCCGATATAAAATGAAAGAACAGATGATCTGCTTTCAAACAAACAATAAACAAACAAACAAAACGGGGAAAAAAAGTTTCATCCGATTAGGGCCAAAGTTATAAACGTTAACGAAAACGAACGAAAAAACGAAAACTAGGTGGGAAAAAACATTGTCGTTAACTGAAATAAAATAAAAACCAGGCATTACAAAAAAACGATAACTAACTAAAACTGTAGTGTGTCTGGCAAAACTAACTAAAATAAAATTAAAGATTAAATGTCCTTAGTTTTCGTCTTTGTCAATGTCTTTCATAGAGCAAATTACGTTAAGCTTTAAATTCCTTTCCATGCGCCTCTCACTCACGCGGTGTCACACACACACACACACACACACATTCGTGAGTTAATGACTCGTTTAAGTTGATTCCTTACAGGGTGTTGCAAGTCAATGACTCTTTTGAGTCGTTTCTTTACAAAGCAAACGGGTCAAACTGTTTGAATTGGTTCGCGAATCAGTTTAAATGAATTGTTTAGATCGCTTAAAAAACTGAATCGTCTGATGCGGTTTTGCTCGTGTCTAGAAACACGCAGAACATAAAGAGTGTTGGATTACGTAGTATGAATTTACTAATCTTTTAACTAAAAGCAAAGCTTCACATGTGTACCTGCCATTATATACGCGCGACCTGTTCGTCGTTAGAAACATTTAAACGCGCGCAACCTCCAAAAGCACTGTTAACACGTGACTGAATGAAAAAAGTCCATCAATGATTTACGTGTGGATCGCTGTATACTGTGCTGTTTAATGTAAGTGCTTCTCACAACACACACACACACGTGACATGAGATTCAGAACATAAGAAAACATGAGTTTTGTCTAAAATCAGTTTGTATTTGATGTAAGTGTAAACTGTCGATGGCCATTTTAGGAGATTATCTGAGTTAACTTTAATATGCATAACTGAATGCAAAACTCTGTCGGTTTAACTGTCTGATATTTCAGCTATAAGCTGTATACATCAACATTAAGACTAGAGTTAATTTCATATAAATGCTTGTCTATTCTGTGTTTGTCTAAAAATATTCTTTAATCTGTACTGTTTGTGTATTTTGCAATTTTACACATACATAGCCTACTGTAACTCTGGTCCACCATCTCTAACAAAAAACATAACCAAGACTCACACTCTTGACCTTGAAGCTACATCCATTTTTTCCAGCTGCTACTGTTAAAAACTTGGGTATCACCCTTGACTCTTCACTGACTTTCGACCCCTACATCAGTCAACTCTGTAAAGCTGCTTTTTTTCACCTCCGCCGCATTGCAAAGCTCCGTCCCTATGTTAGTCCAATAGACGCTGAATCTTTGGTACATGCGTTTATCACATCTCGTCTCGACTACTGTAATGCTCTTTTTTCCGGACTACCAGCACACACGCCTGTAATATATTCAAAACTCTGCCGCTAGATTGCTAACTCACACTAAACGATCCGCTCATATCACTCCAATTCTGTTCCACCTCCACTGGCTACCTTTGTCTTCTCGTATTTCCTACAAAATTCTCCTGCTTACCTTTAAGTCATTAAATGGTCTTGCTCCTTCCTATCTTTCTGATTTACTTTCTCCTTATACTCCCCCTCGAACCCTCCGATCTTCTGACTGTAAACTCCTCTGTGAACCAAGATTTCGCCTTTCATCTATGGGTGGTAGGTCTTTCTCAGTTATAGCCCCTAAGCTATGGAACTCTCTCCCCCTGTCTCTGAGGGCTACAACAACACTACATGAATTTAAGTCTAAACTCAAAACCCATTTGTTTACTAAATACTATCTGTCATGACATGTTTTCCATAATCAGGTTCCTTACACTCAATTATTCTGTTGCTTCAGATTTTTTGACTTACCCACTGATTTCCATGTTGCCATGATCTGATCTTGTTTGTTTTTGTTCTGTTTTATGTTATTTTTGGTTTTTGTTTATTTCATTTGCAATGCGAAACGCAACTGCGACTGCTTGGACTGGGCAATTGTCCATTGTCTGCTACTGTATGTATTTACTGTTTACTCCTAACTGTTATTGTGAAGCATCCTTGAGCTTTGGAAAGGCGCTATATAAATTAAACTTATTATTATTATTATTATTATTACTGTAGGCCTACGTGCCTTTCAAAAGTTTTCAGACAAAACAGGCAAAAATCCTCAGTTTGCTGTGGAGTCAAGAAATTTCTAAACAGTAAAAGATGAATAAACAAAAGTACAGAAATGTCACCTGTTTTAACATGCACACTATTCCAACTAAATGACACAAAACATTTGTATTTTAATACTATCTAATGTGGCCACGTTGAGACCACTAACTCAGAAGTGTTCAAGTGATGAACTGTGTCCTAATGCATTAATTGTTCACACACAAATAGTGTCAGTTTGATCCATTTCTTTTGAGTTTTGCGTTTGGGTACAAGATACAAGTCAGCATTAAAGGCTGTTTTTCTTTGTTAAAGCAAAGGTTAATAAAATGTGACTTCTGTACTTCTGACACACTGATATTCATCTTACCAATTTCTGGTCTCCACAGCAAACTTTTGTCTTTACTGTCCTGATACTTATGGTGTGCACTGTATACTGGGTGTGCATGTATGTATGTGTGTATATATATTTTTTTCTCAAGAGTAACTAGTAACTCGCTACTTGAGTATTTTTTTCTTTAGTTACTTGTACTTTTACCTCTGGGTATTTGTCATGTTCTTTTCTCAGATTGAGCTCCCTGACAATCTGACAGAAATGTCTTGTTGTGGCTCAAAAATGGGTTGAATACATGCGGTTCATGTATGTCTTTTTTAGTCTGTTGGCTCTTATGTTTTTTACTGGCACACATCACATTTTGCACTTACTGTGGAGTGTTGAACTTGAGACTGTTTACATATTTGTGCCCATATGTACATTTTATGTACTGGTTTTACTTTTGAATGAAAATTTTCTAAAATTGTATGATGTTTTTGTTGAGTTATTATTACATTCTTTTTCTGACCTTTTTCAATTCTTGCCTCTGACAAATAACCCAAATTACGAAAAAGACTAACACTAAAACTAATAAAAACTAAACTAAAACTAAGCATTTTCAAAAAATGAAAACTAAACTAAACTAGCAAACCCACTTCAAAAACAAATTAAAACTAAACTAAATTTGAAAACAAAAAGTCAAAACGAAATAAAAATAAAAACTAATGAAAAATGCAAAACTATAATAACCTTGATTAGGTCTGGGAATCACTGGGTACCTCACGATACGATGGGATACACTGTTCACGATGCCGATTGTATCACCATGCGCCGATACTGCGATGATCGATACATTTGTCTATAATAACTCATGATATATATCATGTTTTAAGAAATAAAACCTTTTTTATCAGGAAAATGAATCTCCAATTATTTTTTTGGATGAAACACAATAACAAAAACAAACCCAGCGGGCATTTGACCGACCTTCAACGTTGAAATTTGGTTGAAATTAGGTCAGTTGTTTGTTCAACGTTGAAACAACATTGAAACAACGGTGAATGGTAAACGGTTGAAAAAGGTTAATAAAATGCTTAAAAATCAACGTTGAAATTTGGTTGAAATAACGTCAGTTGTTTGTTCAACGTTGATTCAACGTTGAAACAATGTTGAAACAACAGTGAAGGAAATGGTTTCATATAATATGTGAATCATTCAGAAAAAAAATGTAAAAACTTATTTTATAAAATTGATGAAATTATAACAAAATGTAACAAATAATTGAATATACAGGTAGCGAGGTAATCTCGCGAGATTACACGAGACTGGACTGTTTTAACGGCTGTCGAGATCTTGCGTATCACACGAGAAAATGCTTCAGAGAAAGAAGAGGTAAGGAAATATAAAGTCAATAAGTCAATGTAAACGCATAACGTTATTTTATTCACATATACAAAGTGGTATGACAAAAAAGCACGATGCCAAATCGGGTTTTTTTTCTGTTAGTTGCGAATGTATTCGTTATAGTAGTTAATTTGCTAGTCCACGATGTTCCCGCCGAAATTGGACTTCGTTATTATGAATATTAATAAATTAATATGAGGTGTGTTTTTATCAACTTAACCACTTGGTTGTTTTTGCTTAGTTATAAATGTAAGGGCTTTTTTGGACAACTTCAGTGAAAAAGTGTTGATTTCGTAGTTCAGTCAGCGTAACTTATATCCGAGAGGTCTTTTACAGGCGCCACAGACACCTATCAGCCTTTTGTAAGGAGGAGCAGCTCGAGTGCGGTGCGGTGCGGTCAGGTCAGGTCAGGTCAGGTCAGCTGCTTAGTTTCTTAAATTCATATTACTGATAAAGTGTTAAAACTTAGATGAGATGTTGGTGTTTTATGGCTCACGAATTCGCAATAATGGATACGTATAGCAGTTCGTGTTAATGACAGTAATACAAACTTATTGATGACGTGATAACATGGCCGTCGTATCCAATATTAATCATGCTGAGGTTTTCTCGATGGGGTAATTTGTATAAATGCAGTTAAAAAATTAAAAGGGACAAGATAGTCGACGTGACCCTCATGTTTCCATGGCAATCAGTCAATTACATGTTACGCTAACCCCGGATTTCCACCGACTGCGGAACGGCTGCGGATCCGCTGCGGAACGGCGGTGGAGTCAATCGGTTTCCATTCAAGTCAATGTGTGTATTTCCACTGACTGTGCTCCGAATCCATCACAGCTACGGCCATCCGCGGCCCTCCGGCACAAATACGCAGAGCTTCTATTTTTTGACGGATGCCGGACAGCTCCGCAGGGCGGAGCCATGACTTTATCGCGTGATCATACCTGAATTCACGAGAACTCATGTTTTTTTATTAAATCTTTGCAATACAAACATTACAAACACACACAAATAAAGTCATTAATACAGAAACAACAAATAATAGACAGGAACAGAGCCAGGGGGAGTTTCAAATAAATACATTAAAGATAGAGCATATATAAATGTTTTAGCAGCCTTCTTATTTTTTGAATTTTGGATGGATTTGATGTACTGCTCTGTCTACGCGAGATCTCGTGTTGTGATCTGGGCTGGTTTGTAAAAACGTCATAATTCAACGGCATAATGGGCAGAGACAGAACTAGGTACCGCGCGATCATCACGTGAATTTGCGAGACCTCATGGGTCCTCGTCACTTCAGCACGCAGCCGCTCTGCAAACGGAACTGGTGGGTATTGGCGTATGGCAGAGTGCGGAGACGTAACGCAGCGGAGCTGATCTGCAGCCGCTCCGCACTCGGTGGAAATCCGGGGGATCGAACCTGCGGTCATTCGCGCAGTATCCATGATTTTAAGCGGCATCAAACACTTATGCTGCGTTCCAGGCAGGTTTTTAAACCCGTGAGTTACGACTTCAAAACCACGACTCACGACCTTATGCGTTCCAAGCAGCCTGTAACTCGTGATTTTACATCCTTCTACCGGTGAAAGTGCACTGGAATGGCAGTCAAACCCGTGACTTCCCACCCGTGAACTCGTACTAGATCGATGTACTCCCAGTTCAGAATCGTGAGTCGTGGTTTTGAAGTCGTGAGTTACGGGTTACAGGTTGCCTGGAACGCAGCTTTAAGTTAACTCCTTTGTACGAAAATATCATGTCGTTTAAGTTGGCATGTTCTATTCGAATTGAAATGCATTGTAACGGTGTAATTTTGCTTACTTGTTGAATAGTTAGCAAGTTTTAATGGAAATAGAAAATATTGGTTATAGACAAATGTGCTCTTGTTTTTAGTATATTTTTATAACTCTTTTGTAATGTCTTCGTTATCAGAGCCCTTCAAATTAGAATAGTGATGATGATCTTGTCAATGCTGAGATTTTCATGGATCAACAGCCACTACATCTGGATCAGGTAATGTTGTGTTAACCCTGCTATTCTACAATATTTACTTAAATGCAGTATGCAAGTGTATGTATTCATGTTCTGATAAAAGTCATTATAGAATTGCACTAATTTTACTTTTTTATATTTTGTCAAGATTGAACAAGAAACAGACAGCCAAGGGTTGTCAGGTCAGAAACAGAATGACACACAAACACAAGAAACTTCACAGGTGAGAATTGAGAGTGGCTTTTTAAAAACACCTGCTACTTGTTTCTCAAGACTGGTTTATCATTGTCATTAGGAAAATATAAGAAACTAATGTAGGATACAATGGTTACTTTTCAGCACAGCAATTAATTTCTTTAGTATGCCACGTCTACAGGATGTAGGCCTACATATTTCAAACCCTTTGTTTTCAGTAGACAGAGGCAAAAGTTAATCCAGTGTTCAGAGTGGATGTTGATGCAAGTTTTATAGAGGCTTCATATTGACAGAAAAAAATGTGTCTTTGTGGTGGTGTACATGACAGCATTTATTTGTTCTTATCTTTATGTATTATGGCTTTAATCATAATTTTTTTAATTGTCAATGAGCTACCACCTACCCTGGTAATGCACCACCAAGATACCATGTTGTAATAGAAATCCGTAATTTACCATTTCTTTTTTGTGAAGCGTCTCCCCTAAAACCTTACAATGCATTTAATATTTGTTTTGTAACCAAATCAAATTCTACTAATCCTAATAATTAAGATGCAGTGTTTTGTATTTCACAATTTATGTTTTCTTTTTAAAAGGGGCTATGACTTGTTTTTATTTTATTATGTGTTTTAAATTGTAGGCAGATCAACATGCAATTTGAAGACGTGTGATAAAATACAGAGAGGTGAAGTAGTGTGTCTTTCCAGATCCCCAAATCATTCCCCCTTAAAAGGTAATGAATAGTGTTATGACAAAAAAATTTAAACATTCTTAATTTCTTTAAAAGTTGTACTTGGGCCACAGTTTTCTGTATTTCTTACCACAAGATTACATTTATATTTCTATACTAATGAACTATGTTTTTCTTTTTCCAAACTTTATCAAATGCAATGATCGCTAAGATGAGCCTGAAGAGGAGATTTGGGAACATGCAGTTTCATAAGTCGCTTTGCCAGATCACCTGTGGTAAGTTTGTAAAACATATGTTAAAAATAGGATTAGAACATCTCCTAATCAAAAGTTTTTGATCAGGTCGGGATGTCTGCTAACAAGATGCCTTGCTGGTCTGGGCGAGTTTAAAGGCTTACACAGACAGTCCAGAAGTTCTGAAGTCCATCTTCGATTTCATTGGTAAGGGACTACACAAAAGGCTGTTTGACCCACACGTAAAGCAACCTGTCAGTGTTTGCTTTGTTAAGCATCTCATTTGGGGGTGTTGAAAATATAAAGTCAGAATCACTTAAGCATTCAGTATTGGATTCATTTGTAACCAAATCGATCAGAAGCACCATTCACTACCATAGTATTCTTTTATCCTACTATGTAAGTCAATGGTGCTTCTGGTCAGTTTGGTTGCAGACATTCCTTAAAAAATCTTTGTGTTCATCAGGACGCTTTAAGGTGTAGAAACATCTCAGCAACCTCAAGAGAAATTGGAGGCAACGGAGCTAAATTTCAGATGTTGTTGCAAAGGGTCTGAATATGTATAATGTAAATATGATATGTTTTCTTGTTTCATACATTTGCAAAGGTTTCTAAAATTCTGTTTTTACTTTGTAAAAATATCTAAACAATTACAGTATCATGCAACAACATAAAATTGAAAGTGAAAGGTGTGTGATTTCTGAATGCACTGTAGATGATTTTGATTGAACCTCATTGTCATCTTCGTAAACACAACAGCTTTGTTCTTTCATCAGATGGCTATGCAATGTTTCAAGTCAGACTATCAAAGAAAACGCATCTTGCCCTGATGTGCAATAACAAGATTTTTTTGTACATGGGCTAAAATGCAGCATTTTTTGAAAATTAAATATCTTGGGCCCTATCTTGCACCCAGCGCAATTGACTTTGTCAGTGACGCATGTATCATTCGTATTTTGCACCGGCGCACAGCGGGTTTTTCCCTCCACAGACGCACGTCGGCAAACTAGGGAATGAATTTACGCTCCCTGGGCGGTTCAGCGCAAAAAAGAGGCGTGTTCGGGCGCAAACCATCCCTGATGCTATTTTGCAGTTTCAAAAAACAATTGCGCCACTGACCAGAAAAAAAAAGTTTAAAGTCAGTGGCGCGTTGCGCATGGTTCATTATGCTATTTTAAGGGCGCATGCTTGACCATAATGTATAGCGTGCACAACGCGCACACACTTTGCTTATCTAATCTACACAGATGCAACAGTTATTTTTGCGAATCATAAATTGTTACACTTAAAAATATTAATTCACGAGATCAGGGGCGTCGCTAGACCCCTTTTACTGGGGCACGTGCCCCAGTGTAAATCTTTTGTGCCCCGGTGTAAATCTCAAGTTTAAATTTTAGCAGTTAACTAGTGTATTCCTTTACAAAGACAATCGCGGCAATAACGGATCTTTATGCAAAGTAGTTACCCAATTTAGGCTTCTAAAAGCGACGAAGTAGTCGCATTGACGCGTGCACGCACGTATCCATGGCCGCGCGCGTTTGCGTTCACCGCGCACAACCGCATTCAAAAGGTGACGCCACGCGAGTGCTTATGAAAGCATAACGAAACTAAAGTAAGTTTCTAAATAATAATGCTAATCTTATTTTGACTCGATCATTATTGGCTTCTGTATATGGACATCAGAAATGTTTTGTGCAAAGCAGGGAAAGGGAAGAAGAAAGGAGAGATGAGTTTAAAGGAGGTAAGACAAACTACATTACATCCTCACCCTGTCAGGTCTCAAACAGAGGAAAAATCTCAGGAAAACCTCTGTCAAGTCTATAGAATTGCATCGTTGCTGAGAAAATCAACAGATGTATGTGATATACTGTTTTGTATTTTGAGACATGAAATTAATATTTGGTTTACTAATATTTAACTCTAGGACACTATCTTACATAACAGTTAGCAGTAACTATGACTGAGATTATTTATTTAGTATAGCAGTCATAAAATGACTGGTTCTTAAAATATTCTTGTAAAAATAAGTTAATAATCATTGCTATCATTGTATAATGTATACAATATTTCTCTGCTGTCATTATTTCCAAACATGTTAATAATGTTAGGTATGATGAAGATTACACTTGTATATATGTATCTTTTGCAGTAACTGTTGCACTAGAATAGTGGGTTAAGCAAATTACATTGTATAGAAGTGTTGCACACCTCTTGCACACAGCAGGCTTTCAAAAAAAAGTCAGCAAAACATTGGGGGCCTGTGCCCCAGTAGAGCTTTATGTCTAGCAACGCCCCTGCACGAGATAAGGGGAATCATAGTGGTGAGCATAGTGGTGATAGTTTTTATTGATTGTGTGACTGCGTTAAAAAATTCTCATGCAAATAACGATTAAAATATTTTCATAAGAAACCTTAATGTATATGAACTTGATTAGTAAGTGTACTTTGGGGTTGGACCTTGCTTGCGTTTCTTGGGTCCGATTTCAAAGCCCCCAAACCCTTTCAGCGGTGAGGGTGGACGCAGCGATGTCCTCTGCTGGCGTCAGGTCCTGAGGCAGATCCACCTCCCGTTAGACGGCGTGCCCGATTTATGCTGGCAAGCTTGGGATTCCCCGTCTCCTGACATCATTGTAGCGTTTGGCGCAACGATATGCCAGCTGATGAGACTGTGGCTATTTCCTCTCACGCCTGTTTAACCTACGCTGATTTGGGCGGGTTTCTCCTATCCCCATACAAAAGAACTTCTCTGTCTTTGACTGCTCTTACAAGAACGTCGGTCTCCTCGGCTGTGAACCGCTCCTGGCGTACGCCTGGTAAATCCGTCATAATAATAGCAACCCGCCATGGAACTTGCGCCCTTGCGTTTAAAGGGAATGTTGGATAGCGTTCCGATTGGTTTATTTGACTTTACGCCCAAACCACACCTATGAGTAATGAACCTACTTCAGACCAACCTCTTATTGATTTGCGCCCGGCGCAAGAGTTATTTTTCACGCCGGGAAAATAGCAACAGCGCCCAAGATCCGCCCACAAACTCACTTGCGCGTTGTGCTTCGCACTTGCGTTTCAGATCGTTAAAATAGGGCCCCTTGTGTTTTTTTCCCTCCTTAGATGCTGTCATCGTATTAAGTACAGCATGAGCCAGAATAGATGGGTGGTGGTGGCCATAAGAAGACTGTCAACTAAACCGTCTCGGTTACATATGTAACCCTCGTTCCCTGAAGGAAGGGAACGGAGACGTCACGTCGTGACCGACGAATTGGGAACCGCTTCGCGGGTGACCTATCTGCTTCGAGAAACCTTTAAAACGCCAATGAACTTGGCATGCAGATAATTGCATCTGCCAGCGCCGCCCCGCCGCACAGGTATTTAATGAGCGGCAGGTGCAGTTATCAAATCAGCTATTTTTTGCTGAGAAAGCTGGACAGAAGGAAAGGGTCCGGCCGATATCAGCAGTGGAACAGCAAACTGTGGCGACGGTACGTGACGTCTTCCTTCAGGGAACGAGGGTTACATATGTAACCGAGACGTTCCCTTTCAGTCGGTCACTACGACGTCACGTCGTGACCGACGAATTGGGAATCCCTACCAAAGCGCCACTGAAGCTGACCCTTCCAGTGCCTGCGTAAACCCTCCGACTCTCCTCTTAAAGGGAACGGAAATGGGGTTGAAGCAGAGGCCGGTCACTACTTGTTCCTTAACCCACGATAGTGACTAGGCGAACTGGGAAGCGAACTTGTCAGGCGGGACTAAGATCGCTGCGGAAAGAAAACCCTCTAGGGGTCTACCACTAAGGTGATGGATAAAAAGACACGAGGTCTATAAAAATACACTCTCTTAGCAACACTAGAGAGGCGCGGAACGAACTCTGCTAAGGGAAACATGGTAAATCAGAAACTTTCCACGGAAATACACACAAAGAAACCACTAGGGGGCGCAATGTGGGCGCAAACCTTAACCCAGATAGTCAAGGATACATCTAGTGAGAGGCTGGCAGCCGATGCTCCGCAACATCGGCCACCAAGCAGTGGAGAAGACAAAAACATTTTTTGTAACGTTTTTGCCTTGATGGCCTTCCATAATGGTGCGGTTTTTGCGCAGCACCGAAAAGAAAGGCTCCAAGCCGACACAGGAGCCGTTCCTCGATGTTCTCACTAATCTGACGAGAGAACTCGAGAGGATACCGGCTCAACACGAACACTATAGAATCTAGTGAACGTATTAGTCGCCCAGCCAACAGCTCTACAAATATCTGAAAGCGAGGAACCACGAGCCAAAGCCCAAGATGAAGCCACGCTTCTGGTTGAATGGGCTCTCAAACCAAAAGGGCAAGGAATGCCCTGTTTCTCATAAGCCAGGGCGATTGTGTCTACAATCCAATGAGACATCCTCTGTTTAGTGACAGCTTTCCCTTTCTGCTGACCACCGTAACAGACAGAGAGCTGTTCTGAGGTCCGAAAGCTTTGAATGCGATCCACATACACACGTAGTGCACGCACAGGACATAACAAAGCCATGGCTGGGTCTGCCTCCTCCGAAGGCAGCGCTTGTAAGCTCACCACCTGATCTCTGAATGGAGTGGTGGGAACTTTAGGCACGTAGCCCAGCCGGGGTCTCAGTGTAACGTTGGATTCAGCCGGCCCGAACTGAAGGCACGAATCGTTGACCGAAAATGCATGAAGATCCCCTATCCTTTTAATAGAAGCCAATGCGAGGAGCGTCAAAGTTTTCATAGTGAGAAACCTGACGCTCACCGTCCGCAGAGGCTCGAAAGGGCAGTGCTGAAGGGCTTTCAGCACCATGGACAAGTCCCAAGGAGGAATAGAGGGAGGGCGCGAAGGATTCAGCCTCCGTGCACCTCTTAAAAACCTAATGACCAGATCGTGCTGACCCACAGATCTACAGTCTATGGGTACGTGATGCGCGGATATTGCCGCGATATCTACTTTAATGGTAAGTGGTGACAGCCTCTTCTCCAAGCGGTGCTGGAGAAATGAAAGCACAATACTGATCGAGCATTCCCGGGGGTCCTCTCGTTCAGAAGTACACCACACAACAAAAAGGTTCCATTTCAGCGTATACACCTGCCTCGTAGACGGCGCTCGCGCTAAAGTGATGATGTTAGATACCCCCTGGGGTAAATCACCTAAAACCTCCGCGCCCCGTCCAGAGACCACACATGGAGGTTCCACAGATCGGGGCGAGGGTGCCATAATGTGCCAGAGAATCAGCCAGGGAGGGACTGTCGCGAGGAGAGTGAACTCTGTAAAACCAATTCCTAGTTGTCCGGTAAGGCGCAACTAATAGAATGCGCTCCCCGTCCTCCCTGACTTGCACAGTGTCTGCGCAATAAAGCTTACTGCGGGGAAACCCTCTGAAGAAGCAAACAGATCTAACTGCTCTGCCGAAACATTTCCAAATCAGCTGAACCGACCGGGGGTGGAGCCGCCACTCGCCGGGGCGCGCTGCTCATGAGAGTGCGTCTGCCGCTGTGTTCAGCGACCCCGATATTGATTGCTTGAAACCTTTATTGCCCCGAAGGGAATTTGTTCTGCACTCAAGGAAGCCACATTAACAAACATCCAACGACATTGCAAACATTAAAAAACAAAACATAAACAACACAAGACAACAATAATAACAATAATAATGGCATACAATAAGTCCTATATCTAAATAAATCAATAGCTAATTAAAAATGTCTAATTAAAAATGTCGATAAAAAATTATTTTTTGTGCCTCTGTCAGATCTGTTCAGTAACTGAATGCTCCTCGGTACAAATGATGTAATGGCACGTTTCGTTTTTGTTGATGGCATTCGAAATCTACATCCAGAGGGGAGTAAGAAGAACTCTAAGAAAAGTGGGTGGGATGATCATCCAGTATCCTCAATGCCAGATTGAGGGTATACTGGTCTGTAAGATTGGAGATGGTTTTAACATCGGATCCAGTAATTTTTCTGCCCATTTTGGTCACCTTATCCAGCATATTCCTGTTCTGGACAGAAAGACCTCCCCCCCAGCACTGGATGGCAAAAGACACTACACTCTGAATAAAAGTTAAATAAAACAATGTCAAAGTTGTTGTGTCTGCATTAAAACTACGCAATTTCCTTAAAAAATAGAGCCGTCCGCATATGTGAATGGCACGAAGAGACCTCAGATACTTCTGACTCCAGAAGAGGAGAGACGGGCGATATGCGACAGGTGACGAGAGCGCAGACCGCCTTGGCGATAGATATACGCTACAGCCGCAGTTTTGTCTGTGCGCACTAATACATCTTAAGCATCGAATCACGTCGATGAAATGGACAAGCGCAAGATATACAGTGCACAGCTTGAGGCAATTTATGCCAATGTCGCTGGAATGTCGACCAGACACCCGAAGCGACGAGCCCGCTGTACGTAACTCCCCACCCCGTTGTAGAGACATTTTTGCCAACAATAGCATGCCTGGAGACCTATCTCAGTGGCATCCACACCCTGAGAAATGCTGGGTCTGACCACGGGGTGAAAGTGTGACGGCATCTCGATGTAATTATAATACTGTGAAAGCCTGTGAGCCACACTCTCCTCGGGTCTCGGTCATAAAGCCAACACTGAAGCGGTCTCATATGGAGCAGCCCGAGCGGTGTCACAGCCGCAGCTACTGCCATATGCCCCAGAAGTTTTCAAAATTATTTTAGTGGAACCGCAACCCTGCCTTTAAATGTTTAGGCAAGTCAGAATTGACTGAACACGCGCTTCTATGAGACGTGTTGTTAAATCGACCAAATCCCGTTATATTCAGAGAAAAGAGATCCTCTGCACGGGGCAAAGTTTACTCTTTCCCCAGTTGACCTGAAGACCGAGACGAGCGAGGTGTTTAAGTACACGATTTATGTGTGTGCACAGCATCTGACGAAACTGAGCTATTATGAGCCAATACGCCAAAACGCAAACACTGCTCTCTCTCTCTCAGGGGCTGCAGTGCGCCCTCCGCAACTTTCATGAAGACACAGGGAGAGAGAGAGAAAGCCCGAACGGTGAGACTTTGTACTGATATGCCCACCCCTCGAACACAAAGCGGAGAAACGGCCTATGTCGGGGAAGTATGGAGACATGAAAGTACGCGTCCTTCAGGTTGAAGGCTGCAAACCAATCCTATGGGCGGATGCATTAAAATATGCTCCTCTACGTTAACATTTTGAACAGCATTCTGTGAATGTGAATTCTGTGAATTCTCGACTCAGTACGCAGATCTAGGATCGGACGCAACCCGCCACTCTTCTTGGGTACAATGAAGTAAGGGCTGTAAAGCCCCGACTTTATCTCGGCTGACGGGACCGGCTCGATCGCGTCCTTCGCCAATAGGACAGCAATCTTCCGCACGCAGTACGTGCGCATCGGCAGCCTTCACCGTGGTGAAGCCTGAATATTTGGGAGGTAGCCGGGCAAATAGAATGTATAACCGAGACGGATCGTGCGTAAAAGCCAACGCGACGGGCTGGGAAGCTCTTCCCAGGCCCCCAGATACCAAGCGAGAGGAAATTAACGACCCGTGGCGAGCGGAGACGGGGAACTCAACGACGCGTGCTCTTTGGCCGCATTGTGAGATGTTGCGTGTAATGAAACACTCACCCGAAATCGCTGATGGATGCTGAGCAAATGGGGCTCCCTTGTAGATGTCCCGCTCGAATACATCCGCTGGCGAATGAGGAAGAGGAGAACGTAGGGTTTTGAGCCCGTCCGAAACTCCTATATGCCTCCGGGGACCTGGAGAAAGAAGAGGAATTCGCTCTTTGAGGTTAGTGGGTGCCGATTGAAGTCGGCGGAACACAAAATGAAACCAAGGATTCCCCACCCGTCCCTCCTCCGGGGTGGGGGGGAGAGTGATGTTTTCACCATCTCCTGACGAGCGATCCTCTCCATCTTCAGGTCGCCCGACTCAGAGCCGCTAAGTTTCATTTTCCACCTCTGTAGCGGGCTGAGTGGGCGGGTGAACAGCTTACGACAGGTTCCTCAGGGCTGCCGGGATGAAGGAACGAAAAAAGCCGTAGCAGGACACCCTCGGCGAAAAGCAGACCAATATACTGACGTAACGGAGGGGGCAGCTAGGCTCCGACGTGGCATGAAGCCTCAGTCTGCTCTAAAGCGGCCGATCATTGTTAGACACTCTCAGCCGCGTTGCCGAAATGGCTGGTCTACAAAAGGAACATTAGGGCGATTATTATAGACCTACTTAATGCCCGCAAGACACAACCAGAGATGGCGTTCCTGGACCACAGGGGGGTGGGCATAGCACGTCCGGCGGCCTGTGGGGTGAACCCAGTCGCTCGTAGCGCCAGGTCAGAGCCACACAGGATTCTTTAGTTGCCGGAACGTGACCTCGCCTGTGCAGATCCTTCAGTGCCGTAGCCTGGCGGACCTGCATCACGCCATGGCGCGCACGTCAGAGGCCGCCTCTCACAAGCCTGTGGGTCTGTGAGGGGAGGGAGGCTGGTCTCTTGGAGCAGCATAACCCTTAGCAGCCCCGCCGTCAGGAGAGGTGAGAGGTGATGGCTGAACGGTTGGTTCCCGGAGGAAAACGAGTTTTCCACGACCGTGTCAACCAACATGCACCCCGGGAAGAAAGGCACAGAAGGTTGGGGCTGTTCTTGCAGTCCTGAAGTGCCAATCATCTAGGCGGGACGGTGCGGGTGGGGGAGGAGCTCTCCGCTCCATACAGACCGTCTCCGCGCTCCCGAGCGTACATGGCCGCCACTCGGGGTCGAGCACGGGAGCCCCTACCCAACCCGAAGGCGGGAGTGGGTCCGAGTCGGCGACCGAATAGACGACCCCCTCTCCGATGCTGTGACAGACATAGAATCCTCGTGAGGACTGAAAGAGGACGAGAGCACGTAGAACACGCGCCACCCGTCTCTTACGGCACCTCTGGCTGTGGATGGGGGTGCTGAGAGTCACTGGACGAACCAGCTAACCGATTCAGCACCGTTTATACGGAGATAAAATTTCCGGAGTTTTGCCACCGCACCTTTAACGGGGCTCCGCAACGGAAAAAAGGGGGTGACGTTCCCGGAGGTACGAAACCCGTCTCCGCCATCCAAGAGGTTCACGCTCTCTTAGGAGTATGAACCCTCCACGAACGCTGCCTCAGCATGCACTCTTGCGCACGAGAGAGGACGATCGTGGCCACCCGGGGACCCATACATTTGCCGCATCCAGAAACACGGACGGAAAGACATCTTTAAAAAGACGTTCCCGCCTCAGTGCAAGTGAAATGCTGTCTTTAAAAAGACGCAGAACACCGCAATACTCTTTTAGAGGAAACACTCTTTTAATGTGCTGATGTTGATGAAGCACACAGGGGAACGGCTACGCACACACTCAACTAAGAGTGAGAAAAAAGTAAAAAAATTTAAAAGAGAGGTGGAACACCCGCGAGCCTCCGCTGAAATGCCTTTGCCCAACCAAATCAAACACGCAGAGTTCTCCAAAGAGCAGAGCGTAGCTTCTCGTGAGCAGTCAGTCTGCCAGCTTTCGAAGCTAAAAAGCTGATTTGATAACTGCACCTGCCGCTCATTAAATACCTGTGCGGCGGGGCGGCGCCGGCAGATGCAATTATCTGCATGCCAAGTTCATTGGCGTTTTAAAGGTTTCTCGAAGCAGATAGGTCACCCGCGAAGCGGTTCCCAATTCGTCGGTCACGACGTGACGTCGTAGTGACCGACTGAAAGGGAACAACAACAAAATTCAACAAAAAGTACAACAAAAAATACAAAATTGTTTTAATTGCATTTGTGTGAAGGAATTTGGTTAGAGAGCAGATTCAGAACGATTATCAAAACAAAGACAGAGTGTAAAATTAATAAATATAGTTTTGCTTATTTTTTATAAATTAGGTAAGAGCGCCATTTAGTGGATAATCGTGGTATTACAGATTACCATAAAAACTCATCAGGAACACATTTTTTCATGCAAATGTTTTCTCTTAATTTACTAGATAACTCTTCAATGGCAAGAAAAAGTTAACGTTTTGCGGACCCCACATGCCTTCATTGTGTAAAACAGTGGTTTTCAAACCCTGGGTCGCGACCCTCTGGTGGGTCGCGGAAATTAAAAACTGGGTCGCCAGAAAGATTTTAAAAAAATGTTAATAAAATAATTTATTAAATTTTATTATAAAAACTATAATATAACACACATGAATAAAAGCACAGTAAAAATATCTTTTAAATACACGAAATAAAAAAAATACTCCACCTCTGTGTCACATGACCCATGTGCGTGCGCAGCTTACTGTATTAAATTCATAGACAATAGATTAAATTGCGCACGGGGTCACAGCCATTTTTTAGATGATGCAAGGGGAAATAAAAACTCATAAAAATGTGTTTGGTCTGATGTGAAAAAAATATATATTTTAAATGTATTTGATTGGTTTGTCGAAAGTGAGCGTGGAAATGTTTAGTTGTTTGCTAAGCATAGCGCCACCATTAAGACACGAGTGTTGCAGTGAGACTGACATTGTTCTGCTGTTATCTTTGAACTATTTTCACTGCTGAAACAACAAAAAACGTCAACATTGCATCCAAAATGTAAGTGACTAAATATTAATTACTTGTTTAGTGAACTGTCATATAAAATCTGTAAATTTTCAACCGTGATGTGATGCTGCTTAACTGTGTCATGTTATTAAAAACTTCACATTTTTACCACAGTATGTTTAACCCACTTTGTTAACACACTCGCTCACTTTGTGTTTGCTGCGCTTATTTGTTTAACTAAGCGTTATTACATTATGCACTTTCGGTCGTCATTGAGACTAAAGGATGCAGAATCATCGTGTTTTGGTGATTGTTATTGGAGTTTTAATCTTGTCCCTGATAAGCAGACAAGTGTTGATGTAGAGCCCTGCGATGTGTTTTTAGACTGCTTCAATATGCAAGATCCAATCTTTACGACTCCTCCGTTGTGTTGCGTATGTCAGTTCTTCCTCGTTTTTTGTCCATTATAATAATTAATGATATTAAGAATTGCAGTGAGGTTGATCTCATTTGTGCCCCCTGGAAAAATGAAATGCCCGTCCGTGAATTTGTGTTTGGGGTCGGGTCTGCTCATTAGGTAAGTTATACATACAGATGCGCACGTGCACAATTCACATGGCTCACTCCACTCTGATGGCTTTCGCCCCCGCCCTGCTTCATTCTACTAAGGGGGTTGTGTGTGTGTGGGGGGGGGTTAGAGTGTGGGTCACATAATTTTTATTTTTTTAAATTAGGGTCGCTCCTAAAAAGTTTGAAAACCACTGGTGT
The DNA here is from genome assembly GCF_030506205.2 of Paramisgurnus dabryanus. Lineage (NCBI taxonomy): Eukaryota > Metazoa > Chordata > Actinopteri > Cypriniformes > Cobitidae > Paramisgurnus > Paramisgurnus dabryanus. The sequence continues at coordinate 30,810,798 of NC_133355.1, read as the reverse complement.
AAACAACAGCCAAACTTCTTTTTTATTTATTTTTAGGCCATTTTTGCCTTTATTTGATAGATAGTATGTAATAAGAGGACCGAAAAGTACTGGGTGGAGAGATGGCTAAGAAACTTGAGGCCTACGGCTTAAAGAGCTTGACCTGGAAGCCAAGCGGCAGGAGCACGATACCCAGTTGTTGCGGTATAGGCAGTTTGAGCTGCAGAGACAAGGAATGCGTCCGGTTGGGGTGAGTCCATTGCCTGGTACGGGCACTGCTATTCCTGTAACTGCAGATTTTGACATTAGCAAGCAAATTCGTTTGGTTCCTACCTTCAGAGAAAGTGAGGTTGATTCGTATTTTAATGCTTTCGAACGTATTGCCGCTGCCTTGCATTGGCCTAAGGACGTTTGGTCATTATTGTTGCAATGCAAGTTAGTTGGTAAGGCGCAAGAAGTATGTGCATCTTTATCTGTTGGAGAAAGCCTCGATTACGATGTGTTAAAAGCTACTATTTTAAGGGCTTATGAATTAGTGCCCGAGGCTTATCGTCAGAAATTTCGTACACATGTGAAAACTGCCAATCAGACTTTTGTGGAGTTTGCCCGTGAAAAGGCGGCTCTTTTCGATAAATGGTGCTACTCCAGTAAGGTTAACGATTTTTCACAGCTTCGGGAGCTTTTGCTCATTGAGGATTTTAAAATTTCGTTACCTGACAGAATTGTAGTCTATCTAAACGAACAAAAAGTGACTTCGCTTGCTAAGGCCGCAGTTTGTGCGAACGAGTTTATTTTGACGCATAAAAGCACTTTCGTTTCGACTGCTCGTCGAGAAAATGTTACATCTAATTCGGAAAGAAGTACGAGAAGTTCTAAAGTTGTTACAGAATCAAATGAAAAACGTGAGTGTTTTTACTGTCGTAAAACTGGTCACCTTATTGCTGCCTGTCCGGTGTTGGAAAAAAAGAACGTGCCTTTTAAAGGGAAAAATACTAAAGGTGTTGCTTTTGCTCGTACTGCTAGCTCGGTGTCTAATTTACCTGATCAGGTAAATGATTCTGTGTATGATCCATTTGTTTCAAAGGGCTTAGTTTCTCTCCCGGGTTAGGAAGGGAAACTGGTTCCTATTCGAGTTCTTCGTGACACTGGGGCTGCCCAATCGTTTTTGTTGATAGTGTGTTGCCATTTTCAAATGATTCGTATTCTGGGTCAGATGTGTTGATTCAAGGTATTGAGCTGGGCATACTTAAAGTTCCTTTGCATAATGTGTATGTTCAATCCGAATTAGTTGAGGGCTGTGTTAAAGTGGCTGTTCGCCCTCAGCTACCTGTTAAAGGGGTTGACTTCATCCTCGGAAATGATCTGGCTGGAGGCAAAGTGTTAGCTCTTCCCCAGGTAATCGATGATCCAATGACTTTCACAACGCACCCAATTTCTGTCCCTCCTTCAATATTTCCTTTTTGTGCGATTACGCGGGCGCAGACTCGTAAATTTAGTGAAGTCCCTGATTTGTCAGATAGTTTCCTCTCCTCTCCAGTTAACACGGAAGATGTGAATGTCTGCCCTAAAGAGTCGCTGTCCACTATTGGTGGTGCTGAACTGGACTTGTCAACTTTTGCTGATAGAGAGACGCTTATTAGTGAACAGCGGGATGACACTTCACTTGCTGCATGCAGAGTTTCCGCGGTAAGCAAAGAAAAGTCGTCCGAAAAATATGTAACGTTTTTCTGGGATGATGGGTTGCTTATGAGGAAGTGGTCTCCCACCACTTCTATACCTGAACTTTATTCAGTGTTTCAGATAGTTGTGCCGACTAAACATCGTTTACAAGTGTTAAATCTGGCTCACGATCATAGTTTGTCTGGGCATTTGGGTATCACGAAGACTTACCATTGCATACTCCGTCACTTTTTTTGGCCCGGATTAAAATCTGACGTAGTGGAGTATTGCCGAACTTGTCATATTTGCCAGCTCGCCGGAAAACCAAATCAGAAAATAATCCCTGCACCTCTTCGACCTATCCCTGCTATGGGAGAGCCTTTTGAGCGCATTATTTTAGACTGTGTAGGACCCTTGCCTCGAACTAAATCTGGACATCAATATATGTTAACTATGATGTGTGTAGCTACTCGCTTCCCAGAGGCGGTGCCATTACGTTCACTGAAAGCAAAGGTTGTTTTGCGCGCTCTAATTAAGTTCTTTTCAACTTTTGGCCTTCCAAGGGTAGTGCAGACTGACCAGGGCACTAATTTTACGTCCAGGCTCTTTAAACAAGTGCTCTCTCAATTGAATATTGACCATCAGACCTCTAGTGCTTACCATCCTGAATCTCAAGGCACTTTAGAGCGGTTTCACCAGACTCTTAAGTCAATGCTGCGCACGTACTGTGCTGGCTCAGAGAAAGAATGGGATGATGGTCTACCTTTACTGCTTTTTGCTGTGCGTGAAACCCCACAGGAATCTTTAGGTTTCAGCCCCGCTGATTTAGTGTTTGGCCATACTGTGCGTGGCCCAACTTCCGCGAAAGGTTGCATCGATGTTGCGATTTGTCTCGTGCTTCACTTTCGTCTACGCAGGCGAAGATGAAAGCTCGTTTTGATTTAAAGGCTGCTCCTCGCTCCTTTCAAGTGGGTGACAAGGTTTTAGCTTTATTACCTGTTGTTGGATCTGCTTTGCAAGCAAAATTTTCTGGTCCCTATGAAATCGATGCCAAACTCAGTGACACTGATTATGTGATTCGCACGCCCGAAAGACGGCGAAAGAAGCGTGTGTTTCATCTCAACATGTTAAAGTGTTATCTCTCTCGAGACTCTGGTAGCGAGACAAAAATCTCTGTTGCCTCGGTTTCTCATGTTGCTGCGTCGCATTCTTATTGTCCTAGCGAAGAGAATTTAAACGTGCGAAGTGTCTCTGCTTCTGGTGTCTGTTTACAAAATTCAGAGACTTTGCAAGACCTGAGAGTGCATTTATCTTATTTGTCTGACCTTTACCGAGAAGATATTTCTCAATTAATATATTCTCATCTCGATTTGTTTTCCGACATTCCTTCACGTACAAATGTGGTATCTCATGATATTGACGTTGGAGATCACCCACCTATTAAACAGCATGCTTACCGTGTTAACCCGACTAAGCGAGTTATTATGCAAAATGAAGTGAAGTATCTCCTTGATAATGGGTTGGCTGTTCCGAGTATCAGTGGCTGGAGTTCTCCTTGCCTCCTTGTCCCTAAGAGTGATGGCTCAGTTCGCTTTTGCACTGATTATAGGAAGGTTAATGCGGTGACAAAGCCCGATTCGTTCCCACTCCCACGCATGGAGGACTGCGTGGATAAGGTTGGTTCAGCTGTTTACGTTAGCAAACTTGATCTGCTAAAGGGTTATTGGCAGGTGCCTTTAACATCTCGCGCTGCCGAAATTTCTGCATTTGTTACTCCGGATAACCTCTTGGAATATTCCGTGATGGCATTCGGGCTAAGAAACGCGCCTGCGACGTTTCAGCGTCTCATGAACACTGTTCTAGCCGGCATTTCAAATTGCGAGGCGTATCTTGATGATATCGTGATATATTCTTCGACTTGGTCAGACCATTTTAAAACACTGCATACTGTATTCAATCGCTTAAATAATGCCAACCTCACATTAAACCTCGCAAAGTGCGAATTTGGGAAGGCTACCGTGACGTACTTGGGTAAGCAGGTGGGCCAAGGGCAAGTTCGTCCTGTCCTTGCGAAAGTCCAGGCCATAGTGGAATATCCTGTTCCTCAGACAAAAAGAGAATTGAGACGTTTTCTTGGCATGGTAGGTTACTACCATGGGTTCTGTAAGAATTTCTCAGATGTTGTGTTGCCTTTGACCAATTTACTTTCTAACTCCATGGAGTTTGTGTGGTGTGAGGCGTGTAGCGCAGCTTTTGAGTCTGTTAAGTCCATGGGCGTCGAAACCATTATACGTGGGTGGGACAGGACCCACCCACTTTTTAAGACCAATGATAATGGACCCACCCACTATTTCTCTAATTTAGCGCATTTGTCTGTTCACTTATCAAAGCCCTGTTAGTCCAAATCCATTCCACTAGAGCAGGGATCCCTAACCTTTGCTTTTTTTACACCGCTGACCCGTTTCAGCTTTTAAACATAATTCGCGGGGGTGAGTGGATGCTGAGTTGCTGTTCGAACAAAGTGCTGAAAAACCTCATTTGCCAAATGTATAACGTTTTAAACAGAAATAAATGTCAAACAACCCTGCATTAAGAAAATTAATAACTGCTTTATTTATAGTATATTTTCTATAGACGTATAAAACCATATTAAAGCGGATTATTTTACTTTCATTGTTTCACGAGTTTGCCTGCCCATTTAGTCTTAATAATTAACGGTAAACGAACGTATAGCTTGCTTTTAAAGGCAGCTCGAACCTTAGGTCTGACTCTAGCCCCAAGTTCAAGTCACAGAAGAAAAAAGAAGGAGATGATGAGGAGAGATGCCAGAAGAAGTGCATCTGTCGCGGAGGCACAGAGACTCCGGTTTTGCTTTTAATGATAATTAACACAGCACTAAATGTGGTTCCTTTCAAACGTTAAAAGTGTAGGCTACTCGTTAAAATATTATTACTGCTGTAAAATAGTTTATTTTGATTATGGTGCCACGATCGCTGGATAATTGTCAAGTTTTTTTACAGAAGCCAATTACTTTTCATTTGCGATATCACAGAGTTGAACGTCTTCACGTATTGTTATTATTTGCGAGGTACATTTGCAAATAAGTCATAAAGTCATACCTCTGTTTAATCGATTGTGTTTTAGAAGTACACATGCTCAAACTCTTATGACAGCATGTTCCCGACGGATACCATAAAATAACGTGATCTCTCATTTCCAGAATCTCACATTTATATTTCTCTAAGAGAGAGAAAGAGAGATTGGGTATAACAAATAAAAAAGGTACACAAAAGTTATCAGTTTACCTTCATTCGTTTTTATACCTTTAATTTCCTTAAAATAAAAAATAAACATTGTAGCCTACTGTCAGCAGAGTAGAGAAAAGAAATGACACAGAGAAAGATAAATGAAACATGACATGTGTCATTATTTGCAAAATATTTAAAGGGCTATTACCATAATTTCGACCGCAATAGGCTCTTTAATTTAATGAATGCAAATGTTCAGGCTAATTAAAAGGAAACATAAAAATGTCATCTATTGCAGTAAACGTATTTTTCGGGGGGGGGGGGGGGGGGGATTTCATTTGCTTCCGACGCCCATGGTTAAGTCACTTCTGTGTAGCACACCTGTATTATCTGCCCCTGACTTTTCTGTGCCCTTCAAATTGGATGTAGATGCAAGTGCGACTGGGGCCGGTGCTGTACTTCTGCAAGAGGATGCCCACGTGATCGATCACCCAGTTTGTTATTTCTCAAAGAAATTTTTGAAGCATCAACTCAATTATAGTACTATCGAAAAGGAGGCATTGGCACTATTGTTGGCATTGCAAAATTTTGAGGTGTATGTCGGCTCCAGTTCAATACCCATCGTCGTCTACACCGATCATAATCCTTTGTTGTTCTTAACAAGAATGCGTAATTCCAACCAACGCATTATGCGATGGGCCTTGATAATTCAAGAATTTAATTTGGAGATTAGGTATAAAAAGGGTACCGATAATGTGATGGCCGATGCTCTGTCGCGCTCTGTGTAAATCTAAAGAGATCAACAGTATGTTGATTTTTGGTGGTGGGGGTGTTACGAGAATGTATATTGGTTGTGTTGTCTCTTGTTTTTTTTTGCGCTCTTTTTCTCTCTCTCCCTTTCTTACACTTGCAGATTGGGACTGACAGGCGAGTTGCCGCCCCGTCATCAAGTTTAGCTCTACCCCGCGACTGTGATTGGTGGCTGCCAATATGTTTCTTTTCAAAAGAGACCGGCTATGGTGAAATGGCAGCTTTCCACGACTACGGGCCGGTCGTGGTGCTCAGAGCTCCGTCAGCCGCCAGACCGAGTATTTGATAGACACTTGTAAAATATGTCATATGAAGGGTGACCTGCCCTGTATTTATTTTCCTTAAATATTTCTTTATATTTTGGGTAGTGTAGGAAGGTAAGATGTTTTGTAATTTCCTTTGTCCCATCTGTAAGGTTAGTTAGTTTTCCCGTTTTCTTTTTAGTATTGTTTTGTTTGTTATTTTGGGCGGATGGTTCACTCCTAAGCTGTTTTCATTGCTGCTAAACAATGATTGAAATTGCTTGATCTTTTAATATAATAAATTAACCTATACATCTTTAACTTGTGGTGTTTTCTCGTATTATGGTATGATGGCTGGGGGAGCCTTAACTCCTATTTATTTGTTGCAACTTTTCCCCTAGAGGTTGTAACAGTTATAATAACATATAAAATTCTAATTAAATAATAAGATTATCAATATATAAATGTTCATTCATCTTTGCCATATTACAGTATATACATTTAGTTGACTAGTGGTATTCGCTTATTAAAAAAACATTAATGACATTAATCAAAACACTTACATTGTCATATTAAGAAAACTGTCGCTGCTGCTGTTGTCACAAGGTGACTATAGTAGGGCGGCGGCGGAGATTGGTTCCGCTTGAAGAGGGTTTCCGCCCGGGCCCAAATTTTCATGCACCTGTATTTCCTGGTCTCCCTGGCAACTTAAATTATGGATTGACGAGCAACAGGTGTGGCAGTTTAACGTGGCAGCGCGTGATTGGAAGAGGTGATGCAGATGGGCACGATAAGTAGACCTGTGAAACACAAAGTGACGGTAGATTTCAGGGAAGCAGCTGATTTTCGGGGTAAGCCCCGCTCCGCCAAGGGCGGATTAAATATCCACTCCTCAAAAGGCACCGTTGATCCGAGGATCGCTAAGGCGAACGGAGAGAAGACGGCTAAAGGAGCCGGAAGAGAGGGGTGGAGATTGTTGATGCAAGGAGCATCACAGAAGAGGACACAAACACGAGTGTGCTGTGATTTTGCCCATCGGGTTTGTTGTGCTGGCTGGGTTCATTGTGTTCGGTGGTGAAGTGATACTGTGCTGCTGTGGTGTACCGACGGAGGATTAAATGTGACGTGAGCTGGAAATAGAAGAAGGGGAGAAATTGTTGGCTGAGTATATTGAAAGTTATTGATGTTGTGAGAATATTTGACAAGCATATTCTTAGTGAAATCGTTGGCTAAATACGACTGGATTATATGCAACAAGGAAGGAATTAGCCCGTGTGGATACCACGGAGACCAAGAGAGAGAGTGTGACAACTTACCGTGAGTACAAGGAAATTTACTGTTGGATGTATTTATTGTGAGTACGTCTTCTCAGGTGTGTGTAAGCCCCCAGCGAACGAAGATAGCGGCCCTGTCACGGAGCAGAGTGGTGGGCGAGCCGGCAGTACAGCATTATAAGAAGGAGGATCATTGTAATAGCTACTTTCAACCATCAGCCTTCGATTACAACGCCCCGCTGGTCCACAGCCGACTCCGGGAAGATCTTGGCCTGACCTTACTATTTGTCACTTGAAGTGTGTCGTGGGTGAGTCTTGACTTTACTGAGTGTGTACACTTGATGTCGTGCAGTGTTGTGCTGTGTATTTGTTGTCAGGAGCCATTATAGTGAGTCGGCCGTGAGTGAAGACGCCGTGAGGTGGGCGAAGTGCTACAAAATCATATGTTGTGCAGTGATTCAGTGTGGAAACGGGTGTGGCATCGAGAGCCCCTGTGGTGGATATAGTCAAGTCGGTGGTGGATTGTACAGAAGACCTAGACCTTTTGCGTGAGTAGAGATTCGAGTGCTGATGTATATGTGAAGGAAAGCACAGTGTGTGTAGAAGTGCAGCGTGTAGTGATCTGTCTGTCACGGAGCCTCTTCAAAGGTGCGCCCCTGTCCAGATCTCTGGAGCTACACGAACGGAGAGGGCAGCGTTCGGCCCGAAGGTGACTTATCCTACCCCCTCATTGTGACTGAGGGCTTGGAGGTAAAGGCCGCAAGTAACCATCTCCTCACGGAGGTCTGTGAGTAAATCCATCCACTGTATACACCGTAGGCTATCAAAAGTTCCATATAAGTACGAGTGGGATGCCAGAGAAATAATTACCGTGTCCACTGCTACCAGCCCACCTGTAAGAGAGAGAAAAGCCACAGTTAAAGGTGCCGTGTGATCTTGTGTTACAGCCCTGAACCCTCTAATGGAGGAAGACTGCGAACCACTTACCTGTGAACGTACTCACCGTATCCACTGCTACCACCCCACCTGTAAGAGAGAGAAAAGCCACAGTTAAAGGTGCCGTGTGATCTTGTGTTACAGCCCTGAACCCTCTAAAGGAGGAAGACTGCGAACCAGTTACCAGTGAACGTACTCACCGTATCCACTGCTACCAGCCCACCTGTAAGAGAGAGACAAGCCACAGTTAAAGGTGCCGTGTGATCTTGTGTTACAGCCCTGAACCCTCTAAAGGAGGAAGACTGCGAACCAGTTACCTGTGAACGTACTCACCGTATCCACTGCTACCAGCCCACCTGTAAGAGAGAGAAGAGCCACAGTTAAAGGTGCCGTGTGATCTTGTGTTACAGCCCTGAACCCTCTAAAGGAGGAAGACTACGAACCAGTTACCAGTGAACGTACTCACCGTATCCACTGCTACCAGCCCACCTGTAAGAGAGAGACAAGCCACAGTTAAAGGTGCCATGTGATCTTGTGTTACAGCCCTGAACCCTCTAAAGGAGGAAGACTGCGAACCAGTTACCTGTGAACGTACTCACCGTATCCACTGCTACCAGCCCACCTGTAAGAGAGAGAAGAGCCACAGTTAAAGGTGCCGTGTGATCTTGTGTTACAGCCCTGAACCCTCTAAAGGAGGAAGACTACGAACCAGTTACCCGAAGAATACTTACCGTATCCATTGTTGTTAGCCACCTGTATAAGTAAGTGAGGAAGACACAGTTAAAGGTGCCGTGTGATCTTGTGTTACAGCTCTGAGCCCTCTAAAGGAGGAAGACCACGAACCAGTTACCCGAAGAGTACTTACCGTATCCATTGCTGCTAGCCACCTGCAAGAAAGAGAGAAAGACACAGTTAAAGGTGTCGTGTGATTCTGTGTTACAGCCCCGAGCCCTCTAAAGGAGGAAGACTACGCATCAGCCACCCGAAGACTGCTTACCGTATCCACTATCACCAGTTACCTGCAATTCTGCCTCCAGGAGAACGGAGGGCGCCACGGATAGAAGGAACCCCAAAAGGCCCGTCCCCTCCCCGTTCTTTTAAATTTGCCTGGAGGCCAGAAGAGGCCTTTATTTTAAGTCCCTTCCCCCTCCCTGATTTCATTTTAAATAATTTAATAAAGTTGCATTTTAATTTACTTGTATCTTGTGTGTCTGGTCATTGGGGTGGCTTTGGGAACCTCCTCGAGGTGGAAACTAGGAAGGGGCGTGACCCTTTAGCGATCTCGGGTCCGCTCCGACCTGTGACACTGTCATACTTGGGACATCGTCACTGACCTTTTTTTGACAGCAATCAGCTGTAAAATGTTTTTTTCCTGCTTGATTTTCATTGATTTTGAGTAAAATAATGGAACGTTTTCAAGATCCCTGGGGTCAATGTGTTAGCATGACAGAAGGTTGATGCTTTCGGGAGAACAAGCAACAGCAGGCATTTTTCCATCGCCCGAGTGCCTCTCAGGAAAATTATTAGATGTTGATGGCTTACGTTTCTTCCCCACCACAGAAAACCACCACAAGTTTATCAATGCCACTAAAGTAATATTTTGTTTTTGTTTGTTTGTTGATCACAGAGTACAAAGTAGATGAGGAAAACTAGGATTTAGTGTGTATTCAAAGCACCGCCCTTACTGTTTACAATGCGTGGAATCGTGCTCTGTGATTGCAGACCTGCCAACATGTACGCATTTTTCGTACTGGGCACGCATTTTGACCCTTTAAATACGCTTATACGGTTCGCTGCTCTCTATGTACGCATTTCTCTGTTTCAGTTTCTATGCAATCTATGACGTTGATTCTGCCACTGTCAGCCAGTGAAAAACTTTTGGCCAAAAAAAAACAAAAACACTTTTGGCCAATCAGAGCGCTGCATTTTAACTCTCCGCCCACCTCCCCCTCTTAGCCAAATGCTTCGCGCATTCAGTTCAATTCAGTCACAGTCAGTGCCTTAAGCAAGCCAGGCTGGTTGTAGGTTTGCATGCTATGGCTGAACCGCCTCAAAAAAAGGTTCGGAAACCACAACGGTTTCTTGAGAGCTATCAGGAGCGATGGCCTTGTCTCCAGATGTCCAGACTACCTCATCACGCGTTCTGCACCGTGTGCAAGGCCGACGTCGACATCAGTCACCAAGGGACAACAGGTAACGAACACAGTACCACACAAACACTCCCCACCCCCGAAACATAATGATATTAAAATGGATCGGATGATAAGAAAAATAAAACGTTCATAGTGTTAAGGTTACAGGTTATTTTAGCCTAATTGAATTTATGATTGTAAAAAATTACCTTGCCATCATAACGGAGTCCAGCTTTGATGAGCTCTATGATAACTGTGTAATAGCAACGGTGTATTTTCTCATATTTCTAAATTTGCACTTAAAGGGACACTTCACCCATTTGCATTAAGCTTTGTATAGTTAGAAACCCAATCATGTTTTTGAATGGTCGTGCATCATTCCCTCTGTTTCCCCTGAGACAGGAGAAATATGGATTTCAGTGTTGCACTTCCTTCTTTCAATGATGTAAAAATCATCATTTTGCATCATTGAAAGAAGGAAGTCCTATATCTTTGTAGAGGGGGTGAGACTACAAACACTCCTTTTCCTGGTTAAATAGGCACCAAATTCTAAATTTATGTTACATTTCGACTACAAATATGATCCACTTTTAATAAAGATTAATGTTTCCACGGGTGAAATGCTCCTTTAATTTCATTTAAAAAAATATAACACTCATAACACATTGATAAGAGGAGGAACGGCACCCGTGTGAATGTACCGTAAGGCTTCAGTGTAAATGTATGATGATTTTGCAGACAATGTGGCGGGGTCGTGTTTAGTCACTATTTTGCAGATAATAATAAAAATAGCATTCAGTTGTGTTAAAATGCAATGTAATGTGACAGATCAAAGAGGAAAACATGACGCAAAGATGTCACATGCTAAATAGCGTGTGATGCTATCACTGCCACAGTCTCTCAAAATCTGTGGGAAACAGTGAATATGATGGCCACTGACAATGCAGTGTCACCCATGTCAACATTTATAAAGCCTATCTGAAAAATCTGACCCCTGTTATTTATTAGCCTATTATTTATTATTCTTGTCTCTGCAGGCTTAAATAGTGTGCTTTTGCAGTAGTTACTTTAGGCCTATTTAATGTTGCTTTATGAGTAAATCATTACTTAATAATTAATACTTAATTCCCTTCAGTAATCAGAAGGCTATGTGATAACCTGTGGTCTGACTCATCTTTAACACAGAAGTACTTAGGCTTATTTATTAGCTCAAAAATATATGGGCACAAAATATTAGACATTTGTGTAGTTTCACTACAGGTACAGTTATTCATCTACTCCATTCGTCTACATACTAAATTAATAATTTATTGTAATCTAGGAGGCAGGGACGGATTGGCAATCTGTGCGTTCTGGAAAAGTCCAGAACGGCCGTTTAACGGAGGGCCGTTGCCCGGCCGACGGCAAAAAAAATAACGCAATATGAACAGCCAACAGCAGAGGCACTAATACGATCACTTATATGCTGCTACGTGTAAAAAAAACAAACAAGGAAGAAGAGTCGGCCTACTAGCCGTGATTGGTCCACGGATTCCCGGAATTGCAAGAGTCTATGTCCGCAAGCTTGAGCATCCACAGCCTGGTCATGATGAGGGACAGGACAGACCGAGTTAACTTCACACCAACAAGAGCTAAGTGCCAGTAGTAGCAGGACACGTGACATTATAATATAATATACAAGATATAAAAATAAATAAAACTCGCGTGAAAATTAACGTAATGCGCAACTACTGAGAGAGACGTGATGTGTGTGTGTGTGTGTGTGTGTGTGTGTGTGTGTGTGTGTGTGTGTGTGTGTGTACCTGGTAATTATCACATTGTGGGGACCAATTGTCCCCACAAAGATAGGAATACCAGTGTTTTTGTGACCTTGTGGGGACATTTTGATGTCCCCATGAGGAAACAAGCTTATAAATCTAACAAGATGATGTTTATTGAAAATCTAAGGTACAAGAATGGTTTTTGTGATGGTTGGGGTTAGGGAATGGGGCAGGTAAGTGGAATAGAATATACAGTTTGTATGGTATAAAATGCATTACGTCTATGGAATGTCCCCACAAAACATGGAAACCAGAATGTGTGTGTGTGTGCGCGCGCGTGTAGGAGAGAGAGAGAGAGAGAGGCGCGGGCGCGATTGAACAGTGGAAACGTAAAAACAATACATACTCCGTCATTTTGTTCATATGGGAAATCATTCAAACTGCAAAGTATTTGCTTATATTTGTGTGCAGTCACAATAAAACAAAACATTGTGCTTTTGTCAAACTATAAACTCTTGTCAAACTGTAACCTACAACTGGCATCTAACCAAAATCACACACACCAAAGCAACAAATATTTATCCAACCCTGTTTACAAACAGTCTGTGGGTGGACATTCATCGTATTGCATTGGTTTTCATTTCTTTCATTGACTTTATTGTATATGAGAGATTATAGTGAGCTCACATTTTCTGCTACAATGAAGACTAAGGTATTGAATTAAACGGGTAAATATCAGGCATGCATTGTGACCACTCTAAACGTGCTAATATACAAGAAAGGGGGCTAAATAATTGACCAAATATTAGTTTAACCAAAAATCCTAGCTTGCAATTTCTGTCTGTCTTCTATCAGAGTGCATTTTTTTCTTGTCTTTCATATTTGTGTTTAGTATTGTGGAATTGGCAAAGACCTGGCGGTTGTTTGTGAAAGCTTTACAGACAAAATTAATATAGGGCCTAGCCTTTTTCATTATTTCACACCCATATTATACATCAAAGTGTAATATTACATTGACAAAATATTAAATAACGTCTGATAGTCTGACAGTATTGTGGCATAGTATCAGGAAATCATTGTGTCTGTTGCGTACGGCTAGGGGCGAATGGCCGGATGATGGGCCTATTTGGGAAAAAGTCCAGGGCTGTTTTTTAGCCCCAGTCCGTCCCTGCTAGGAGGTAGTGATGAGCCAAACAATGTATTTGAATATAAATTACATGTATCTAGTTTTTATTTGAATTAATTGTGTGCGCGTGTATGTATATGTATATTTACACAGTGGGTACTGAAAGTATTCAGACCCCTTTACCTTTCAATGAGGATGAGAAGAAATGGACAGCATGTTAGTTAAATATGAGTGTCACAGCAAAGGGTCTGAATTTGTATGACCATGTGATATCAGTTTTTCTTTTTTAATAAAATAGCATAGCAAAAATGTCCACGTCTGTTTTTTCTGTCAAGATAGGATAGGTTGCTGAGTGTACATTAATGAGAAATACTATGAACTTTTTTGATTTTAGCAAATGGCTGCAATGAAACACAGAGTGAAAAATGTAAAGGGGATCTGAATACATTCCGTACCCACTGTATATGATCATAATATTTGTAACAACATCCAGGAATATGACCTAATAGCCTTTCATAATCTTTTTCTTCTCCACCTACATTTTCAGATTGCAGACGCCATGTGGAAGGAACAAAGCACAAGAAACTGGAAAGTGCCATGGCCTCGGTCCCTAAGGTCACCACAAAATTTTTTGGAGATCAAGATCTACGGACCATCAGGGCAGAAACACTTTTCTCAAACTTTATAGCTGAGCACAATGTGCCAGTGTCTATAACTGACCATGCTGCACCATTATTTAAAAAGATGTTTCCAGATAGTCAAATTGCCCAGCAGTACGGCTGTGCCCGAACCAAGACAGCAGCTATATTGAACACACTTTCCTTGAATGATGAACAGGTTATCAGTGACCTCATGTGCCGTTCCCCATTTAGCATTGCAACTGATGGTAGCACAGACATGGATGATGTCAAGCTTTATCCTTTAGTTGTCCGTGTCTATGATCCCAGTGTTGGAAAAGTAGTTGTAGTACTCCTGAAAATTGTTGAGTGTAGAGAGTCTACTGGCGAAGCGATATACAATCTCATTGACCAGGAACTTAACAAAAGGAAAATACCATGGGGAAATTGTGTAAGCTTTTCTGCTGACAATGCCTCTGTCATGCAGGGATTAAGAAAAGGTGTAGCAGCATTCATTAAGTCACAGAATCCTCACATTTACATGGTCGGCTGTGCATGCCACCTGATGCATATAGCTGCAGAAAAGGCTGCAAGAAGTCTAGGTGTTGACATTGAAGACATGCTCATCGTGATCTACTACTACCTTGACAAGAGCAGCAAGAGCAAAGCTTTGCTGCGTGACCTCCAAATGCTGTGCGACACTGATGTGAGGAAGATTTTGAAATTATCCTCAACCAGATGGCTGGCTCTTGGCAAATGTGTCAATCGACTCCTCCAGCAGTGGGAACCACTGACTCTGTTTTTTTGCTGAAGAGGCAACAGGGAAGAAGGCAGCTAAACCTCTCACGTCCTCAGCTCATCCCTCTCTGAAGAGCCCAGCTGCCCCTAAGCCCTCAACTCTCACACCTACCTCAGGCACCCAAACAGCTGCAAGTGGGGTCTGCACCCAAACAGCTGCAAGTGGGGTCTGCACTCAAACTGCTGCAGGCAGGGCCAAGCACTACACAGCAGCAGATAGGGCCCACACTCAAACAGCTGCAGGAAGGACCAAGCACTACAAAGCAGTCACCTCAACCACCCAAGGAGTTTGACCTAAACCAATTTGTTTTTCAACAAAATGAAATGGGCAAAAAACAGAGGGATCTGTCCAAAAAGAAAACAGAAAAGAAAAAGAAGATAGAAAAAACAGAGGTCACAAAACCACAGAGGGTGTATGCTTTCTTGACTGACCCACAATCCAAGCTGTATGCTCTTTTTTTAAAGAGAGCTATACCTTTATTTGAAACTTCAAACGAGCACCTGCAAAAAGAAGAGCCATGCCCATATTGCTGCTGATATTGGAGCTACAGTTGCAAAAAATGCTTTTGGCCTTCTGCAAACCTGAGTGTGTTGTGGAAATGATGGAGGAAGTAAGGAGAGGATCCCAACCCACTCTCTACAAATCCAGGGAACACCAGCTGCCTGATAATGAGCTGTCGATTGGACATGACACACTGACATTTATCAAAAGTCAAGCTAACTTACCTCTTGGAGCTTTCTTCAGGGATGTAAGGAAATATTTCACAGCAGCTGTTCAGTACATGCTCTATAAATTTCCCTATGGGGACGAATTGCTGCGTCATGCTGCCGTAGCTGATATAAGCAGACGCCAAACAGCCACATTCTCCTCACTGACATACTTCATAGACAGGTTCCCCTGCTTGTTGGGAAATGCTGTTACAGTGGATGAATTGGAGGACGAGTTTCGGCTCTTTCAGTCCACCACCTTGAATGATGGTATTCTTACCAAACGGGCTGATGAAGCTTGGAGAGAATTAGGTGTGATGGAATCAGGAGGGAAGAAACTTTTTGCAAACCTCTCCACAGTTATGCTTGGGGTGTGTGTGATTTTTCACAGCAATGCAGACTGTGAAAGGATTTTCAGCTTGGTCACTAAAAACAAAACACAATCTCGTGCTAGCCTTAGCACAGAGATGCTTAGTTCTCTGGTTACAAGAAAAGTCATGATTGCCTCCAAAGGCACCACTTGTTACATAGAGACTTTTACTGATGCACTACTTAAAAAAGCCAAATCTGCAACCTATAACAAGTTAAACAATGCAAATGTTTAAACACTATGCATAAAAAAATTTGAATCTTTTTGTTGTTGTTTGTTTTTAGTAGCCTGGTTTTGACATCGATAACTGCTGGTTTTGTCAGGATTCTGTCAGAATCTTATTTTGTTTTAATCTCTAGTTCTATTTTGACAGGATTCTGACGGTACCATGTTCTGTGTGGGAACACGTGGCCATGGTGTGTTGATATCAGGCCACGTGTTTTCCTTGTCTTGTCTCTTTTACCCCGCTCCCTTGTCATTCTCATTGGTTTGATTGTTTGATCCCTAGCACCTGTTCCCCTCTTGATTTACTCCCTTATTTAAAGCCCTTGTGTTTCTTGTCCTGTGCTCGTTCGTCTGTTTTACCTGCATGTAGTCAGGTGTAGTCTTGTTTAGTGTTTAAGACTGGTTTAGTGTTTAGTGTCAAAGTGTTTAGTGTCAAAGTGTTTAGTGTCAAAGTGTTTAGTGTCAAAGTGTTTAGTGTCAAAGTGTTTAGTGTCAAAGTGTTTAGTGTCAAAGTGTTTAGTGTCAAAGTGTTTAGTGTCAAAGTGTTTAGTGTCAAAGTGTTTAGTGTCAAAGTGTTTAGTGTCAAAGTGTTTAGTGTCAAAGTGTTTAGTGTCAAAGTGTCCTCAGTTTACTTTTATTTCTGATTTTCAGGTTTTCATGGGCTATGCCTCCTGTTTGTTTTCAATTCAATGTTGAGAGTGATTTCTTGTATATCTTGTACGTATATGGTTGTGAAGTAACTAATAAATCTTGATTGGTAAAAGTATATTATGTGTATATATTATGTATTCTGGTGTTTGGGCACTGTGTCTGAACTTCAGGCTCAAGATTTTTCTTTACACTGTAGGTATCTCATAGGTTTTTTACTGATGGTTGGGCAATGGTGGAGCATAGGTGTTGGGCTGCTGGGTGCGCGCGCATGGGGGGGGTGTGGTGAGGTTGTACTCATAAAATTTCTTCAAGGTTGGCAGGTCTGTGATTGGTTATTATATTCTGCAGCCCTTACAAAAAATACTGCAGTTTTTTAAAAGTAATACTACAGTTTCTGTACAATGTAGAAAAATGCAGTTTTTTGGACACGAAAAAACTGCAATATTGCAGTAAAGTTAAAATACAGTTGAAGCGTTACTTAAAGCAACACTATGTAGTTTTTCAACCTTTAAATAATGTCTCTAAAATTATTTCACTGATAGAACAACTCTTAACTGGACAAATTCTACTGCTGCTGCAACCTGAGAAGTAGTGATGGGAAGTTCGGATCATTTTTCTGATTCAGATCTTTGAATCTCGTTCATCAAAATGAACGAATCTTTTTTTGAGTCATTTCGTTATTTTCGTTCATTTAAAATATGATTACCTATAATTTCACAAGTTACCCCAAAATAACCACTTATGCAAACAAATATGACATTTCTAACAAGTTATGAGAAATAAAAATCCTTATTTCATTGTTTCTTGACACAAGCTCTGAAACATACACAAGAGATAGAAATTATTAGCTTACTCCTAAGTCAGTCCTCGTGTACAAGTCATGGTAATGCAGCCAAAGCCAAAATATAAGAAACGGAACTCCATATTTATCACATTTGTACGCCTCCTCTCGTGTCTAACTTACAGATGTTAGTTGTCAACTCGTCACTGTCTTACTGACTCTCTGTGTTCGGCCAGGCTGTGCCGTATGATATACAGCACAGGACCGGAAAGAGAAATGATTAGTTCATCATTCTCTCGAGTTCGGGACGAGTTCGAGTCTTTCGTTCTTCCTGTCAGCCTCATAGAGGCTATGCTGTCAGTACCGGAAAGATAAATGATTAGTTCATTCAAGTCTTGAGATCGGGTTCGGCCGGGTCCGAGTCCTTATGTCACGTGACCGCTGGTATATCACATTAAATACAACATTAGATTCGTATTATTGATTGCGTCTGAATGTATCCTATATTGTTTTATATTTAGTAAATTAAATACAAAATATGTGCAAAAACATTATTTGAAAAATAAAAGTTCCATCTTATTGAAGAACGAAAGACTCGGACCCGACCGAACCCGAACGGTGAACTAATCATTTCTCTTTCCGGTACTGGTAGTGTAGCCTCTATGGGACTGACAGGAAGAACAAAAGACTCGAACCTGTCCCGAACTCGAGACTCAAGAGAACGATGAACTAATCATTTCTGTTTCAGATTCAGAGCCCATATGTTGCGCAATGCGCATGCGCGGTCAACACAAAATGAACGAATCACTCTCTGAGACAACTCGGTAGTCCCGAGTCATATTAAAGATTCGTTCAAAATGAACGAATCGTTCATGAACGACACACCACTACTGAGAAGCCCCCTAGCTGCTACAAGCACACTCTGAAAGTGGCGGTGGAGGGTAGAGCACACAGCCCCGCCCCTTCCCCTTGCCTGCAAAAGAATGTCTGATACCAGGCACTGTTGCGCTTTTTAACCACATGGGGGAGCCATAATTCAATTTTACATGAAAACTACTTAGTGTTGCTTTAAGTACAACTGCA
The DNA here is from genome assembly GCF_030506205.2 of Paramisgurnus dabryanus. NCBI lineage: Eukaryota > Metazoa > Chordata > Actinopteri > Cypriniformes > Cobitidae > Paramisgurnus > Paramisgurnus dabryanus. The sequence goes on along the minus strand of NC_133355.1, from coordinate 30,792,399 downwards.
CTAGAACTGCAGTACTGCTGAAGTAGGCTACTGAAGTACAACTGCACTAGAACTGCAGTACTGCTGAAGTAGGCTACTGAAGTACAACTGCACTAGAACTGCAATACAGCTGAAGCATTACTGAAGTACAACTGCAATAGAACTGCAGTACTGCTGCAATACAGCTGTAGTAGTACTAACATTATACAGCAATACATAATACAACTAAAATACAATACTATTAAAGTGCTATGTTATTAAAATGCAGTACAAATAAAGGTGGACTACACAGAACAGCAAGTTTTATTCAATATTGCTTATTAAATAATATTTTTATTGCATTTCTACAATATATGATGAATAAAGGTTCAACAAACAGTGAATTTCTCAAACCGTATTGCAACACAAATGTTCCTGTCATGTGTGGGGAAGGCAGAACCCAATTGCAGACAGCTCTTGAACGAAAATACTTTTATTATAACAAAAACACCCTTGAGAGGGCAAACAAAGACAATAATCTAAATAAATAACATAACGTGACGTAATGTAACAGGGCCTTCAGTGACACATAACATATAAAGTGTACCCTTACAGATAAGAAGATAGATTAAGACTCATTCGCTGGCAATGGATTCAGAAGATACTTAGTTCGTCTAGGGAGGTAGGGGTTAATACTGATGAATGACAAGAGACTGCTTGTAAAGTAAGTAAGATGTTTATAAACTTTTTCCCCTTTGTTTGTTATAGGCCTTTTCCTTTAAAAGAAATTACAAAACTACATTAACATTAAACAAAACTAAACAACAAATCAATTACACCATCTGATGTAAAATAAACAATATGTTTTAGATCAGTGACCTCAAATCACTACCCTTAACAAAACATATGACAAAACAGACAAATAGACAATTAGACTCTTTTTCAAATTTGACTGATATCAGATCCTTTTTTCAGTGTAAAACTGGTTAGAACAGCAACAGTAAAATACAGTCCAGTTCCAGCTAAGGCAGTTCTCAATACTGATCAGATCTCAGTTCCAGAGGTAAGTATTTACTGTTGTCCACTTACGTGTAGAACAGTTGAAAACTCAAAGTGTTATATAAACAAAACACAAGGTACTCCCTTGAATGGATTAGATGAATTTCCTCTTCTTCACTCTTAAAAAAAATGGTTCTATATCAAACCAGAAATGGTTCTATCACCCGCTTCATATATGGAACCCCCAAATGGTTCAATATAGAACCACTTTAATGGGTTCATTAAAAAGAACCCCAAATGGTTCTTTGAATCAAAGTAAGATGGTTCTATTTAGAACCATTAAAGGTTCTTTATTATTATGAGTAATTTATTATTGATAAAAAATTATAACCGATCCAGAAAATTATAAAAGTTTACTATTTATTAATTGTATTATACAGAAATATGAATATATAAAAATTACTTAAAATCACATCTCTTTATTCTGTATTAGACAGCAAAACTTTAGTTTACATTTAAAATGTCTCATTACATTCAACCATTTAGTTATTTAATTATTTCCATTAAGCATTTTCACTTTTTAATAAACATACATGCATTATATATATATATATATATTAAATTTGCATCTCTGTATTAAACAGCTAAACTCTCAATTACACTATACATTCAAAAATTTTGTTCAAGTTATTTCCCTTACGCATTTTCTGTTTTTATAAACAAATATAGTAATTTTTAGTAACTTTTACATGTGTCTGAAATGATGAAAAGAAATCACAATGCATTTAAAGACAATTCATGAACAATCTATTAAATAGATGACAATTTACACAAGTTGATTGTACATTTGTTTTGTACAGGTATTTAAATTTAAGCATATATTTTATAAATTAAAGTCACCGTGTGCTTAATGGCAAAAGGGTATTGAACCTTGAAGAGAAAAAAAACGCAAACAGTCACTCCACAGCCTGTGATGTCAATGTCTTCCACATATTATTGTGGCAAAACTGAAGTCACTACCCCTTTAACCATTCATTGTATTTTGCCATTCATAACGGGACATCGTGACGTAATGACGCTACTACGTCAGCTACGTGAGTGGAAGTGACGAGCATATAAGCGAGCCTTCATTCACAAAATGGTAGACAGATACCGAGATACTACACGCCGGTTTGCCAGTGTTGTTGTTCGTCGAGGTGTGGGATAAGGAAGAAAGTGTCCGAGTCATTTGTTATTGCTCGAGTGGAGAGGAAAAGTTCGGCTGTGACACCTAATCGTGGTGAACGCTAGTATGCGTGTTTCCTGGCGTGGGATGAATCTGGAAACCCCGAGTGCTGAAAACGCTGCCAAACGCGTGCGATTATGGATATGTGAGCCTTGAACGACGCCGCAACGGAGACGCTGTGTGCACGGCTGTGGCGGGTCTCATTTGGATAAAGTGTTGTATTTGCTGGACCGCGTTGAGGCGAATGCTGAATGAAACCGCGGCAACGCCAAGTCAACACGACGTCAGGTATCCACACTCACCCAGTGAAACTGTTTCTGGTTAATGGCAGAAACCAAATAACCTCTCTGTAGCTCGAACCCAACTTAACTTTCTCAGACCAATATTACCCTTACCCCCGCTGCCATTAAATAACGGCAAACTGGTGTAAACTTCCACACACACACATACACATGAACTTTCACTCACACACACACGCAAACCACACACCATTTTTGTTTTGGTTGTTTGTATATATATATATTTTCTTGTTTTTCTTGTTGGTGGTTGAGTTATTGTATTAGTAGTGTCAATTTTTTTGTTATCTTCTATTTTTTGAAGTACTGGTGTAGTGTATGGTGTCCAATTCATGTTTTTCACTTGTGTTGAAAATGTAAATACACTCAAATGTTTTTGAAAGTGTACTTCTGTGTCCTAGTGAATTACTTTGTTTTGGTGGGATTTATTGTGATATTCACACAACCAAATGGTCATCATATCACTAGGATGTGTAACAGTTGCCATCAGAGCTATCCGTGGTAACTAATTATTTGTATTTTTTGACCAGTTCATGCTGGTCTGGCGCCCGAACAAACTCCTATTATAAAAACTTTTCTTAGTAGGGCCGGCCACTGTTACAACATTGTCCATTATAAAGTTGATACTTTCAGCTTTGAGAGGATCAGGAGAGCCGTTGAACACTATGGTTGGTGTGGGACTTTGGAGTCCTGTAAAACAAACATTTCACCTTTTAAGTGCTTTTTACCAATTAACAGAAGCCATCAAATAGACTTAAAATTACCCCATAATAACACAAATAAAGTATGACAACTAGGCAAGCGACACTAAAGAACCAACAAGACTCATAATAATTGATGTGGAGCTGTATGCTATTTAAGGGTAAACAGAGTCATATTTTGATATTTGCATTGAATGTTACTTTAAATGAAGTGCCTCAAATGCTAATGGAATTACAGAAGACTATACTTACACTATTTACACAGTAAAGGAAGCTGGGATTTTCTTAAAATAATGCTTGCAATAACATAAGTGGAGCATTCCTCACCAGACCTACAAAGATACAAATTATTGTACATTAGGTACAGAAATCAATTACAGGGACATTTTACTCAAAAAAGAAAACTAACTCACTCACTCACTCGTTATTTCAAACGTTCACAACTTTCTTTCTTCAGCAGAACACAAACACAAAAAAGATTTTGAAGAATGTCTGTAACCGAACAACGCTGGTAGCACCTTATGGACACAAAACCAATGCAGGTCAATGGGCACCATTGTTGTTCGATTACCATACTTTTTCAAAATATCTTCTGTTGTGTCCTGCTGAAGAAAGTGACGACAATTTTCATTTGCGGGTAAACTTTAACTCTTTCTCAGCCAGCGTCTCTTAATTAACAAGTTAACTCTTCAATGGCAAGGAAAAAGTTTATACTAACATTATTTTCATATTTTCACTTATACAATTTATAGGTGCTAGAACCTTTACATTGACAATGCAAATAAGGCTACTTTACACTGGGCAAAGAACAAGCATATGATGTAGTTACCTTCTGTGGTTTCCGCTGCTGTTCCAATGAGATTGGCGTAGAGATGTTTTTTACTTCATTCTTTTGCACTCCTGATGATGGTTGGGGCCATGTTATTTAGAGATGTTCCATGTTCTTCACCAAGTCTGTTCCAAACCTCATTGTCATTCCATGCACCATCTTAAAACACAAAATCTTTATATATACACTTTCAGACAAACAAGTTCCTTAAAGTCTACATTAACTTGAGGTTGCAATTGACTAGTGATGTATTTTTCAAAACACAATGTTCAATAAAAAAATAGTGTGAAATATACAGAATTTAAATTAAGTCCTCAAACACTTTACAGTCTTTAATGCTAATTCTAAATGAAATACATAAGAATTATCATTAAAGCTACAAAACACAGATTTCTTTTATTTTGCTCTTTGATGAACATTAGTGACAGAAGTCAGGTTTACAAGGTCCCTTTAAGCACCTTACCTTTTTGCATCAATGGGGTTTATATTTTAAAGCCAGTAACGTGTCATCTACTGTCCATTTATTAACCATGGTTATCTGTGAGGGGAAGGAAAAAGCATAAATTACACTTCACAAACCAAATACGCATAAAAACCGGAACACATTTGGTTTTTAAAACATTTGAATGTTAAATGTAAGTGTCTTAACAGCAACCATCACATTAATTCATTGTGTGCATCACAGAACACATGCATATCTAGACTTGTTGCGGATACGAACGCTGCACTGCAATCATGCATTTATAATACAGACCGGAGGAAAGTTCCCCACTGTGGCCACCAGTTTACTTTTTCCTTCAGAGTTTAGCTCCAACCCTGATAAAACACTCGTGAACAAGCGAAAAATACTCATGGAATATGTGTAAAACTGCGAAAAACATTTACATATCATTTCCCTTCCTCGCCGCTATGCCGCTCCGAAACACGTAACCACAACACAGTGTTGGACTTTAAGGCGTCCATTGCGTGTTCATAATTTAGAGGAAAGGCAAAAGATACAAATATCTAAGTTCAAATATTTATTGATCAGATTGAAAAAGTTTAACAGCGCTGGGTCCTCTCAAGTAGCGAACAACCAGCTCAGGAAGTAACATGCTTATTTATAAAATATGTGACGTCGATCTTTCTTCAGAAAATCTCCACCCACAAAGGCCGTTCCCCTCGTCCATCTGACTCCATCACCACACCCAATTTTAGCCTGTAGGCAAAGATGGACACACATAGACAAAGAAAAAACAAACTGTTCTCCTCTCATCCCTGGGAGCCCTGCAGTTCCTCTCCAGTACTCCTCCACTTTGAATAGCATGTTATAATGCTTTCTTAAAAACAAATCATTAATAAAACATTCATTTATAAAAAACATAAGCTGTAAGATGAAAGTGATTATTATGTAAAACATATTTCAATATCATGACATCATTTCATTATTTGTAAAATTGGTTATATGAATAAGGCACACATTAACTTCTTTAGATAGATAAACACATATTAAATCTTTTACTGCAATACTACTTCTAAGCAAACACTTTAATCATTATTAAAAACCATCTGTTAGGAAAGAAACACACACACACACACACACACACACACACACACACACACACACACACACACACACACACACACACACACACACACACACACACACACACAGGAGATTCTGTTCTTCAAGGTTGAGCTGCCCTGCCCCCATTAGGTTATTCTGTATGCAACCTTTATTCCATTGGTTAATACACATTTATCAAAGACAACATCTTATATTTATTACATCAATTATTCAATGATTAATACTGATTAAGTAAGAAATACATTGCATATTTTATCCTGTGAACATTAAAGCATTAGTTAATGACATAGTTGCCTGTTTGCCTTCCCCCTCAGGCCTCTCTCTTATCTTGATCTATACCAGGCGTAAATTCCTCGCTAATCCTCCTTACAGCACACACACAAAAACTGGTAACTCTCCACTCTCAAACATAAACACCTCATTTCTACATAATAGCTCAGTGCATATATGAAACACACAATGTTTATAGAATAAAATGATTAATTAAAGAAATATAACATGGAACAAAATCAATTTCCACAGTCCTTATTTGGACATCTTTGTAACTTTAACACTTTTAGCAATCAGCATGAAATGTAGGCAGTAAATATGTAAAACATAATTATTCAACAACACAACAGTACTCAATTGTTCATGAATTGGTTAAATGCATTCATTAGTTAAACATACTAATTTTCACTTTCTCTAAATATAACATAGTTATAAAGCAAACAACTTGTTTATTGAAACCATCTGTTCTGCGTGTTTTCTCTTCAGGGCTTTGTTCCTACCCCCAACTGAAACAGCCTTTCCACTCACACAAACAATCTCTCACGTATCTCAGCACAAAAAGCATAATGGCACATATGGATTATAACATAACATACTGATTAATAAAACAACATAAAAATCCCACAACAGTCACCAGTTCCAAGGGTCACATTCATTTCAGCACAGAAAAAGCCCTTTTTGCAAAACTGCTGCAACATATATGGAAACAAAATACTGTGACAAGGTCTGTATTTTATAGCATTAATATTTTTTTGTTTGGAAAATCTGGAATAGTTAAAAATGTTAATTTATTCTTAACGCCATTTCAGCATCTATGGCTATATTCATGGTGAGAACTGGTTATTGGCAACGTCAGAAATACAGGTTAGGCGACTTGGAGATGTCAAATTGTCCTTCCCTCGGTATGTGTCTGTGTATAGATCAAGGTGGGTATAGTTTATGTACCGTGAAAGGAAACCAAATAATGCAGTGCCTACAGAAATTCCACGTTGACTCAAGGGGAACATGTAAACTCCACACAGAAAGGCCTCCTGACCAAGCCAGGGCTTGAACAGGGGACCTTCTTGCTGTGAGACAACAGTGCTCTGTTTGTGATGGCCACTGTGTTGCCCCAAACATCTTTATTAGAAGGGGAATCCCAATACTTAGTGTACGTTGTAATGTCAAGAAACATCTAAGAAGCCATGTCTTTATCACATTTTCCAAGTGTTGATTTTAGATTGGGAGAAAATTCTGATGAATCATCCGTAAACTAAATTGGACACCATGCATCACTAGCCTGGTTCTATATTTAACTCTCATAGCTCCAGGCACATCAGGGTTACCTAGCCAGGCCCAGTAGACAGGATGGTGTGCCTTTCCTGGCCAGGAGGGAGTAAGACGAATAGCCTGGTTCATTTTTCGGGTTGAGTCAATTGTGTTGCTTGAAATTAACTCATCTGCGGCGCCAGATTTCACCTGCAACAATATTCTGGATATTTTCCTCTGCGTTATGTTATGTTACAGTAGTTTTAGTTATATTTGAAACAAGTCACCCTCCGCGGGCTGGACTCGAACCCGTGGTCTGCGTGACGAAGTATCCAACAAATCCTTACAAAAAATGTACTGTAGTAAAACCATGGTTACCACAAAATAAACATGGTTTTGCTAATAGTAAACAATACACCAAAAAGCATGGTTAATTTAACCGCGCAACTATTTAGTTATCTATATGGCATGTCATTATATTGATTGATATTTATTATTTTGTGTATATTATTTTTTTTAAAGAACATTACCTGTTTATATAAAAATGAATAAAAATCATACTACACTTTTACCACAAAAATATTGTTAATTTAACTATGCCTATTATCTATGATCATTATATTGGTTGATATTAATAATTTTGTGTATATTATTATTTAAAAGAACGGTTACACTTTATTTTGATAGTCCACTTTAGACATTCTACTAACTATAAATAACTTTGCAACTACATGTCAACTAACTTTCAATATTTTGCAACTATACGTCAACTAAATGTCATTAGTGTATTAATAGACTGTAAGGGTTGGGGTTAGGGAAGAGGTTTGGGTTAGTGGAATAAGTTGACATGCACCTGCAAAGATACTTATAGAAAGTTGAATGTCTGTTGAGATATCATCGCAATAAAGTGTTAGTAGATATTAAGCAGACATTCTACTAATTCTCGAAAGACTGGTTGTTGATAAGTAGTTGCAAAGTTACTTATAATTAGTTAAATGTCTAAAGTGGACTATCGAAATAAAGTGTTACCAAAAGAACATTACCTGTTTATGTTTATATAAAAATTTATAAAAAGCATGGTTACTACACTTTTACCACAAAAAACATGGTTCATTTAACTGTGCCTCTTTTAGTTATGTACTATGACATATCATTATATTGATTGATATTCATTATTTTGTGTATATTATTTTTTATAAAATATTACGTGTTTATAAGGTAATGTAAGTAAGGTAAATTTGTATGTTTTTTATGTTTATATAAAAATGTTTCTTTAAAGACGTGTTTTTGTGTGGCATATGATTTGATTGATATGATTTTTCGGATTTATTTATCAGATCCACAGACACTTCAGATGTAAATTTTTTATTAAAATAAATACACACAAATATTGAAATGATCACACACACACATGCACAAATATGTACAATATATACAGGAAAGATGTTATTTATTGAGGTGGTGGAGTTTGACATCTTTCTTGCTGGCGCTGCTCTGCCAACCATTCCTCTAAAGATTTGCCATTTGAGGCACGCAAACAAAATGTGGCATTACCATATCGGCTATGGCCAAACTCTTTCGTTTTGGGCTGCCCACATTTGCTGCACGTGTTAAAAGTAACCCCTCACACATACTTCCTCTTCTGGACACCACTTTCATTATCCACAGCCCGTCGGCGCCTGTTCCTTTGGGTGTAACGGGACACAGGAGCAGCAGACGCCGGAGCAGGGGGAGCTGGGACTGCACTGGATGTCGAAGCACCAGAAGGTGGAATCACCACTGACACAGTCATGTCTGGATTAAAGACTACTGTGCCAAACAACAGCTGTGGAGGCAGGTGCGATGGGAAACTCCCTGGTGGCAGCAGCTGGCTTTCGACCTGGTCGCAGAAGAGGAGCCTGTCCTCCACGATTTGGTGGAAGGAAAAATTGATGTTTTGGGGCTGATGTCGATGGTACTTCATTCAATTTTTCCCTCGGTGGAGGCAGGTGTGTATCAGCCACAGCAATTGGGTTAGATGGAGTCAGACCCTGACCGACGACGCCCATTTCCAGTCTATTCTTCCACTTACGAAACCTGAAAAAAGAAATTTTTATTATATATATGTGTGTAAGTGTTCAGTTAATTTGAAGCGAATGATGTGCCTTGCTTACCACTGAGTGAGTGTCCTATGGTTTATCTCAAACAGCTGGATCGTTGTTTCATCCATCAGGGTTGGATTGTTAACCACCAACTCTCGGATCTGGTGGTAATCTGAAAGAACTTTAGACCACCTGGGGATGCAAACTCCATCTTTCTTGGTTGACGACTTGTGTAAAGCACAAAGCTTCATACAAATGGTGTTAACCAAGCGGTTGGCATCGGGCTACTGCGCTGGACCCCCAGGATGTCCAATCAGACACCGTTTCACACTCTCCACAACTGGTGTAACTCCAGACCGCTTCGGTGCCTTATAGCGCCCATGTGTCAGCTGAGGCTGATGTCGAGGCTGATAGTTGACCCACTGTTTGTCGAAATCTAGGAGAGCTTTCCACAGCTGGATGGCCTCTGTCACCTGTTGGTCAGTAAGGTAAGGAGCCTCACGAAGACCCACCAGGAAACCAGCCAAATCCAGGACCTTGTCCCACCCAGCGATGCCATCGGGTCCAATGACTGCTCCCTAGTAAATGCAGATTTATGTTAATTTATGTGGAGTAAAACAAGATTAAAATTAGTTTTTTTTCAATTGCTATCAAGCATTGTTTTAGTTCAATACTAAGAGGGCATTTAAAAACAAAATGTCAAAGCAGGAACAAGCAACTAACCCAACAGGGTTGGACTTCTTATTAATGTCACAGTGCGGTAAAGAGGTTAATGTGATCCATCAGTTCAATGCATTCAATATCCACATCTTTCAAAATTCTTCTGTCATTTATGCTTTATTACTTGCAAAACACAATGTATTATGTATACTATGTACATTTCTCAAATGCTAACACACTGCTTTTGAAATTGTTATAAACATTTTTAAAAGAATGATGGCAAATTCCATGCATTTCTCCAGTAATTGTTTTAAAAATATAGAGAATTGTAGCAGAAAATGAAATAGTAATCATTCTAAGCTAATTGCAGTTTTACTTGAAAGCCAACCCATGTGTTCTGCTCTAGTCTCATTACCATGATTTACAGTATTAAAAGGGGATATCTTGGAACTTATTTAGCAATTTTGCAATATGGATCAAAAAGACAGGCTGGTAAGGAAAGTAGATTGGTTCAGAGAGGGAGAGTATGTGGAGGAATGCTTGTTAGCAATTAAAAAAAAAGACCTTAAAGTGTCTTACCTGAGCCTCGTCGGAAATACTGCTTCCAGTGTCAGATGGCTGTGACAGCACTGAATGGGCAGGGGCAAGATGCTGTCTTTCTCCACCAGGAGATGATGATGTGGACGGCTCAGCCAGTAACACATCAGCCATCGATGCTGGGGACTGATGCAAAGGCAAAGATGAGGGGCTGTTTTCAAGATCACGGCAAGGGTCATCCTCATACAGCACTGGAACTGTGATGTCCTCCATGATCTCTTCCTCAAACCCCTCATCTTGCAGGTCCTGATCATCAACTTCCTCCACCAGCCTGTCTTCCTCCTCTGGGTTCTGGAGCACTGGAGTAAGTGTTTTGCCAGTCTGGCTGTAAAGGTACTCCATTCCCAGCAATTCACCTACAAGAATAAAAAAAGTTAGTCATTTGTCTATTACATTAGTACACTAAATATATAACTTAGTAGAATATTACAAAAGAACAAATTATTGAATTTCTTGCCTGTATATGCTCCAGGAGGGCGATAGCGCTCATCCCAGGGCTTTCCGAAGACAGTTCGGGAAAGCTTGTCCACAGCCTCTTTCATGGCACTGCCATATGTCCGGATGGAGGACGCTCCTTTTATGGCATCTTCCATCCTGTCATCATTCCAGCGCATCAAGCCCTCAAGAAGATAAGCCTGAAAATGTGCATCACTGGCACTGGTTCCTAAAAGTCAGATAAACAAAAATGGTTTTATGTGTCACACATGTTCAAGATATGTGCTGCACATGAGGTGCTATGTAATTACATAAACAATTATTGGTATTATAACCAGAGTTACTAGTGACTGGTAAGACAGCTTTGTCAATGCTTATGACATCAGAAAAGACCTGTAATATTACTGTAGAGTGTGACATTTATTAATGTGACATTACTTTAAAGAAATATTTTTAATCCATATGTATGTAATACCTGGAATAAAACGGTTTAGGTGCAGGTGGAATGATTCCAAAGAGGTAGAGCCACGGGCACATCTGTAGCAGCACAGCTCCACACCGCCTTTCTTCAGTGTCCCTGTCTTCGTGTAGAGGGGAAAGTTCTCTGGGTCTTGGATACACTGTACGTGCTTATGCTGTTCTTTCCAAATCTGCTGGATCCGTTCATGGTCCAGCAGAGGAACTCCCAGAGTGTCTTTACCACTCGCACTGTCAAACAGATCAACCAGAGATCCAATCAATCTGGTGGTCTCCTCCACACCCCTGGTCCTCCTCCGGCAGTGCAGTGCCAACTCTCTCCGGGTAATGCGGGCACTCAGCGCCTTTCCTGAGATGTGGCCAGCCTTCTTTGCTGCCAGCTCACTCTCCTTTGCACGGTGAAGAGCAGCCACATCATCTGGATCCCACTCAAAGATGCACATGGACAGACGTGCCATGAAGATCCCATAGAGCGGATGAGCCTCTGTCGTGACACCTGCAGCAAATCGCCGCATGAAATGCCAGATGTCAAGGCGCACTTCAAGCTCATCCCACTCCGAAAACATGACATTCACCTGAGACTTGCCATGAAGACTGCAGCAATCTCTGTCCACGTACATCACTTTTGGGGCTGCCTCTCCTGCCTCTCGGTAGCGTTTCATTAGGCCAGCTGCCATAGGGTGCAGTCCATGTCCCTCTGCGGCTGTCAGCACAGAGACAAGGACTTGGCCATGTTCGTTTCCTACATTTGTGCACCAGGCAGCTGTTCCTGCAGCAGCACCGGCAAGTTTCTTTGTGACCTATTGCAAAAAATAAAATAATTAAAAACTGTGTTTATTATGTATACACACTTTTCCATATGGCAAATTTCTGGATACAGGGATGTGTTACCTTCTGTAAGAGCCATAATCCATATTGAGAATTTATTATTTTCATATTTTTTATTATGTAATTTTGGTTCAATAAGGTTTGTAAATAAGTCAGTTCCTGTTGTGTGTATTATATTTATCTGGTTTATATTTGTTCCTACTGCGCATGTGCAGTTACGTCATTGTTTGTAGTTCACTTAAAGAGTTGTCGACGCATATGCTATACGTGCTCATAATTAGTGGAAGAACACAAGCTTTTGACCGTCTCTCTATCATCTCATTATTTTGTTATATAGCATATTTAAGTTTATCGATCTCTTCAAATAAGTTGTTGAGAAAACATCGTTGGATTATGCTGTATTTGCAAATGTGAGTGTTTATTGAAATTTTGGAAGAAGAATAAATCACTGTAAAGGAATAAGGACTTTGAGTGATATATACAAGAAAGCAAGATACGCGTCAAAACTGGTGGAAAACAAATAAGAATTCAAAAGCTTTCTACATTGTTTAAGCAAAAAGAAATTACTGCAAGTGCGCATTATAGAGCACGTTAGAAGACCATGCACGTGGAGTCAGAAGGGCTAATTTGCTACGGATCATGTCATGCAATGTTGTGTTCAATGAAGTTATGACTGAAGGGAGATCGATCATATTACTGCATGCAAGAAGTGTTGATGAACACCTTAATTCATAAGTTAATTTGCACGTGTTGAAGTTTAATATAATGGCGGACGGCAAAGACGACGATGAAGATGCTATTACACAGACTCAACGCAAGAGGGCGCCAACCGTCAAGGGTTTGGAAGAGAAACTCCACTTAAAGATAAATGCCAGAAGAAGCAAGTTGAGACAATTAACTACAAAATCAAACGAGATTGAACTGCTCATGGAGAATGCTTGCAATTTACTTGATGTGGAAAATATACAGTTTAAAGTCTACAAACAGTTGTTTGAAGAATTTGTTGAAATTAATGGATCAGTGTTGCTGTATTTAGTTGATGAAGAGCATGATGCAGATCAGAATTTCTGGTTTCAACCCAAATTATTATGCTGTCAAAAATTCATGGAAAAAGTGGACTTGTGGATTAAAGAAACCAAGACAAGTTTAAAGACATCTCAAACTTGTGACAATGAAGTCACAGCTATGGACAGTATTTCAATGGTGTCTTGCAAGTCAAACACTTCTAGTAAGTCAGGAAGTAAAGCAACTTCTGTTTCCAAAAAATCATCAATATCTAACGCTTCCTCAGCTCGTCTTAAGGAAGAAGCTAACAGAGCAGCTTTGTTGGCTAAAGCAGCCACTTTGAAGGAAAGGCAGGAGTTGGAAATGAAAGAGGCAAAGTTAAAGGCTGAAATGGAAAAGTTGGAAATAGAAACAGCTCTTGCAATGTCTTCAGCTAAAATTAAAGTGTATCAAGATTGTGAAGATCAGCAACAGTATGCAGGTCAAAATGAGGGTATCCAACCAGCTGCTGCATGCATTCCAAAACTGGAGCAATATGAATATGACAAATACAGTGTATCATCAAGACATGTCAAAAAGTCACCGCATCATGAGGTAACGTACCCAAGTATGCCTGTAAGTGTCAGACCTAAGAAAACAAATACTTCTAAGGAAAAGTCAGCAGCAGTCAATGAAGTATATGGCCATAATGATGAAACATCAGAACTTCAAAGAGTGATGCAACGTCAGACAGATATCACAGCAATGCTAGTGAAGAACCAACAGATGTCCTGTCTACCTCAACGTGATGTTCCTTTGTTTCATGGAGATCCACTTGAGTTCAGGTCTTTTATGAAAGCGTTCAAACATGCTGTTGACTCCAGAGCTGACAGCAGTGCTGACAAACTGTACTTCCTGGAGCAGTATACTAGAGGTGAGCCCAGAGATCTTGTAAAAAGTTGTCAGCATATGCCAGATGACCGTGGTTACGCAGAAGCAATGAAACTTTTGCATGAGAAGTTTGGAAATGAACTACAAATTGCAACAGCCTTAATGCAAAAAACATTAAAATGGCCTGAAATAAAGTCTGAGGATGGAAAGTCTTTAAGTGCATTTTCATTGTTCTTAATCACTTGTCGCAATGTAATGGAGGACATTGAATATATGGATGAGTTGGATAATCCTACCAACATGAGGATTATTATCTCAAAGCTACCATACAAGTTGCGCGAAAGATGGAGAGCATATGCTTACGAGTACGAGGAGCACAACAAAAGAAGAGCCAAGTTCATTCAGCTGGTGGAGTTTGTTGACCGACAAGCAAAGGTAATATCAAACCCACTTTTTGGAGATCTGGATGCTTTGGCAGGTGATAAAAAACACACCAACAAGTTTCTTCAAGGAACAAAGCAAAAAAGAGAAGGAAGAAAGAGCAGCAGTTTTGTAACTGACATCAAACAGGTTGGTGAAACTCAAAAGGACACGACTGCGATAAAACCCAACAGCACGTTAGTCATCAGTGCCTTCACAAAACCTTGTGCTTTCTGTGAGAAAAGCCATACCTTGGAGCAATGTTACCAGTTCGGTGCTAAAGCATATAAAGACAAACTGGACTTTTTAAGAAAGAGTGGATTTTGCTTTGGATGCTTAGTTAAAGGACACTTAAGCAAAGATTGTAACAGAAGAAGTACATGTCAGCTGTGCGCAAAGAAACATCCTAGCATGTTACACTTAACCACACAAGACAGGATTCCTGAGAAGGAAATGGTTAAAGTTGAAAAGACTGATGTTAACACTTTACCTGCCACAGTGAGTCATGAGACAAGTGCCTGCACCGGGTCTGAAGACAATTGTGTTCTTGCCATAGTACCGGTCAAGATAAAGTCCAGAAAGAGTGATAAGTGTGTGGAAGTGTATGCCTTTATGGACCCAGGCAGCTCGGCCACTTTCTGTACTGATGCACTAGCAAGACGATTGAATGTCCAGGGTAGAAAAATTGACATGATGCTAAGCACTATGAACTCAAAGCAACGAGTGGAAAGTTATGTACTCACTGACTTGGAGGTGAGTGGATTGGAAGAGAACAACTTCATTGAGCTTCCCAAAGTGTTTACACAAATGAGCATACCAGTGTCAAAGGAAAACATTCCACAACAACATGATGTTGACAAATGGCCATACCTCAGCGAAGTGAAGTTGCCTCACATTGAGGCTGAAGTGGAAATCCTCATAGGAAACAAAGAGTTCAAGCTTCTAGAGCCTTGGAAAGTAATTAACAGTAAGCATGATGGGCCATATGCAGTGAAAACTGCCCTTGGATGGATTTTAAACGGACCTCTTAGAGAACCTGTTGAAGAAAGCATGCATGCAGATGCACAAGCAAGCATTACAGTCAACAGAATCTCCATTGAGAGTGTGGAACAGATGCTGATACAACAGTACAACCACGATTTTCCTGAAAGAGATTGTGATGACAGAGCTGAATTGTCGCAGATGGATCACCAGTTTATGGAATCTGTGTCTAACTCAGTGCAGTTTTACGATGGCCACTATTACATTGACCTTCCTATCAGGAAAACTGTTCCCCAAATGCCTAACAATCGAAATGCTGCTGTTCAGCGAGCAGTGAATATCAAGAAGAAATTTCAGAGAAATCCCTCCTTTCATGCAGAGTACACAAGTTTCATGAACGACATGCTAAGCAAAGGCTATGCAGTCAAAGTGAATAAATCACACTTAAGTCGTCAAGACGGTCAAGTTTGGTATATACCTCACCACGGTGTATACCATCCTCAGAAGAAGAAACTAAGAGTGGTCTTTGACTGTGCTGCCAGTTTTCAAGGAGTGTCTTTAAATAGTGAGCTCCTACAGGGTCCAGACATGACAAATTCACTTATTGGAGTGCTTACTCGCTTCAGACAAGAGTCGGTTGCCATGATTGCAGATGTTGAAGCTATGTACTATCAAGTGAGAGTTCCTGAAAAGGATAGCGACATGCTTCGTTTCCTATGGTGGCCAAATGGAGATGTAAATCAGGACTTGGAGGAATACAAAATGGTTGTCCACCTCTTTGGAGCCAAGTCTTCTCCTAGTGTAGCTAATTTTGCCCTTAGGAAAACAGCAGAAGACAATCGTACCAAGTCATCGGTCGAAGCAGTCAATACAGTTCTCAAGAACTTTTATGTAGACGACTGTTTAAAGTCTGTTTCAAGTTCTTCTCAAGCAGTTGCACTGTACAAAGACCTCACAAAACTGTGCGCGAGTGGAGGATTTCATCTTACTAAATGGGCAAGCAACAGTCGTGCTCTGTTGGCCTCTGTTCCAGAAAGTGAAAGAATTGCAGGTGTCAGAGACTTGGATTTGAGTAAAGATGCACTTCCTGCAGAGAGAGCATTAGGAGTGTTATGGTGTGCCAATTCAGATGTGTTCAAATTCAAGATTAATTTGAAAGAAAAACCTGTAAACAGAAGAGGAATCCTGTCAGTCACAAGCTCCATCTATGACCCCTTGGGCTTCCTAGCACCTGTAATATTGCCATCAAAGATTCTAATGCAACAGTTGTGCAAAGAAAAACTCACATGGGATGAGGACATTCCAAAACAGTGTGCAGAAAGATGGACTTCTTGGTTACGAGGGTTAAATCAGTTAGCTGACTTCAGTGTAACAAGGTGTATAAAACCAGTGGACTTTGGAGTGCCCACCTCTGCACAACTGCATCACTTCTCGGATGCAAGTGAGGTAGGATATGGAGTTGTCTCATACCTCAGATTGTTGAATGCTGATGGACTCGCACACTGTGCCTTCGTGATGGGGAAATCTCGTGTGGCGCCATTAAAGCAGACCACCATTCCACGTATGGAGTTGACTGCTGCTGTCGTTGCTGTTAAAACGGACAAGATGCTGAAAGAAGAACTGGAACTAGACTTTCATGACTCTGTATTCTGGACTGACAGCACCACTGTTTTGAGATATATTGACAATGAAGGTCTTCGCTTCAAAACGTTTGTTGCAAACAGAATTGCCACCATACGAGAGTCAACTAGACCACAACAGTGGAGATACATCAATACATCTATGAATCCAGCAGATTGTGCATCAAGGGGACTTACTTGTGAAAAGTTCATGAAAAACGTGAACTGGATCAATGGTCCTTCTTTCCTCAAAGAACCAGAAAGCAACTGGCCCGAGTCAAATTGTGATCTATCAAAAAAAGTAGATGACAGTGAAGTTAAACACTCAGCTTCAGTAAATCTTGTGTATGCAGTGGATGGCACAGATGCTGTGAACAAATTGATCAACTATTACTCTGACTGGTACAAGTTAAAGAGAGCTGTGGCATGGATCCTTAGATTCAAAGACAGCTTCGTACAACACAGCTTAAACAAAACAGGCCTGAGTTGTAAAACAAATTCCACAGCAGAAAACTGCAAGGCTCTAACAATGCAGGACTTAACACGAGCTGAAAATGAGATCATCAAGTTCACTCAAAAACAAAAATTCAAGGAAGAAATGTCAATGTTGCAAAAAGGTAACACATCTGTGAAAAAGAACAGCTGCCTTTCTAAAATGGATCCTACACTTCAGGATGGATTGCTAAGAGTTGGAGGTCGTCTTGGTAGATCTGCAATGTCTGAACATTCAAAGCATCCAATCATTTTACCCAAAGACTCACATGTCACAACTTTAATCTTAAAAGACATTCATGAGAGAATTGGACATTGTGGACGGAACTACATGCTTTCAAGGTTGCGACAGAAATTCTGGCTTCCTTCTGCAAACTCCATTGTAAGAAAGCTTCTTTCCAGATGTGTAACATGTAGAAAGATCAGAGCAAAGGCATCAGAGCAGAAAATGTCAGAGCTGCCACTTGACAGAATCATTCCAGATCAACCACCCTTTACCAACGTCGGGGTTGACTACTTTGGACCGTTTGAGGTCAAACAAGGTAGAAGTAATGTTAAAAGATATGGGGTTCTGTTTACCTGCTTAACAACAAGAGCTGTGCATATTGAAGTTGCACATACTTTAGACACAGACTCGTGTTTAAATGCCATCCGACGCTTTGTAAGCAGGAGAGGCCAAGTGTCAATCATGAGAAGTGACAATGGCACTAATTTCGTTGGTGCTGAAGTTGAATTGCGCAAAGCCATTCAGCAGTGGAATCAATCAAAAATTGAAAGCACTCTCTTGCAAAAGGGAATACAGTGGATGTTCAACCCACCTTCTGGATCTCATTTCGGTGGAGTGTGGGAAAGACAGATAAGGTCTGTTAGAAAAATCCTAAAATCTGTGCTGAAAGAACAAACACTTACTGATGAGAGCTTGCATACATTCCTGTGTGAAGTGGAAGCAATAATAAACGACAGACCACTTACCATTTCAACGGATGATCCCGCCGATCCAGAACCTTTAACACCTAATCACCTGTTATTAATGAAAGGACAACAAGCCTTACCTCCTGGACTTTTCAAAAAAGAGGACATGTATGCACGTCGCAAGTGGAAACAAATTCAATATCTTGCTAACCTATTCTGGAAGCGGTGGGTGCGTGAGTATTTGCCTTTGCTTCAGGAGCGGCAAAAATGGACACAGGTAAAGAAAAACCTTAAAGTTGGAGATGTTGTCTTGATAATAGATGACTCGTCACCAAGAAACTCATGGATCTGTGGAAGAATCATGAAAACGTTCCCAGATAACAAAGGCCTGGTAAGACGTGTGTTGGTTAAAACTAAGACCAATACCTTGGAAAGGCCTGTTGACAAGTTGTGCCTTATTTGTGAAATGGACAGTTAACCCTTCTCAAATAAAAGAGTGTTTCTCTGCCTTAAAGGACTGATAATAGACACTTATTGTCTTTAACGTGATGCATAATGTACATATTTCTTTAGCATGGCTCTATCGTTTTTGTTAAAAAAAAAAAAAAGTTAATTGTCAGTCTGCTTGCCTGTCAATTAGGGGTGGGTATGTAAGAGCCATAATCCATATTGAGAATTTATTATTTTCATATTTTTTATTATGTAATTTTGGTTCAATAAGGTTTGTAAATAAGTCAGTTCCTGTTGTGTGTATTATATTTATCTGGTTTATATTTGTTCCTACTGCGCATGTGCAGTTACGTCATTGTTTGTAGTTCACTTAAAGAGTTGTCGACGCATATGCTATACGTGCTCATAATTAGTGGAAGAACACAAGCTTTTGACCGTCTCTCTATCATCTCATTATTTTGTTATATAGCATATTTAAGTTTATCGATCTCTTCAAATAAGTTGTTGAGAAAACATCGTTGGATTATGCTGTATTTGCAAATGTGAGTGTTTATTGAAATTTTGGAAGAAGAATAAATCACTGTAAAGGAATAAGGACTTTGAGTGATATATACAAGAAAGCAAGATACGCGTCAAAACTGGTGGAAAACAAATAAGAATCTCACATGTTCCTTACACCTTCTTTGTGGAGTCCATCTTTAGAACACAGCCCAAGACAGATGTAATTTTGGCTTTGACCTCGTGCAGTCGCCCCAGAACATCCCTGGCGTACACGGCTAACAGCCACTTAGGTTTAGGTAGGGCAGGTAAAGAGGGAGGCTCGGCAAACACAGGTGGCTGCACAAGGAAGGACCTTGTAAATGGTTCACAGGCAGTCAGGTACTGAAGGACACGCTGTGTCCATGCCTCACTGTGTTGTTCCATGAGCTTCTTGTACAGCTGTGTCACGCTGTTGCCCTGTGTCCTCTCCCTCATCATCCTCAGGACCCGGTTGTCACATGAGTATCTAAAAAACAACAGTATAATCATGCAAATGCTTTGTTTGGTAAAAAAACATCACAAATTAAAGTGCCTAATAATGAATGATTGTCATTATGAATTACCTGTATGTCAGCAAAGCTGGAAACTGACTGCGGTGGCCCATATCCAGTTGCCCCAAAATGTCCTCGGACCAGGCGGGATATTTCTTTTTGCAGCGTTTGCACTCCAGATACTCAGTGGCAAGATCATCCCAACCGTCGATGTCCAAGACTTTGCGCACGGTACGGTAAAGTCCTGCGGCTGTTAGTTTGTGCTTATCACAGTCTGGTCGAACACAGACAAGAGGAAATCGCCACATCTTGAGCGGCATCCATAAGAAAAGGGGCCGACAGAAGAAGAGGTCAGGTGAGGCGGGCGGCTGAGTGTGAATTAAAGGGACCTGAGGAGGATACCACCAAAGCTTCAGTTGGGACACTAGTTCTGGCTTGCCGGTTCGCGGGTTGGCCTTAAATAGTGTGTTCCGTATCCACTCATGCTGGAAAGGTGGAAGATGATCTTTCCAGTGAACTGGAAGCTCAGCTGGTGGTGGATGATGTGGAAGACCTGGTGCTTTTGCTGTTTCCGCTGATGGAGACGGACCAGAACAGGTCTCTGAGTGAATTAAAACAAAAACAATATAAGGATGAATGTTGCATTTCATAGTAAAATACCACAAAGCAGCCCACAAACAGTCGGCGAAGCAGAATTTTGGACAAGTATTAATAATTATTAGGATTAGTGATTGTTTAACAACGGGTACGTTCGGAAACCCAAATACACTGACACCTTTAAACATCCTTACGGTTTCGAAGAAATGCGCTCAAAGCATACATCCAGCTTGAGGCAAGATGTGACATAATTCTGTATTGTAAACAAAAAAATGGTTAAAAATGTTGATTATTTAAAAAAAAAATGCTTCTGCTTTTGCGTTTTCACAAAAAC
The DNA here is from genome assembly GCF_030506205.2 of Paramisgurnus dabryanus. Taxonomy (NCBI): domain Eukaryota; kingdom Metazoa; phylum Chordata; class Actinopteri; order Cypriniformes; family Cobitidae; genus Paramisgurnus; species Paramisgurnus dabryanus. Next base: position 30,771,517 of record NC_133355.1, on the reverse strand, counting down.
ATTCTTATAATATTTGCATCTGTGTCATATGCCACACCTGTATTTATCTGTGCTTCACATTGTGATGCAGCAAATACCAGTTCCTCATCATCATTTTCAGCAGTGGAAACGGAAGTGCCTGGAGCAGAAATAATAATAAAACTGTTATTATGTTATGTTGTTCACCGTAAACTTATGAGACAAATTTATGTAAGATGGTGCTTACCAGTAGTGAAAAGCTGCCTTCGGGTCAAATGTGTGGCTGGGGGTTCTGCTGCTGGAGGAGGTAAAGTGGACTGCAGTAATGGATCTGGAAACAAAAAACAAATTTGCCATAATGATACATAAATACATGTAAAACCGCTGTAAGGAAAATTCTATATTCACACAGTCCTACTCACAGTGTTTCACTGGTGACATGAGTTTTCTCGCCAGGTGAGAAGGAGACAAATGTTTGCCACGCATCAACAGCGCTTTCACAGTGGCGCTCTGCTGTACACCAGTTTGGATGGCTGCGGGTGAAGGTGCAGAGACACTGGAGGTTGCACGTGGACGTACAGAGGCACTGGAGGTTGCAGGTGGCGGAACAGAAGCACTGGGGGTTGCAGGTGGAGGTGCAGAGGCACTGGAGGTTGCACGTGGACGTACAGAGGAACTGGAGGTTGCAGGTGGAGGTGCAGAGGCACTGGAGGTTGCAACTTGAGGTGCAGGCTGGCATACACGTGTGCCCACAGCAGACGCCTGTCTTTTCAAGACATACGTCTTGAAAATGGCCATGTTGGTGTTGGGATTTGCCTTTACCAGGTACCTGATGAGGGCTTGGGCCTGCTTGCTCTGGTCCTCATAAACTTCCTTCATGGACCGGCCCTGGAAGTCACCAAACTCCACCATCAAGCAGCCTTGGTCTCCAGTTGCATGGGCTTCTGCTTGCATTTCCTGCTTTCTCTTATACTTCTCCGCTTCCTCTGCCATCTCTCTAATAAGAGAAGTATACTGCAGGTACAGCTGTTTGTTTTCTGACAGCGGGGTTGGATGGGCTTTCTCACTGGAACTGCTAAGCACCAAATACACTGCATACCCCAGAGAGTTTTCCAGGAGCCATCTAAATCGCTGGCCCTGGTACTTCCCAAACTGAAGTTTGCAGTGGGCCAGTACTAAAAACTGGTCACTGGGGTCTCCACCATTTGTGCTGACAAAAGATCTAGCCTCTGCCAGCACCTCCTCTTTACTTTTGGCCCTTCCGGACTCAAGTTGTTCTAGGCGCTTTGCCTCTGCTGATGGTGCCATGAGGAGTCGGCTTGATGTTGCCGATTGCTGTTGAAAAACCGGATACGCATACATTTTCTGAAATGAAAATTAGAAAGAGACTATTACCTCTAGCAATCTGACGTTAAGTGTGTAATGGTAATTTAATAAGCTACATGTAAACCATATTACTGTGGTAATAAATATGGCTATGACCATAAACTGGCTTGCTGATGAGTTTTCTAAAGAGGAAGGAATCTCGGATACCGTATATAAAATATGTCAATATAAGTCAAATATTAAGTCTGAAATTTACTTCTATTTCCAAAGCTGTCGTCTTAAACATCACCATTCTAGGGGCCTAGAAGAATCTAAAAAACAAATAGTATTATAGAGAATAATACTAAGTAATTTAAAGTTGGTTTGATACCTTTAGGCCAAACAGTATTGTAGTTTATGTGTTTATGCATATCTGACGTACGTTACTGCATTAAAGTTGATTTTATATTTTATATTCATTTAAATAATAATAATTTGTTTGGCTGTTTTTATTTAATCAATTAAATAATTTATCAATACGACCCAATGGCAGAAGGATGACAATTTTTTCCTAATAATATCCTTTCATAGCACATAAAAGACATATTACCCCAAAAGGGTCCTTGCGCTATGAAATGGATATTTTTAGGAACGTTTATCTTTCATCCTCCTGTCATGAGGATATTGTTACATATCATTTATAAAACCAAAGTTATCTCTTATTGTTTTGGACTGAAATCCGAGAGTTAAACTTTAATGAGTATGAAGCCGAATGTCTAATGACTGTCATGACATTTGCAAACGTTAAACTAACGTGAACTTAACCACCGTGTTAAACTGCACAGAAAAAACAGACAGCTATAGCTAGACAGCTATATAGGCAAGTTTAATTTTCCAAACACATATATACACATTATATTAACAAATAATGACCGATATCTAATAACGAAGTAAACAAGACTTACCTATCGCTAACTCAAAGATGATAGTAATAGCTGCCGGTGATTGGTTAAAGAGTTTACCTCAGGAGAGAAACGCGATTGGTCAAAAGTGAGCCACAGGAGAGGAACGCGCGATTGGTCCAAAGTAAGCCATGGGAGTGAAACGCGATTGGTCAAAAGTAAGCCACAGAAGAGAAACGTGATTCGTCAAAAGTAAGCCACAGGGAGAAACGTGATTGGTCAAAAGTAAGCCACAGGAAGAAACGTGATTGGTCAAAAGAAAGCCACAGGAAGAAACGTGATTGGCTTATGCGGGCTTACTTTGGCTCACTCGGTGGGAAGCAGTAGGCGCAAGCAAGAGGTAGCGGGATCGATGCCCGCATTCTCCACGTGATTGTGATTTGTTGCTAATTGCTCTGATGTTACAGACCCGAGGCGTGCCCTCTCCTTGGGTGCTTTTGCGGTTCACACTTGCAGAAAAGGGATTCACTTTTCCTCCTGATCTTACATTTTGCCTCAAAAAGCCAGCAGGTCCCAGTGTCGGTCCTCAGTATGGCACCTGAGCACACTCATGAACGTCTCCTATACGGATGTTACTTCACAAAGCAACATGGAGCTTTACATTTCAAGAGCATTTTGTTGCCATTTAAAATTGGAATCATTTTCTTTCAATGTTCATTTGTCTTCCTGTCATTTGTGTTAAGGTATTTTTATTGCATTTCATTGTCAGATTGTACACGTGAGCTGTGTGATTCCTTTGGCCTGTACACATGAACTGTGTGTTTCCTTTAGCCAAAACCTCGATGGATTTTTCATTTATCCTAAGGTTTCGTACATGTTTAATTTACTTCCTTGTAATGTGCTTGTGGTTGCTGAAATTTTGCACATTGTGTGTTGTCGGCCCACCGTCAGGGTGAGCAGAAAAAAGTGCTCAATGTTGCTTGAATTAACTCATTTTTTGTCTACAGCCCGAGTGCTCTGGTTACAAAGGCTTAAAGGGCGGGGGATTGTTTTGCGGGTAACAAACACTGTTCCCTTGGACAGGGTTCTGCTTGGAAACCCCAAAACATCCAACAGGTCCCACCGAGATTTGAACTCGGATCGCTGGATTCAGAGTCCAGAGTGCTAACCATTACACCATGGAACCACACTCTGCTTGTGCGTCTGACGCACTGGGTCACGGAGAAAAGGACACTCGGACAGGAAGCGTTAGGTAAGCCCCAGTGAGTCGGCTAAACAAACCCTTAAGAATTGGCACTTGATGCCGAAACCCGGGATCGAACCAGGGACCTTTAGATCTTCAGTCTAACGCTCTCCCAACTGAGCTATTTCGGCCTCAAGGTTTCGTGTAGCAGGATTTCCATGACAAATCACAGCATTAAAGCGGTCAGCCAGAGAAGGTAGAGAAAAAGCTTGGTCCGTACGGGGATCGAACCCGCGAACTTGGCGTTATTAGCACCACGCTCTAACCAACTGAGCTAACCGGCCACGGTATGCTGCGTGGAACTGCGCAAGTCTCTGCCAAGACTGACATGATTGTTTCACAGTGCAGCAGCAACAAGCAGCAAACCGAGGGACGGGCTCGTCCGGGATTTGAACCCGGGACCTCTCGCACCCAAAGCGAGAATCATACCCCTAGACCAACGAGCCAAGGCGTGCTGCCTCATTGCTATGCCGCTCCGAAACACGTAACCACAACACAGTCACCAGTTCCCAGGGTCACAGTCATTTCAGCACAGGAAAAGCCCTTTTTGAAAAACTGCTGCAACATATAAGGAAACCAAATACTGTGACAAGGTCTGTATTGTATAGCATTAATATTTTTTTGTTTGGAAAATCTGGAATAGTTAAACATGTTAATTTATTCTTAACGTCATTTCAGCATATATGGCTATATTCATGGTGAGAACTGGTTATTGGCAACATCAGAAATGCAGGTTAGGCGACTTGGAGATGTCAAATTGTCCTTCCCTCGGTATGTGTCTGTGTATAGATCAAGGTGGGTATAGTTTTTGTACCGTGAAAGGAAACCAAATAACGCAGTGCCTAGAGAAATTCCACGTTGACTCAAGGGGAACATGTAAACTCCACACAGAAAGGCTTGCTGACCCTGCCAGGGCTTGAACAGGGGACCTTCTTGCTGTGAGACAACAGTGCTCTGTTTGTGATGGCCATTGTGTTGCCCCAAACATCTTTATTAGAAGGGGAATCCCATTACTTAGTGTACGTTGTAACGTCAAGAAACATCTAAGAAGCCATGTCTTTATCACATTTTCCAAGTGTTGATTTTAGATTGGGAGAAAATTCTGATGAATCATCCGTAAACTAATTTGGACACCATGCATCACTAGCCTGGTTCTATATTTAACTCTCATAGCTCCAGGCACATCAGGGTTACCTAGCCAGGCCCAGTAGACAGGATGGTGTGCCTTTCCTTGCCAGGAGGGAGTAAGACGAATAGCCTGGTTCATTTTTCGGGTTGAGTCAATTGTGTTGCTTGAAATTAACTCATCGTTTGTTAAAACAGCATGCCCTCTCTGGTAGAAAGCATAAAGGGTAGGGGGATCGCAAACCCAGACCGCCTCGGACACGGTATCTAACTGGAAATCCCAAAGGCAGAGGCGCCTCTGAGGGGTCTCTGACGTCCTTCACGGGTTTCTCGTTGACATTCCTCTACTGCCCGGATTGCCATACACAGCGGTGTTGTGTGTTAAAGCTCTGAGAGGCAAATTTAAAGGTGGGCTCGTCCGGGATTTGAACCCGGGACCTCTCGCACCCTAAGCGAGAATCATACCCCTAGACCAACGAGCCGATCGAGGAACCCCACCGTCCCACTGGGAAACAATTTTCCACCACGTAGCAGCCAGCTTGGAAAAAGCCAAAGCAGTCTTGCATTTGGCCCAAGGGGAATTAGCTCAAATGGTAGAGCGCTCGCTTAGCATGCAAGAGGTAGCGGGATCGATGCCCGCATTCTCCACGTGACTGTGATTTGTTGCTAATTGCTCTGATGTTACAGACCCGAGGCGTGTCCTCTCCTTGGGTGCTTTTGCGGTTCACACTTGCAGAAAAGGGATTCACTTTTCCTCCTGATCTTACATTTTGCCTCAAAAAGCCAGCAGGTCCCAGTGTCGGTCCTCAGTATGGCACCTGAGCACACACATGAACGTCTCCTATACGGATGTTACTTCACAAAGCAACATGGAGCTTTACATTTCAAGAGCATTTTGTTGGTGCCATTTAACATTGGAATCATTTTCTTTTAATGTTCATTTGTCTTCCTGTCATTTGTGTTAAGGTATTTTTATTGCATTTCATTGTCAGTTTGTACACGTGAGCTGTATGATTCCTTTGGCCTGTACACATGAACTGTGTGTTTCCTTTAGCCAAAACCTCGATGGATTTTTCATTTATCCTAAGGTTTCGTGCATGTTTAATTTACTTCCTTGTAATGTGCTTGTGGTTGCTGAAATTTTGCACATTGTGTGTTGTCGGCCCACCGTCAGGGTGAGCAGAAAAAAGTGCTTGAATTAACTCATTTTTTGTCTACAGCCCGAGTGCTCTGGTTACAAAGGCTTAAAGGGTGGGGGATTGTTTTGCGGATAACAAACACTGTTCCCTTGGACAAGGTTCTGCTTGGAAACCCCAAAACATCCAACAGGTCCCACCGAGATTTGAACTCGGATCGCTGGATTCAGAGTCCAGAGTGCTAACCATTACACCATGGAACCACACTCTGCTTGTGCATCTGACGCACTGGGTCACGGAGAAAAAGACACTCGGACAGGAAGCGTTAGGTAAACCCCAGTGAGTCGGCTAAACAAACCCTTAAGAATTGGCACTTGATGCCGAAACCCGGGATCGAACCAGGGGCCTTTAGATCTTCAGTCTAACGCTCTCCCAACTGAGCTATTTCGGCCTCAAGGTTTCGTGTAGCAGGATTTCCATGACAAATCACAGCATTAAAGCGGTCAGCCAGAGAAGGTAGAGAAAAAGCTTGGCCCGTACGGGGATCGAACCCGCGACCTTGGCGTTATTAGCACCACGCTCTAACCAACTGAGCTAACCGGCCACGGTATGCTGCATGGAACTGCGCATGTCCCTGCCAAGACTGACATGATTGTTTCACAGTGCAGCAGCAACAAGCAGCAAACCGAAGGACGGGCTCGTCCGGGATTTGAGCCCGGGACCTCTCGCACCCTAAGCGAGAATCATACCCCTAGACCAACAAGCCGATCGAGGAACCCCACCGTCCCACTGGGAAACAATTTTCCACCACGTAGCAGCCAGCTTGGAAAAAGCCAAAGCAGTCTTGCGTTGGGCCCAAGGGGAATTAGCTCAAATGGTAGAGCGCTCGCTTAGCATGCGAGAGGTAGCGGGATCGATGCCCGCATTCTCCACGTGACTGTGATTTGTTGCTAATTGCTCTGATGTTACAGACCCGAGGCGTGCCCTCTCCTTGGGTGCTTTTGCGGTTCACACTTGCAGAAAAGGGATTCACTTTTCCTCCTGATCATACATTTTGCCTCAAAAAGCCAGCAGGTCCCAGTGTCGGTCCTCAGTATGGCACCTGAGCACACACATGAACGTCTCCTATACGGATGTTACTTCACAAAGCAACATGGAGCTTTACATTTCAAGAGCATTTTGTTGGTGCCATTTAAAATTGGAATCATTTTCTTTTAATGTTCATTTGTCTTCCTGTCATTTGTGTTAAGGTATTTTTATTGCATTTCATTGTCAGTTTGTACACGTGAGCTGTATGATTCCTTTGGCCTGTACACATGAACTGTGTGTTTCCTTTAGCCAAAACCTCGATGGATTTTTCATTTATCCTAAGGTTTCGTACATGTTTAATTTACTTCCTTGTAATGTGCTTGTGGTTGCTGAAATTTTGCACATTGTGTGTTGTCGGCTCACCGTCAGGGTGAGCAGAAAACAGTGCTTGAATTAACTCATTTTTTGTCTACAGCCCGAGTGCTCTGGTTACAAAGGCTTAAAGGGTGGGGGATTGTTTTGCGGATAACAAACACTGTTCCCTTGGACAAGGTTCTGCTTGGAAACCCCAAAACATCCAACAGGTCCCACCGAGATTTGAACTCGGATCGCTGGATTCAGAGTCCAGAGTGCTAACCATTACACCATGGAACCACACTCCGTGGGTCACGGAGAAAAGGACACTCGGACAGGAAGCGTTAGGTAAGCCCCAGTGAGTCGGCTAAACAAACCCTTAAGAATTGGCACTTGATGCCAAAACCCGGGATCGAACCAGGGACCTTTAGATCTTCAGTCTAACGCTCTCCCAACTGAGCTATTTCGGCCTCAAGGTTTCGTGTAGCAGGATTTCCATGACAAATCACAGCATTAAAGCGGTCAGCCAGAGAAGGTAGAGAAAAAGCTTGGCCCGTACGGGGATCGAACCCGCAACCTTGGCGTTATTAGCACCACGCTCTAACCAACTGAGCTAACCGGCCACGGTATGCTGCGTGGAACTGCGCATGTCCCTGCCAAGACTGACATGATTGTTTCACAGTGCAGCAGCAACAAGCAGCAAACCGAGGGACGGGCTCGTCCGGGATTTGAACCCGGGACCTCTCGCACCCAAAGCGAGAATCATACCCCTAGACCAACGAGCCAAGGTGTGCTGCTTTGTTGCTATGCCGCTCCGAAACACGTAACCACAACACAGTCACCAGTTCCCAGGGTCACAGTCATTTCAGCACAGGAAAAGCCCTTTTTGAAAAACTGCTGCAACATATAAGGAAACAAAATACTGTGACAAGGTCTGTATTGTTTAGCATTAATATTTTTTTGTTTGGAAAATCTGGAATAGTTAAACATGTTAATTTATTCTTAACGTCATTTCAGCATATATGGCTATATTCATGGTGAGAACTGGTTATTGGCAACATCAGAAATGCAGGTTAGGCGACTTGGAGATGTCAAATTGTCCTTCCCTCGGTATGTGTCTGTGTATAGATCAAGGTGGGTATAGTTTTTGTACCGTGAAAGGAAACCAAATAACGCAGTGCCTAGAGAAATTCCACGTTGACTCAAGGGGAACATGTAAACTCCACACAGAAAGGCTTCCTGACCCTGCCAGGGCTTGAACAGGGGACCTTCTTGCTGTGAGACAACAGTGCTCTGTCTGTGATGGCCACTGTGTTGCCCCAAACATCTTTATTAGAAGGGGAATCCCAATACTTAGTGTACGTTGTAACGTCAAGAAACATCTAAGAAGCCATGTCTTTATCACATTTTCCAAGTGTTGATTTTAGATTGGGAGAAAATTCTGATGAATCATCCGTAAACTAATTTGGACACCATGCATCACTAGCCTGGTTCTATATTTAACTCTCATAGCTCCAGGCACATCAGGGTTACCTAGCCAGGCCCAGTAGACAGGATGGTGTGCCTTTCCTGGCCAGGAGGGAGTAAGACGAATAGCCTGGTTCATTTTTCGGGTTGAGTCAATTGTGTTGCTTGAAATTAACTCATCGTTTGTTAAAACAGCATGCCCTCTCTGGTAGAAAGCATAAAGGGTAGGGGGATCGTCTAGGGGATTGCAAACCCAGACCGCCTCGGACACGGTATCTAACTGGAAATCCCAAAGGCAGAGGCGCCTCTGAGGGGTCTCTGACGTCCTTCACGGGTTTCTCGTTGACATTCCTCTACTGCCCGGATTGCCATACACAGCGGTGTTGTGTGTTAAAGCTCTGAGAGGCAAATTTAAAGGTGGGCTCGTCCGGGATTTGAACCCGGGACCTCTCGCACCCTAAGCGAGAATCATACCCCTAGACCAACGAGCCGATCGAGGAACCCCACCGTCCCACTGGGAAACAATTTTCCACCACGTAGCAGCCAGCTTGGAAAAAGCCAAAGCAGTCTTGCGTTGGGCCCAAGGGGAATTAGCTCAAATGGTAGAGCGCTCGCTTAGCATGCGAGAGGTAGCGGGATCGATGCCCGCATTCTCCACGTGACTGTGATTTGTTGCTAATTGCTCTGATGTTACAGACCCGAGGCGTGCCCTCTCCTTGGGTGCTTTTGCGGTTCACACTTGCAGAAAAGGGATTCACTTTTCCTCCTGATCTTACATTTTGCCTCAAAAAGCCAGCAGGTCCCAGTGTCGGTCCTCAGTATGGCACCTGAGCACACACATGAACGTCTCCTATACGGATGTTACTTCACAAAGCAACATGGAGCTTTACATTTCAAGAGCATTTTGTTGGTGCCATTTAAAATTGGAATCATTTTCTTTTAATGTTCATTTGTCTTCCTGTCATTTGTGTTAAGGTATTTTTATTGCATTTCATTGTCAGATTGTACACGTGAGCTGTATGATTCCTTTGGCCTGTACACATGAACTGTGTGTTTCCTTTAGCCAAAACCTCGATGGATTTTTCATTTATCCTAAGGTTTCGTACATGTTTAATTTACTTCCGTGTAATGTGCTTGTGGTTGCTGAAATTTTGCACATTGTGTGTTGTCGGCCCACCGTCAGGGTGAGCAGAAAAAAGTGCTCAATGTTGCTTGAATTAACTCATTTTTTGTCTACAGCCCGAGTGCTCTGGTTACAAAGGCTTAAAGGGCGGGGGATTGTTTTGCTGGTAACATTCACTGTTCCCTTGGACAAGGTTCTGCTTGGAAACCCCAAAACGTCCAACAGGTCCCACTGAGATTTGAACTCGGATCGCTGGATTCAGAGTCCAGAGTGCTAACCATTACACCATGGAACCACACTCTGCTTGTGCGTCTGACGCACTGGGTCACGGAGAAAAGGACACTCGGACAGGAAGCGTTAGGTAAGCCCCAGTGAGTCGGCTAAACAAACCCTTAAGAATTGGCACTTGATGCCGAAACCCGGGATCGAACCAGGGACCTTTAGATCTTCAGTCTAACGCTCTCCCAACTGAGCTATTTCGGCCTCAAGGTTTCGTGTAGCAGGATTTCCATGACAAATCACAGCATTAAAGCGGTCAGCCAGAGAAGGTAGAGAAAAAGCTTGGCCCGTACGGGGATCGAACCCGCGACCTTGGCGTTATTAGCACCACGCTCTAACCAACTGAGCTAACCGGCCACGGTATGCTGCGTGGAACTGCGCATGTCTCTGCCAAGACTGACATGATTGTTTCACAGTGCAGCAGCAACAAGCAGCAAAATGAGGGACGGGCTCGTCCGGGATTTGAACCCGGGACCTCTCGCACCCAAAGCGAGAATCATACCCCTAGACCAACGAGCCAAGGCGTGCTGCCTCGTTGCTATGCCGCTCCGAAACACGTAACCACAACACAGTCACCAGTTCCCAGGGTCACAGTCATTTCAGCACAGGAAAAGCCCTTTTTGAAAAACTGCTGCAACATATAAGGAAACAAAATACTGTGACAAGGTCTGTATTGTATAGCATTAATATTTTTTTGTTTGGAAAATCTGCAATAGTTAAACATGTTAATTTATTCTTAACGTCATTTCAGCATATATGGCTATATTCATGGTGAGAACTGGTTATTGGCAACATCAGAAATGCAGGTTAGGCGACTTGGAGATGTCAAATTGTCCTTCCCTCGGTATGTGTCTGTGTATAGATCAAGGTGGGTATAGTTTTTGTACCGTGAAAGGAAACCAAATAACGCAGTGCCTAGAGAAATTCCACGTTGACTCAAGGGGAACATGTAAACTCCACACAGAAAGGCTTGCTGACCCTGCCAGGGCTTGAACAGGGGACCTTCTTGCTGTGAGACAACAGTGCTCTGTTTGTGATGGCCATTGTGTTGCCCCAAACATCTTTATTAGAAGGGGAATCCCAATACTTAGTGTACGTTGTAACGTCAAGAAACATCTAAGAAGCCATGTCTTTATCACATTTTCCAAGTGTTGATTTTAGATTGGGAGAAAATTCTGATGAATCATCCGTAAACTAATTTGGACACCATGCATCACTAGCCTGGTTCTATATTTAACTCTCATAGCTCCAGGCACATCAGGATTACCTAGCCAGGCCCAGTAGACAGGATGGTGTGCCTTTCCTTGCCAGGAGGGAGTAAGACGAATAGCCTGGTTCATTTTTCGGGTTGAGTCAATTGTGTTGCTTGAAATTAACTCATCGTTTGTTAAAACAGCATGCCCTCTCTGGTAGAAAGCATAAAGGGTAGGGGGATCGTCTAGGGGATTGCAAACCCAGACCGCCTCGGACACGGTATCTAACTGGAAATCCCAAAGGCAGAGGCGCCTCTGAGGGGTCTCTGACGTCCTTCACGGGTTTCTCGTTGACATTCCTCTACTGCCCGGATTGCCATACACAGCGGTGTTGTGTGTTAAAGCTCTGAGAGGCAAATTTAAAGGTGGGCTCGTCCGGGATTTGAACCCGGGACCTCTCGCACCCTAAGCGAGAATCATACCCCTAGACCAACGAGCCGATCGAGGAACCCCACCGTCCCACTGGGAAACAATTTTCCACCACGTAGCAGCCAGCTTGGAAAAAGCCAAAGCAGTCTTGCGTTGGGCCCAAGGGGAATTAGCTCAAATGGTAGAGCGCTCGCTTAGCATGCGAGAGGTAGCGGGATCGATGCCCGCATTCTCCACGTGACTGTGATTTGTTGCTAATTGCTCTGATGTTACAGACCCGAGGCGTGCCCTCTCCTTGGGTGCTTTTGCGGTTCACACTTGCAGAAAAGGGATTCACTTTTCCTCCTGATCTTACATTTTGCCTCAAAAAGCCAGCAGGTCCCAGTGTCGGTCCTCAGTATGGCACCTGAGCACACACATGAACGTCTCCTATACGGATGTTACTTCACAAAGCAACATGGAGCTTTACATTTCAAGAGCATTTTGTTGGTGCCATTTAAAATTGGAATCATTTTCTTTTAATGTTCATTTGTCTTCCTGTCATTTGTGTTAAGGTATTTTTATTGCATTTCATTGTCAGATTGTACACGTGAGCTGTATGATTCCTTTGGCCTGTACACATGAACTGTGTGTTTCCTTTAGCCAAAACCTCGATGGATTTTTCATTTATCCTAAGGTTTCGTACATGTTTAATTTACTTCCGTGTAATGTGCTTGTGGTTGCTGAAATTTTGCACATTGTGTGTTGTCGGCCCACCGTCAGGGTGAGCAGAAAAAAGTGCTCAATGTTGCTTGAATTAACTCATTTTTTGTCTACAGCCCGAGTGCTCTGGTTACAAAGGCTTAAAGGGTGGGGGATTGTTTTGCGGGTAACAAACACTGTTCCCTTGGACAAGGTTCTGCTTGGAAACCCCAAAACGTCCAACAGGTCCCACTGAGATTTGAACTCGGATCGCTGGATTCAGAGTCCAGAGTGCTAACCATTACACCATGGAACCACACTCTGCTTGTGCGTCTGACGCACTGGGTCACGGAGAAAAGGACACTCGGACAGGAAGCGTTAGGTAAGCCCCAGTGAGTCGGCTAAACAAACCCTTAAGAATTGGCACTTGATGCCGAAACCCGGGATCGAACCAGGGACCTTTAGATCTTCAGTCTAACGCTCTCCCAACTGAGCTATTTCGGCCTCAAGGTTTCGTGTAGCAGGATTTCCATGACAAATCACAGCATTAAAGCGGTCAGCCAGAGAAGGTAGAGAAAAAGCTTGGCCCGTACGGGGATCGAACCCGCGACCTTGGCGTTATTAGCACCACGCTCTAACCAACTGAGCTAACCGGCCACGGTATGCTGCGTGGAACTGCGCATGTCTCTGCCAAGACTGACATGATTGTTTCACAGTGCAGCAGCAACAAGCAGCAAAATGAGGGACGGGCTCGTCCGGGATTTGAACCCGGGACCTCTCGCACCCAAAGCGAGAATCATACCCCTAGACCAACGAGCCAAGGCATGCTGCCTCGTTGCTATGCCGCTCCGAAACACGTAACCACAACACAGTCACCAGTTCCCAGGGTCACAGTCATTTCAGCACAGGAAAAGCCCTTTTTGAAAAACTGCTGCAACATATAAGGAAACAAAATACTGTGACAAGGTCTGTATTGTATAGCATTAATATTTTTTTGTTTGGAAAATCTGCAATAGTTAAACATGTTAATTTATTCTTAACGTCATTTCAGCATATATGGCTATATTCATGGTGAGAACTGGTTATTGGCAACATCAGAAATGCAGGTTAGGCGACTTGGAGATGTCAAATTGTCCTTCCCTCGGTATGTGTCTGTGTATAGATCAAGGTGGGTATAGTTTTTGTACCGTGAAAGGAAACCAAATAACGCAGTGCCTAGAGAAATTCCACGTTGACTCAAGGGGAACATGTAAACTCCACACAGAAAGGCTTGCTGACCCTGCCAGGGCTTGAACAGGGGACCTTCTTGCTGTGAGACAACAGTGCTCTGTTTGTGATGGCCATTGTGTTGCCCCAAACATCTTTATTAGAAGGGGAATCCCAATACTTAGTGTACGTTGTAACGTCAAGAAACATCTAAGAAGCCATGTCTTTATCACATTTTCCAAGTGTTGATTTTAGATTGGGAGAAAATTCTGATGAATCATCCGTAAACTAATTTGGACACCATGCATCACTAGCCTGGTTCTATATTTAACTCTCATAGCTCCAGGCACATCAGGATTACCTAGCCAGGCCCAGTAGACAGGATGGTGTGCCTTTCCTTGCCAGGAGGGAGTAAGACGAATAGCCTGGTTCATTTTTCGGGTTGAGTCAATTGTGTTGCTTGAAATTAACTCATCGTTTGTTAAAACAGCATGCCCTCTCTGGTAGAAAGCATAAAGGGTAGGGGGATCGTCTAGGGGATTGCAAACCCAGACCGCCTCGGACACGGTATCTAACTGGAAATCCCAAAGGCAGAGGCGCCTCTGAGGGGTCTCTGACGTCCTTCACGGGTTTCTCGTTGACATTCCTCTACTGCCCGGATTGCCATACACAGCGGTGTTGTGTGTTAAAGCTCTGAGAGGCAAATTTAAAGGTGGGCTCGTCCGGGATTTGAACCCGGGACCTCTCGCACCCTAAGCGAGAATCATACCCCTAGACCAACGAGCCGATCGAGGAACCCCACCGTCCCACTGGGAAACAATTTTCCACCACGTAGCAGCCAGCTTGGAAAAAGCCAAAGCAGTCTTGCGTTGGGCCCAAGGGGAATTAGCTCAAATGGTAGAGCGCTCGCTTAGCATGCGAGAGGTAGCGGGATCGATGCCCGCATTCTCCACGTGACTGTGATTTGTTGCTAATTGCTCTGATGTTACAGACCCGAGGCGTGTCCTCTCCTTGGGTGCTTTTGCGGTTCACACTTGCAGAAAAGGGATTCACTTTTCCTCCTGATCTTACATTTTGCCTCAAAAAGCCAGCAGGTCCCAGTGTCGGTCCTCAGTATGGCACCTGAGCACACACATGAACGTCTCCTATACGGATGTTACTTCACAAAGCAACATGGAGCTTTACATTTCAAGAGCATTTTGTTGGTGCCATTTAACATTGGAATCATTTTCTTTTAATGTTCATTTGTCTTCCTGTCATTTGTGTTAAGGTATTTTTATTGCATTTCATTGTCAGTTTGTACACGTGAGCTGTATGATTCCTTTGGCCTGTACACATGAACTGTGTGTTTCCTTTAGCCAAAACCTCGATGGATTTTTCATTTATCCTAAGGTTTCGTGCATGTTTAATTTACTTCCTTGTAATGTGCTTGTGGTTGCTGAAATTTTGCACATTGTGTGTTGTCGGCCCACCGTCAGGGTGAGCAGAAAAAAGTGCTTGAATTAACTCATTTTTTGTCTACAGCCCGAGTGCTCTGGTTACAAAGGCTTAAAGGGTGGGGGATTGTTTTGCGGATAACAAACACTGTTCCCTTGGACAAGGTTCTGCTTGGAAACCCCAAAACATCCAACAGGTCCCACCGAGATTTGAACTCGGATCGCTGGATTCAGAGTCCAGAGTGCTAACCATTACACCATGGAACCACACTCTGCTTGTGCATCTGACGCACTGGGTCACGGAGAAAAAGACACTCGGACAGGAAGCGTTAGGTAAACCCCAGTGAGTCGGCTAAACAAACCCTTAAGAATTGGCACTTGATGCCGAAACCCGGGATCGAACCAGGGGCCTTTAGATCTTCAGTCTAACGCTCTCCCAACTGAGCTATTTCGGCCTCAAGGTTTCGTGTAGCAGGATTTCCATGACAAATCACAGCATTAAAGCGGTCAGCCAGAGAAGGTAGAGAAAAAGCTTGGCCCGTACGGGGATCGAACCCGCGACCTTGGCGTTATTAGCACCACGCTCTAACCAACTGAGCTAACCGGCCACGGTATGCTGCATGGAACTGCGCATGTCCCTGCCAAGACTGACATGATTGTTTCACAGTGCAGCAGCAACAAGCAGCAAACCGAAGGACGGGCTCGTCCGGGATTTGAGCCCGGGACCTCTCGCACCCTAAGCGAGAATCATACCCCTAGACCAACAAGCCGATCGAGGAACCCCACCGTCCCACTGGGAAACAATTTTCCACCACGTAGCAGCCAGCTTGGAAAAAGCCAAAGCAGTCTTGCGTTGGGCCCAAGGGGAATTAGCTCAAATGGTAGAGCGCTCGCTTAGCATGCGAGAGGTAGCGGGATCGATGCCCGCATTCTCCACGTGACTGTGATTTGTTGCTAATTGCTCTGATGTTACAGACCCGAGGCGTGCCCTCTCCTTGGGTGCTTTTGCGGTTCACACTTGCAGAAAAGGGATTCACTTTTCCTCCTGATCATACATTTTGCCTCAAAAAGCCAGCAGGTCCCAGTGTCGGTCCTCAGTATGGCACCTGAGCACACACATGAACGTCTCCTATACGGATGTTACTTCACAAAGCAACATGGAGCTTTACATTTCAAGAGCATTTTGTTGGTGCCATTTAAAATTGGAATCATTTTCTTTTAATGTTCATTTGTCTTCCTGTCATTTGTGTTAAGGTATTTTTATTGCATTTCATTGTCAGTTTGTACACGTGAGCTGTATGATTCCTTTGGCCTGTACACATGAACTGTGTGTTTCCTTTAGCCAAAACCTCGATGGATTTTTCATTTATCCTAAGGTTTCGTACATGTTTAATTTACTTCCTTGTAATGTGCTTGTGGTTGCTGAAATTTTGCACATTGTGTGTTGTCGGCTCACCGTCAGGGTGAGCAGAAAACAGTGCTTGAATTAACTCATTTTTTGTCTACAGCCCGAGTGCTCTGGTTACAAAGGCTTAAAGGGTGGGGGATTGTTTTGCGGATAACAAACACTGTTCCCTTGGACAAGGTTCTGCTTGGAAACCCCAAAACATCCAACAGGTCCCACCGAGATTTGAACTCGGATCGCTGGATTCAGAGTCCAGAGTGCTAACCATTACACCATGGAACCACACTCCGTGGGTCACGGAGAAAAGGACACTCGGACAGGAAGCGTTAGGTAAGCCCCAGTGAGTCGGCTAAACAAACCCTTAAGAATTGGCACTTGATGCCAAAACCCGGGATCGAACCAGGGACCTTTAGATCTTCAGTCTAACGCTCTCCCAACTGAGCTATTTCGGCCTCAAGGTTTCGTGTAGCAGGATTTCCATGACAAATCACAGCATTAAAGCGGTCAGCCAGAGAAGGTAGAGAAAAAGCTTGGCCCGTACGGGGATCGAACCCGCAACCTTGGCGTTATTAGCACCACGCTCTAACCAACTGAGCTAACCGGCCACGGTATGCTGCGTGGAACTGCGCATGTCCCTGCCAAGACTGACATGATTGTTTCACAGTGCAGCAGCAACAAGCAGCAAACCGAGGGACGGGCTCGTCCGGGATTTGAACCCGGGACCTCTCGCACCCAAAGCGAGAATCATACCCCTAGACCAACGAGCCAAGGTGTGCTGCTTTGTTGCTATGCCGCTCCGAAACACGTAACCACAACACAGTCACCAGTTCCCAGGGTCACAGTCATTTCAGCACAGGAAAAGCCCTTTTTGAAAAACTGCTGCAACATATAAGGAAACAAAATACTGTGACAAGGTCTGTATTGTTTAGCATTAATATTTTTTTGTTTGGAAAATCTGGAATAGTTAAACATGTTAATTTATTCTTAACGTCATTTCAGCATATATGGCTATATTCATGGTGAGAACTGGTTATTGGCAACATCAGAAATGCAGGTTAGGCGACTTGGAGATGTCAAATTGTCCTTCCCTCGGTATGTGTCTGTGTATAGATCAAGGTGGGTATAGTTTTTGTACCGTGAAAGGAAACCAAATAACGCAGTGCCTAGAGAAATTCCACGTTGACTCAAGGGGAACATGTAAACTCCACACAGAAAGGCTTCCTGACCCTGCCAGGGCTTGAACAGGGGACCTTCTTGCTGTGAGACAACAGTGCTCTGTCTGTGATGGCCACTGTGTTGCCCCAAACATCTTTATTAGAAGGGGAATCCCAATACTTAGTGTACGTTGTAACGTCAAGAAACATCTAAGAAGCCATGTCTTTATCACATTTTCCAAGTGTTGATTTTAGATTGGGAGAAAATTCTGATGAATCATCCGTAAACTAATTTGGACACCATGCATCACTAGCCTGGTTCTATATTTAACTCTCATAGCTCCAGGCACATCAGGGTTACCTAGCCAGGCCCAGTAGACAGGATGGTGTGCCTTTCCTGGCCAGGAGGGAGTAAGACGAATAGCCTGGTTCATTTTTCGGGTTGAGTCAATTGTGTTGCTTGAAATTAACTCATCGTTTGTTAAAACAGCATGCCCTCTCTGGTAGAAAGCATAAAGGGTAGGGGGATCGTCTAGGGGATTGCAAACCCAGACCGCCTCGGACATGGTATCTAACTGGAAATCCCAAAGGCAGAGGCGCCTCTGAGGGGTCTCTGACGTCCTTCACGGGTTTCTCGTTGACATTCCTCTACTGCCCGGATTGCCATACACAGCGGTGTTGTGTGTTAAAGCTCTGAGAGGCAAATTTAAAGGTGGGCTCGTCCGGGATTTGAACCCGGGACCTCTCGCACCCTAAGCGAGAATCATACCCCTAGACCAACGAGCCGATCGAGGAACCCCACCGTCCCACTGGGAAACAATTTTCCACCACGTAGCAGCCAGCTTGGAAAAAGCCAAAGCAGTCTTGCGTTGGGCCCAAGGGGAATTAGCTCAAATGGTAGAGCGCTCGCTTAGCATGCGAGAGGTAGCGGGATCGATGCCCGCATTCTCCACGTGACTGTGATTTGTTGCTAATTGCTCTGATGTTACAGACCCGAGGCGTGCCCTCTCCTTGGGTGCTTTTGCGGTTCACACTTGCAGAAAAGGGATTCACTTTTCCTCCTGATCTTACATTTTGCCTCAAAAAGCCAGCAGGTCCCAGTGTCGGTCCTCAGTATGGCACCTGAGCACACACATGAACGTCTCCTATACGGATGTTACTTCACAAAGCAACATGGAGCTTTACATTTCAAGAGCATTTTGTTGGTGCCATTTAAAATTGGAATCATTTTCTTTTAATGTTCATTTGTCTTCCTGTCATTTGTGTTAAGGTATTTTTATTGCATTTCATTGTCAGATTGTACACGTGAGCTGTATGATTCCTTTGGCCTGTACACATGAACTGTGTGTTTCCTTTAGCCAAAACCTCGATGGATTTTTCATTTATCCTAAGGTTTCGTACATGTTTAATTTACTTCCGTGTAATGTGCTTGTGGTTGCTGAAATTTTGCACATTGTGTGTTGTCGGCCCACCGTCAGGGTGAGCAGAAAAAAGTGCTCAATGTTGCTTGAATTAACTCATTTTTTGTCTACAGCCCGAGTGCTCTGGTTACAAAGGCTTAAAGGGCGGGGGATTGTTTTGCTGGTAACATTCACTGTTCCCTTGGACAAGGTTCTGCTTGGAAACCCCAAAACGTCCAACAGGTCCCACTGAGATTTGAACTCGGATCGCTGGATTCAGAGTCCAGAGTGCTAACCATTACACCATGGAACCACACTCTGCTTGTGCGTCTGACGCACTGGGTCACGGAGAAAAGGACACTCGGACAGGAAGCGTTAGGTAAGCCCCAGTGAGTCGGCTAAACAAACCCTTAAGAATTGGCACTTGATGCCGAAACCCGGGATCGAACCAGGGACCTTTAGATCTTCAGTCTAACGCTCTCCCAACTGAGCTATTTCGGCCTCAAGGTTTCGTGTAGCAGGATTTCCATGACAAATCACAGCATTAAAGCGGTCAGCCAGAGAAGGTAGAGAAAAAGCTTGGCCCGTACGGGGATCGAACCCGCGACCTTGGCGTTATTAGCACCACGCTCTAACCAACTGAGCTAACCGGCCACGGTATGCTGCGTGGAACTGCGCATGTCTCTGCCAAGACTGACATGATTGTTTCACAGTGCAGCAGCAACAAGCAGCAAAATGAGGGACGGGCTCGTCCGGGATTTGAACCCGGGACCTCTCGCACCCAAAGCGAGAATCATACCCCTAGACCAACGAGCCAAGGCGTGCTGCCTCGTTGCTATGCCGCTCCGAAACACGTAACCACAACACAGTCACCAGTTCCCAGGGTCACAGTCATTTCAGCACAGGAAAAGCCCTTTTTGAAAAACTGCTGCAACATATAAGGAAACAAAATACTGTGACAAGGTCTGTATTGTATAGCATTAATATTTTTTTGTTTGGAAAATCTGCAATAGTTAAACATGTTAATTTATTCTTAACGTCATTTCAGCATATATGGCTATATTCATGGTGAGAACTGGTTATTGGCAACATCAGAAATGCAGGTTAGGCGACTTGGAGATGTCAAATTGTCCTTCCCTCGGTATGTGTCTGTGTATAGATCAAGGTGGGTATAGTTTTTGTACCGTGAAAGGAAACCAAATAACGCAGTGCCTAGAGAAATTCCACGTTGACTCAAGGGGAACATGTAAACTCCACACAGAAAGGCTTGCTGACCCTGCCAGGGCTTGAACAGGGGACCTTCTTGCTGTGAGACAACAGTGCTCTGTTTGTGATGGCCATTGTGTTGCCCCAAACATCTTTATTAGAAGGGGAATCCCAATACTTAGTGTACGTTGTAACGTCAAGAAACATCTAAGAAGCCATGTCTTTATCACATTTTCCAAGTGTTGATTTTAGATTGGGAGAAAATTCTGATGAATCATCCGTAAACTAATTTGGACACCATGCATCACTAGCCTGGTTCTATATTTAACTCTCATAGCTCCAGGCACATCAGGATTACCTAGCCAGGCCCAGTAGACAGGATGGTGTGCCTTTCCTTGCCAGGAGGGAGTAAGACGAATAGCCTGGTTCATTTTTCGGGTTGAGTCAATTGTGTTGCTTGAAATTAACTCATCGTTTGTTAAAACAGCATGCCCTCTCTGGTAGAAAGCATAAAGGGTAGGGGGATCGTCTAGGGGATTGCAAACCCAGACCGCCTCGGACACGGTATCTAACTGGAAATCCCAAAGGCAGAGGCGCCTCTGAGGGGTCTCTGACGTCCTTCACGGGTTTCTCGTTGACATTCCTCTACTGCCCGGATTGCCATACACAGCGGTGTTGTGTGTTAAAGCTCTGAGAGGCAAATTTAAAGGTGGGCTCGTCCGGGATTTGAACCCGGGACCTCTCGCACCCTAAGCGAGAATCATACCCCTAGACCAACGAGCCGATCGAGGAACCCCACCGTCCCACTGGGAAACAATTTTCCACCACGTAGCAGCCAGCTTGGAAAAAGCCAAAGCAGTCTTGCGTTGGGCCCAAGGGGAATTAGCTCAAATGGTAGAGCGCTCGCTTAGCATGCGAGAGGTAGCGGGATCGATGCCCGCATTCTCCACGTGACTGTGATTTGTTGCTAATTGCTCTGATGTTACAGACCCGAGGCGTGCCCTCTCCTTGGGTGCTTTTGCGGTTCACACTTGCAGAAAAGGGATTCACTTTTCCTCCTGATCTTACATTTTGCCTCAAAAAGCCAGCAGGTCCCAGTGTCGGTCCTCAGTATGGCACCTGAGCACACACATGAACGTCTCCTATACGGATGTTACTTCACAAAGCAACATGGAGCTTTACATTTCAAGAGCATTTTGTTGGTGCCATTTAAAATTGGAATCATTTTCTTTTAATGTTCATTTGTCTTCCTGTCATTTGTGTTAAGGTATTTTTATTGCATTTCATTGTCAGATTGTACACGTGAGCTGTATGATTCCTTTGGCCTGTACACATGAACTGTGTGTTTCCTTTAGCCAAAACCTCGATGGATTTTTCATTTATCCTAAGGTTTCGTACATGTTTAATTTACTTCCGTGTAATGTGCTTGTGGTTGCTGAAATTTTGCACATTGTGTGTTGTCGGCCCACCGTCAGGGTGAGCAGAAAAAAGTGCTCAATGTTGCTTGAATTAACTCATTTTTTGTCTACAGCCCGAGTGCTCTGGTTACAAAGGCTTAAAGGGCGGGGGATTGTTTTGCTGGTAACATTCACTGTTCCCTTGGACAAGGTTCTGCTTGGAAACCCCAAAACGTCCAACAGGTCCCACTGAGATTTGAACTCGGATCGCTGGATTCAGAGTCCAGAGTGCTAACCATTACACCATGGAACCACACTCTGCTTGTGCGTCTGACGCACTGGGTCACGGAGAAAAGGACACTCGGACAGGAAGCGTTAGGTAAGCCCCAGTGAGTCGGCTAAACAAACCCTTAAGAATTGGCACTTGATGCCGAAACCCGGGATCGAACCAGGGACCTTTAGATCTTCAGTCTAACGCTCTCCCAACTGAGCTATTTCGGCCTCAAGGTTTCGTGTAGCAGGATTTCCATGACAAATCACAGCATTAAAGCGGTCAGCCAGAGAAGGTAGAGAAAAAGCTTGGCCCGTACGGGGATCGAACCCGCGACCTTGGCGTTATTAGCACCACGCTCTAACCAACTGAGCTAACCGGCCACGGTATGCTGCGTGGAACTGCGCATGTCTCTGCCAAGACTGACATGATTGTTTCACAGTGCAGCAGCAACAAGCAGCAAAATGAGGGACGGGCTCGTCCGGGATTTGAACCCGGGACCTCTCGCACCCAAAGCGAGAATCATACCCCTAGACCAACGAGCCAAGGCGTGCTGCCTCGTTGCTATGCCGCTCCGAAACACGTAACCACAACACAGTCACCAGTTCCCAGGGTCACAGTCATTTCAGCACAGGAAAAGCCCTTTTTGAAAAACTGCTGCAACATATAAGGAAACAAAATACTGTGACAAGGTCTGTATTGTATAGCATTAATATTTTTTTGTTTGGAAAATCTGCAATAGTTAAACATGTTAATTTATTCTTAACGTCATTTCAGCATATATGGCTATATTCATGGTGAGAACTGGTTATTGGCAACATCAGAAATGCAGGTTAGGCGACTTGGAGATGTCAAATTGTCCTTCCCTCGGTATGTGTCTGTGTATAGATCAAGGTGGGTATAGTTTTTGTACCGTGAAAGGAAACCAAATAACGCAGTGCCTAGAGAAATTCCACGTTGACTCAAGGGGAACATGTAAACTCCACACAGAAAGGCTTGCTGACCCTGCCAGGGCTTGAACAGGGGACCTTCTTGCTGTGAGACAACAGTGCTCTGTTTGTGATGGCCATTGTGTTGCCCCAAACATCTTTATTAGAAGGGGAATCCCAATACTTAGTGTACGTTGTAACGTCAAGAAACATCTAAGAAGCCATGTCTTTATCACATTTTCCAAGTGTTGATTTTAGATTGGGAGAAAATTCTGATGAATCATCCGTAAACTAATTTGGACACCATGCATCACTAGCCTGGTTCTATATTTAACTCTCATAGCTCCAGGCACATCAGGATTACCTAGCCAGGCCCAGTAGACAGGATGGTGTGCCTTTCCTTGCCAGGAGGGAGTAAGACAAATAGCCTGGTTCATTTTTCGGGTTGAGTCAATTGTGTTGCTTGAAATTAACTCATCGTTTGTTAAAACAGCATGCCCTCTCTGGTAGAAAGCATAAAGGGTAGGGGGATCGTCTAGGGGATTGCAAACCCAGACCGCCTCGGACACGGTATCTAACTGGAAATCCCAAAGGCAGAGGCGCCTCTGAGGGGTCTCTGACGTCCTTCACGGGTTTCTCGTTGACATTCCTCTACTGCCCGGATTGCCATACACAGCGGTGTTGTGTGTTAAAGCTCTGAGAGGCAAATTTAAAGGTGGGCTCGTCCGGGATTTGAACCCGGGACCTCTCGCACCCTAAGCGAGAATCATACCCCTAGACCAACGAGCCGATCGAGGAACCCCACCGTCCCACTGGGAAACAATTTTCCACCACGTAGCAGCCAGCTTGGAAAAAGCCAAAGCAGTCTTGCGTTGGGCCCAAGGGGAATTAGCTCAAATGGTAGAGCGCTCGCTTAGCATGCGAGAGGTAGCGGGATCGATGCCCGCATTCTCCACGTGACTGTGATTTGTTGCTAATTGCTCTGATGTTACAGACCCGAGGCGTGTCCTCTCCTTGGGTGCTTTTGCGGTTCACACTTGCAGAAAAGGGATTCACTTTTCCTCCTGATCTTACATTTTGCCTCAAAAAGCCAGCAGGTCCCAGTGTCGGTCCTCAGTATGGCACCTGAGCACACACATGAACGTCTCCTATACGGATGTTACTTCACAAAGCAACATGGAGCTTTACATTTCAAGAGCATTTTGTTGGTGCCATTTAACATTGGAATCATTTTCTTTTAATGTTCATTTGTCTTCCTGTCATTTGTGTTAAGGTATTTTTATTGCATTTCATTGTCAGTTTGTACACGTGAGCTGTATGATTCCTTTGGCCTGTACACATGAACTGTGTGTTTCCTTTAGCCAAAACCTCGATGGATTTTTCATTTATCCTAAGGTTTCGTGCATGTTTAATTTACTTCCTTGTAATGTGCTTGTGGTTGCTGAAATTTTGCACATTGTGTGTTGTCGGCCCACCGTCAGGGTGAGCAGAAAAAAGTGCTTGAATTAACTCATTTTTTGTCTACAGCCCGAGTGCTCTGGTTACAAAGGCTTAAAGGGTGGGGGATTGTTTTGCGGATAACAAACACTGTTCCCTTGGACAAGGTTCTGCTTGGAAACCCCAAAACATCCAACAGGTCCCACCGAGATTTGAACTCGGATCGCTGGATTCAGAGTCCAGAGTGCTAACCATTACACCATGGAACCACACTCTGCTTGTGCATCTGACGCACTGGGTCACGAAGAAAAAGACACTCGGACAGGAAGCGTTAGGTAAACCCCAGTGAGTCGGCTAAACAAACCCTTAAGAATTGGCACTTGATGCCGAAACCCGGGATCGAACCAGGGGCCTTTAGATCTTCAGTCTAACGCTCTCCCAACTGAGCTATTTCGGCCTCAAGGTTTCGTGTAGCAGGATTTCCATGACAAATCACAGCATTAAAGCGGTCAGCCAGAGAAGGTAGAGAAAAAGCTTGGCCCGTACGGGGATCGAACCCGCGACCTTGGCGTTATTAGCACCACGCTCTAACCAACTGAGCTAACCGGCCACGGTATGCTGCATGGAACTGCGCATGTCCCTGCCAAGACTGACATGATTGTTTCACAGTGCAGCAGCAACAAGCAGCAAACCGAAGGACGGGCTCGTCCGGGATTTGAGCCCGGGACCTCTCGCACCCTAAGCGAGAATCATACCCCTAGACCAACAAGCCGATCGAGGAACCCCACCGTCCCACTGGGAAACAATTTTCCACCACGTAGCAGCCAGCTTGGAAAAAGCCAAAGCAGTCTTGCGTTGGGCCCAAGGGGAATTAGCTCAAATGGTAGAGCGCTCGCTTAGCATGCGAGAGGTAGCGGGATCGATGCCCGCATTCTCCACGTGACTGTGATTTGTTGCTAATTGCTCTGATGTTACAGACCCGAGGCGTGCCCTCTCCTTGGGTGCTTTTGCGGTTCACACTTGCAGAAAAGGGATTCACTTTTCCTCCTGATCATACATTTTGCCTCAAAAAGCCAGCAGGTCCCAGTGTCGGTCCTCAGTATGGCACCTGAGCACACACATGAACGTCTCCTATACGGATGTTACTTCACAAAGCAACATGGAGCTTTACATTTCAAGAGCATTTTGTTGGTGCCATTTAAAATTGGAATCATTTTCTTTTAATGTTCATTTGTCTTCCTGTCATTTGTGTTAAGGTATTTTTATTGCATTTCATTGTCAGTTTGTACACGTGAGCTGTATGATTCCTTTGGCCTGTACACATGAACTGTGTGTTTCCTTTAGCCAAAACCTCGATGGATTTTTCATTTATCCTAAGGTTTCGTGCATGTTTAATTTACTTCCTTGTAATGTGCTTGTGGTTGCTGAAATTTTGCACATTGTGTGTTGTCGGCTCACCGTCAGGGTGAGCAGAAAACAGTGCTTGAATTAACTCATTTTTTGTCTACAGCCCGAGTGCTCTGGTTACAAAGGCTTAAAGGGTGGGGGATTGTTTTGCGGATAACAAACACTGTTCCCTTGGACAAGGTTCTGCTTGGAAACCCCAAAACATCCAACAGGTCCCACCGAGATTTGAACTCGGATCGCTGGATTCAGAGTCCAGAGTGCTAACCATTACACCATGGAACCACATTCTGCTTGTGCATCTGACGCACTGGGTCACGGAGAAAAAGACACTCGGACAGGAAGCGTTAGGTAAACCCCAGTGAGTCGGCTAAACAAACCCTTAAGAATTGGCACTTGATGCCGAAACCCGGGATCGAACCAGGGACCTTTAGATCTTCAGTCTAACGCTCTCCCAACTGAGCTATTTCGGCCTCAAGGTTTCGTGTAGCAGGATTTCCATGACAAATCACAGCATTAAAGCGGTCAGCCAGAGAAGGTAGAGAAAAAGCTTGGCCCGTACGGGGATCGAACCCGCGACCTTGGCGTTATTAGCACCACGCTCTAACCAACTGAGCTAACCGGCCACGGTATGCTGCGTGGAACTGCGCATGTCCCTGCCAAGACTGACATGATTGTTTCACAGTGCCGCAGCAACAAGCAGCAAACCGAGGGACGGGCTCGTCCGGGATTTGAACCCGGGACCTCTCGCACCCAAAGCGAGAATCATACCCCTAGACCAACGAGCCAAGGCGTGCTGCCTCGTTGCTATGCCGCTCCGAAACACGTAACCACAACACAGTCACCAGTTCCCAGGGTCACAGTCATTTCAGCACAGGAAAAGCCCTTTTTGAAAAACTGCTGCAACATATAAGGAAACAAAATACTGTGACAAGGTCTGTATTGTATAGCATTAATATTTTTTTGTTTGGAAAATCTGGAATAGTTAAACATGTTAATTTATTCTTAACGTCATTTCAGCATATATGGCTATATTCATGGTGAGAACTGGTTATTGGCAACATCAGAAATGCAGGTTAGGCGACTTGGAGATGTCAAATTGTCCTTCCCTCGGTATGTGTCTGTGTATAGATCAAGGTGGGTATAGTTTTTGTACCGTGAAAGGAAACCAAATAACGCAGTGCCTAGAGAAATTCCACGTTGACTCAAGGGGAACATGTAAACTCCACACAGAAAGGCTTCCTGACCCTGCCAGGGCTTGAACAGGGGACCTTCTTGCTGTGAGACAACAGTGCTCTGTTTGTGATGGCCACTGTGTTGCCCCAAACATCTTTATTAGAAAGGGAATCCCAATACTTAGTGTACGTTGTAACGTCAAGAAACATCTAAGAAGCCATGTCTTTATCACATTTTCCAAGTGTTGATTTTAGATTGGGAGAAAATTCTGATGAATCATCCGTAAACTAATTTGGACACCATGCATCACTAGCCTGGTTCTATATTTAACTCTCATAGCTCCAGGCACATCAGGGTTACCTAGCCAGGCCCAGTAGACAGGATGGTGTGCCTTTCCTGGCCAGGAGGGAGTAAGACGAATAGCCTGGTTCATTTTTCGGGTTGAGTCAATTGTGTTGCTTGAAATTAACTCATCGTTTGTTAAAACAGCATGCCCTCTCTGGTAGAAAGCATAAAGGGTAGGGGGATCGTCTAGGGGATTGCAAACCCAGACCGCCTCGGACACGGTATCTAACTGGAAATCCCAAAGGCAGAGGCGCCTCTGAGGGGTCTCTGACGTCCTTCACGGGTTTCTCGTTGACATTCCTCTACTGCCCGGATTGCCATACACAGCGGTGTTGTGTGTTAAAGCTCTGAGAGGCAAATTTAAAGGTGGGCTCGTCCAGGATTTGAACCCGGGACCTCTCGCACCCTAAGCGAGAATCATACCCCTAGACCAACGAGCCGATCGAGGAACCCCACCGTCCCACTGGGAAACAATTTTCCACCACGTAGCAGCCAGCTTGGAAAAAGCCAAAGCAGTCTTGCGTTGGGCCCAAGGGGAATTAGCTCAAATGGTAGAGCGCTCGCTTAGCATGCGAGAGGTAGCGGGATCGATGCCCGCATTCTCCACGTGACTGTGATTTGTTGCTAATTGCTCTGATGTTACAGACCCGAGGCGTGCCCTCTCCTTGGGTGCTTTTGCGGTTCACACTTGCAGAAAAGGGATTCACTTTTCCTCCTGATCATACATTTTGCCTCAAAAAGCCAGCAGGTCCCAGTGTCGGTCCTCAGTATGGCACCTGAGCACACACATGAACGTCTCCTATACGGATGTTACTTCACAAAGCAACATGGAGCTTTACATTTCAAGAGCATTTTGTTGGTGCCATTTAAAATTGGAATCATTTTCTTTTAATGTTCATTTGTCTTCCTGTCATTTGTGTTAAGGTATTTTTATTGCATTTCATTGTCAGTTTGTACACGTGAGCTGTATGATTCCTTTGGCCTGTACACATGAACTGTGTGTTTCCTTTAGCCAAAACCTCGATGGATTTTTCATTTATCCTAAGGTTTCGTACATGTTTAATTTACTTCCTTGTAATGTGCTTGTGGTTGCTGAAGTTTTGCACATTGTGTGTTGTCGGCCCACCGTCAGGGTGAGCAGAAAAAAGTGCTTGAATTAACTCATTTTTTGTCTACAGCCCGAGTGCTCTGGTTACAAAGGCTTAAAGGGCGGGGGATTGTTTTGCGGGTAACAAACACTGTTCCCTTGGACAAGGTTCTGCTTGGAAACCCCAAAACGTCCAACAGGTCCCACTGAGATTTGAACTCGGATCGCTGGATTCAGAGTCCAGAGTGCTAACCATTACACCATGGAACCACACTCTGCTTGTGCGTCTGACGCACTGGGTCACGGAGAAAAGGACACTCGGACAGGAAGCGTTAGGTAAGCCCCAGTGAGTCGGCTAAACAAACCCTTAAGAATTGGCACTTGATGCCAAAACCCGGGATCGAACCAGGGACCTTTAGATCTTCAGTCTAACGCTCTCCCAACTGAGCTATTTCGGCCTCAAGGTTTCGTGTAGCAGGATTTCCATGACAAATCACAGCATTAAAGCGGTCAGCCAGAGAAGGTAGAGAAAAAGCTTGGCCCGTACGGGGATCGAACCCGCAACCTTGGCGTTATTAGCACCACGCTCTAACCAACTGAGCTAACCGGCCACGGTATGCTGCGTGGAACTGCGCATGTCCCTGCCAAGACTGACATGATTGTTTCACAGTGCAGCAGCAACAAGCAGCAAACCGAGGGACGGGCTCGTCCGGGATTTGAACCCGGGACCTCTCGCACCCAAAGCGAGAATCATACCCCTAGACCAACGAGCCAAGGTGTGCTGCTTTGTTGCTATGCCGCTCCGAAACACGTAACCACAACACAGTCACCAGTTCCCAGGGTCACAGTCATTTCAGCACAGGAAAAGCCCTTTTTGAAAAACTGCTGCAACATATAAGGAAACAAAATACTGTGACAAGGTCTGTATTGTTTAGCATTAATATTTTTTTGTTTGGAAAATCTGGAATAGTTAAACATGTTAATTTATTCTTAACGTCATTTCAGCATATATGGCTATATTCATGGTGAGAACTGGTTATTGGCAACATCAGAAATGCAGGTTAGGCGACTTGGAGATGTCAAATTGTCCTTCCCTCGGTATGTGTCTGTGTATAGATCAAGGTGGGTATAGTTTTTGTACCGTGAAAGGAAACCAAATAACGCAGTGCCTAGAGAAATTCCACGTTGACTCAAGGGGAACATGTAAACTCCACACAGAAAGGCTTCCTGACCCTGCCAGGGCTTGAACAGGGGACCTTCTTGCTGTGAGACAACAGTGCTCTGTCTGTGACGGCCACTGTGTTGCCCCAAACATCTTTATTAGTAGGGGAATCTCAATACTTAGTGTACTTTGTAACGTCAAGAAACATCTAAGAAGCCATGTCTTTATCACATTTTCCAAGTGTTGATTTTAGATTGGGAGAAAATTCTGATGAATCATCCGTAAACTAATTTGGACACCATGCATCACTAGCCTGGTTCTATATTTAACTCTCATAGCTCCAGGCACATAAGGGTTACCTAGCCAGGCCCAGTAGACAGGATGGTGTGCCTTTCCTGGCCAGGAGGGAGTAAGACGAATAGCCTGGTTCATTTTTCGGGTTGAGTCAATTGTGTTGCTTGAAATTAACTCATCGTTTGTTAAAACAGCATGCCCTCTCTGGTAGAAAGCATAAAGGGTAGGGGGATCGTCTAGGGGATTGCAAACCCAGACCGCCTCGGACACGGTATCTAACTGGAAATCCCAAAGGCAGAGGCGCCTCTGAGGGGTCTCTGACGTCCTTCACGGGTTTCTCGTTGACATTCCTCTACTGCCCGGATTGCCATACACAGCGGTGTTGTGTGTTAAAGCTCTGAGAGGCAAATTTAAAGGTGGGCTCGTCCGGGATTTGAACCCGGGACCTCTCGCACCCTAAGCGAGAATCATACCCCTAGACCAACGAGCCGATCGAGGAACCCCACCGTCCCACTGGGAAACAATTTTCCACCACGTAGCAGCCAGCTTGGAAAAAGCCAAAGCAGTCTTGCGTTGGGCCCAAGGGGAATTAGCTCAAATGGTAGAGCGCTCTGGTAGAGCGCTCGCTTAGCATGCGAGAGGTAGCGGGATCGATGCCCGCATTCTCCACGTGACTGTGATTTGTTGCTAATTGCTCTGATGTTACAGACCCGAGGCGTGCCCTCTCCTTGGGTGCTTTTGCGGTTCACACTTGCAGAAAAGGGATTCACTTTTCCTCCTGATCTTACATTTTGCCTCAAAAAGCCAGCAGGTCCCAGTGTCGGTCCTCAGTATGGCACCTGAGCACACACATGAACGTCTCCTATACGGATGTTACTTCACAAAGCAACATGGAGCTTTACATTTCAAGAGCATTTTGTTGGTGCCATTTAAAATTGGAATCATTTTCTTTTAATGTTCATTTGTCTTCCTGTCATTTGTGTTAAGGTATTTTTATTGCATTTCATTGTCAGATTGTACACGTGAGCTGTATGATTCCTTTGGCCTGTACACATGAACTGTGTGTTTCCTTTAGCCAAAACCTCGATGGATTTTTCATTTATCCTAAGGTTTCGTACATGTTTAATTTACTTCCGTGTAATGTGCTTGTGGTTGCTGAAATTTTGCACATTGTGTGTTGTCGGCCCACTGTCAGGGTGAGCAGAAAAAAGTGCTTGAATTAACTCATTTTTTGTCTACAGCCCGAGTGCTCTGGTTACAAAGGCTTAAAGGGTGGAGGATTGTTTTGCGGGTAACAAACACTGTTCCCTTGGACAAGGTTCTGCTTGGAAACCCCAAAACGTCCAACAGGTCCCACCGAGATTTGAACTCGGATCGCTGGATTCAGAGTCCAGAGTGCTAACCATTACACCATGGAACCACACTCTGCTTGTGCGTCTGACGCACTGGGTCACGGAGAAAAGGACACTCGGACAGGAAGCGTTAGGTAAGCCCCAGTGAGTCGGCTAAACAAACCCTTAAGAATTGGCACTTGATGCCGAAACCCGGGATCGAACCAGGGACCTTTAAATCTTCAGTCTAACGCTCTCCCAACTGAGCTATTTCGGCCTCAAGGTTTTGTGTAGCAGGATTTCCATGACAAATCACAGCATTAAAGCGGTCAGCCAGAGAAGGTAGAGAAAAAGCTTGGCCCGTACAGGGATCGAACCCGC